>NC_136519.1:68697379-68882379 GCF_053919585.1 Euprymna scolopes
AGTAGAAGGCACTGCTACATAGTAACGAGCACTGTAACCAAGTAGTGAGCACGGTTAGTTACTGGCGGTTATGACGGTATATACGATAACTGTTATTTTTAGGTGGTTACTGCCATTTTTTACAGGGGCAGACACTGAGCAAATTGCCTGTCTTAAACTGTCAGACACTCTCATCTAATGGTAATCACTGTTATCCAATGTCAGGCAATTTTCGATTATGAAAGTGATTTACCGTAAAAACTGGTCAGTGTTCTTTTATAGTAGTTACTGTCACTTCATTGCAGTAGTGGCCACTGGCGGAAACTCGTTGTTACTACTGTTTTTAAGCGGTTACTGCTGTATGAGACAGTTACTTACAGATATTAGCGTTTACTTGAGGTGACTGGTAAGCATTGGTTGCCTTACGCCGGTAACTGTCTGCCAAACGCAGTCATGACCAATGTTATGTATTGTTACAAGCCTAATAAAGCCAGGAGCTCTATTCGTTGCTCTATGCAATCCTGATTTGCTGCGTTGATGTAGATTTTCTTTTTAAATTATGCAATCTAAAGATTTTGCTATTAATGTAAGTATGATGTTCAAATAAAGTTTAGCTTTACATGGTATTTTTGTTTAATAAAATGTTAGGAAAAAATACAGAATCGTAACAAAAAAGTCTCACCTTCTATGTTAAGAATGGATTTTTTAATAGTAATGTTATGTTTTTATTTGAATAAGAAAGCTACGCCCTTATGATATGACGGGCAAGAACCCCGACCTTTTGAACTTTTTGAAATCCAATTGAACATTTTTAAATGAGAATTGGAAAAAGGGTAAGAAATTTAAAAGGATGGCCTACGAAAATTACAAAAAAGACGAATAAGAGAAAATAATTACCGATGTTTTGCAAGAAACTTATCATTTACTATTCCTTTAAATACAAGGAACTTTGTCTTCTGTGTGTGTGTGTGATATTGCTCCTTATGGACTCGGAAACGTCTTGATATATCTGGAAGTTTTCTTACGTCAGTTTTCAATCGAAATACGTTTGTAATTATGGATAATCGAAAAAATCCGACCAAACAAAATACCTATTTGAGCAGTTTTAACACTTTTATACACCTTAATATCACAAATGTATTTTATAAGTTTTATCAAAGCAAAAATAGAACGATGCAGCCTATTAAAATCAACCTCAATTTCTTTTATAAGGCAGGCGCTCGTTCGAAACAAACGTTTCTCTTAGAGCACAATTAAACCACGATACGTTACTTTTGCACGATTAAGTGATTATGTAAAAATAAGTTAATAAAATCAACAGTTTGTTCTTAAGTGAAACATTAGTTTGAAATGAATATTTCTGTTCAGGTCATAATTGAACCATTATATATTCCTTTTGTATTTTACACTTAAAATGAAGCCATTATTTACATATAAATTTATAAAAACCAACAGTAGGTTCTAAACTATGCAATGTATACTACAATACTAAGCCAATGCAGGAGGTCATGTGAAGGTTCCTCCTGGTACACTGCGTGGAGCACTAAACTAGAGCAGGCAATCGATCGATTTAATTTAAAAATGGGCGATCTCATCGATTCGATGAGAGTACAAGTATAGATGGGTGGAATATTTATTGATCATGTTCAATCCCCAACAATGTAAGGTCTCATTGCAAGTCTCTCTCTTTCTCTCTCTCTCTCTCTCTCTCTCTCTCTATATATATATATATATATATATATATATATGTATGTATGTATATGGTCACAACTGGATTACTTAAATAGGCCTACTATGACAATGATTAAGTAAACCAGATCAGAAATTGTTAAAATCAGCAAAATCATTTTAAATATATCAACAGAATTATTAAAGACACTTGATCTGAAGAATGCATTAACAAGGCCAGTACAATGTATTAATTTGATTTACGCAATGATAAAACAAATATGTTCTAACTCAAATGGATATAATAAATTACGACCGAAAAATGTGAAAATGTTTATTAAGTCCATTTTAAAAAGTCAGCTCACTAGAAGAAGCCTCCCAAAATGTTGACCTGAAAAAAAAACATCGTAGGTAGTCTCGTTAACAATTTCCGAGGGGGTGTATCTGGCTTTTAACAATAACCCAACCCTCCAAAAATTATGTAACGGTAAAGGATAGTTCTAGATCACTATCATTTATTTAGAAAATAGTTATTTCACAAGGTATTGAACTCAACGGAATTACTAACGGGTATTAGTAACGAAGAAAATGAGGGCATCTATAAGTTTCTCACTAAAGTATTGATTTGTAAAAATTAGCAATTAGCGAAAAAGACTGCGGATTAATTTTATCTGCCAATGAGCTGACTGGATGATGTCTAAAATTCATACAAGAAACATACACATAGTTCCATAGCTTAACGGTGACAGGCGTATATATATATATATATATATATATATATATATATATATATATATATAATTATGCAAGCTCATTGATATGGTAGTTCATTGATATGCTCTAGTTTTTAAATAACATCCCGTCTTAATATTACTTAACCTCCAAAAACAAAAGCAACGTGTATTAAAGGGTGTGAAATATGTGGGCAATGTCATTCTATCATGGAGATACTATTAAATACCTACTAAAAAGGATAATTTTTAAAAATAAATATATGGATTATAAATAACTTTTAACCGGTCAGAGCTGATTAAACGAATTGTAAATTGGAAACAAAATGCAATTTTACTTTCGTATGGATTCCCAAGTTTAACCGAAAGATCTCTAAGTTAGAAAATATATAAACAGCTTATATTAGAAGGTTCATCAACCGATATTTCTCAAAAGATAGATGGGCATTAGTCCGTTAGTGGAATAATTAATATAATACATGATAAAGTGGGCAATTACAATAATGTTCGATATGTTTTTGCACAATTGTCTTAAATACAAATTATACATAGATATAAAACATATTACCAGAAAAAAATGTCGGATATATTTTAATAGAAATTTCATTTATTTTTTGTTTCTTTTCAGATTCGTCGAAATCATCGATCAACCCAAAATCCTTGAGGCTTCATTCTGGTTTAAAATTACAGATTAATATATCAATGGATTCAACAATACTAGAGGACAACCAGAATGCTTACTTTTAATTGACTACTTCTCCAAGTTTGTTTGCAGTGCGCCATACTTGTGTGTTTCGGACGTTGTATACAGCAAACACCGAAGAATGAATATTTGTGCACTGTAAAAAGACAGCAGCCATATATTCAGATTAAAAACGTTATTAAATAAACTGAACAATTATTAGAATAGTGCATCCAAGAATCAGGGGAAAATCGAAGTTGTATAATGTTATTTGCGTTTTCCAATAACTATTTGAAAGGTGTTTTTTCCTTCAGAGAGTTTTGCTAAAATGTACAGGTAAGACGAAGACTCTCTGCTTCTAGGCCATAACAATTATAATTTTATAATTTTCGATTTTTAGGTTCAATCGGAGGCCTCCTTAACACTTATTGTATAAAAAAACTAAACTGAATAAACGGTTGTAAAAAATTACTTGGGATATGTTATGTGTTACCTTGTATATTAGTTTGTTTCAGTCAAGGAATAGAGGCAAAAGTACTAATTGTATATAATATACTATACGAGGTGCCAGGAAATGAAAATGATATTCGTATATTAGAAAAAATGATACCGTACATTTCTGGCTAATACTATTAATTAAATAAACAAAATGTTATATTAAAATATTACCGTGTTTGTCAGCCATTTTTCTTTCATTCTTTTTACTTAAAAAATGCATGATGCTACTCCTACGAAAGGAGCTACGATTTCGAATCATGTCCACATGTGAGTTGAGGGAAGTTGAGCAGAAAGATGCCTATTAGCATTGCATTTCAATTTCTACATGACAAAAAAGCATGAAAACGGGGAGCGAATTTAATATTTTAGCAGTCAGAAATAAAATTTAGAGTAGTCAGCTGTCCTGCATTATATAATATTAACCGGGGAAGATAATGAAAAAATTTTCCGAATCTCTAAGTGCAAATTAAGGAGCTCTAATGGTATTATCTTGGAAAACATCTCAAAGATATCTATATAATTATAAAACTCAAATGACCTTGTAATGAGTAATGTTACCCACTTTGAAATTGCCCTTTTACTAATCAAATCTAGTAAATGACCCATCACGATCCACCATCAGAAAGCTCGCAGTGATTTAGTTCACAATACATTGTAGTCTAGATTGCACTGTATAGAAGTGTTGTTTATTTTATAAAATTATTTTTTATATAATGGCTTGAATTAAAGTTTAAAATACAAAAGTCAAGTATCATGCTTCAGTTGTGCTCTAAACCGAAACATTCATTTCAAACGTGCTCCTGTTCTATCAAAGAGTCTACTGTTCATTTTATATGCTTGATCTTACTAGTTGTTTATTGACATTTAAATGGAATATAAAAAAGCCAAGTAGCATGTGTCAATTGTTCTTTAAACACAAACATTTACTTCGACCGAGCCATCTCAATGAAACTACCGTGGATTCAATATATTGGCATTTTAGCATTGTAACAAAGCTGCACAAATGAGCTTGAGAATTAAGGCTGTGAAAATTGTTAATAAAAATCGCCTGCTCCCACTTTGCCCGGATTAATTCGACTATCTATTAACAGAAGATATTCTGATACAAATCCTATCTAATATCACTGCCAGTTACATGAATAACTTTCGTGTGAAAGATCATATAAATAGCTCCAGCCGTTTTCGATTCCATATTGAAACGAACTCACGCACATGCACAGAATTACACAAAGTTACGTATATATAATAGTAAAGATAAACATAGTTAAATAAACTGTGAAATATCCAAACGTAAACATTTTTAAATACACTAAAATATCAATTCATAAACATATTAATATACACTAAAACAATACTTAAACGTAAATCTATTGAAATCCACTATAAAATACCAAAACATAAACATATTGAAATACACTGAAAAATTACTAAACATAAACATATTGAAAATCGGTATCAAATATTTAAATCAGAACATATTGAAATGCACAATAAAATATCAATACACAAACATACTAAAATACGATATGAAATAACTAAACAAAAACATATCGAAATTCACTATAAAATGTCGAAACATACAATAAGTTATCAAAACATAAACATATGAAAATACTATTGAAATTCGTGTAAAATATCTAAACATAAACATATTAAAATATACTACAAAATATCTAAGCATAAACATACTAAAATATGCTACAAAATATCTAAACATAAACATACTAAAATATACTACAAAATATCTAAACATAAACATACTAAAATATACTACAAAATATCTAAACATAAACATACTAATATATACTACAAAATATCTAAGCATAAACATATTGAAATACACTATAAAATATTTGAACAAACACTGATTCAAGTACACTAACAATATCTACACAGAAACATTCGCTTTAAAATTATCAAAACATTACCATATTGAAATACACATACATCTCTTTAAACATAAACATTATAAAATTCCATTATGAAATGCTTAAACATATGAATATTTCAATTCGCATGAATACATCGAAACAGAAACATATTGAAATGCGTTATAACACAAACAAATAGCAATACAGTAAATATATAAAACTATTACATTTTGTAAATACGCTATAAAATATCTAAATATAAACATATTAAAACTCGCTATAAAAATATCTAAAAATATACATAGTGAAATTCGATCAGAAAATACATTAATATAAATATAAATATATTGAATAACGCAATAAATATATTATATTGAATAAACATAATATAATATCTAACTGTAAACATATTAAAATACACCATGAATTATCTAAACATAAACATATTTAAATTCGCTATAATAACATTAAAACATAAAATTACTAATATACACTAAAATAATATCTAACCGTAAACATTGAAATACACTATGAAATATAGGAACATAACCATATTTAAATCATGTACATATTGAAATTTGCTCCAAAATGTAAAAAAAGCACATAAAGTTTCGCTGTAAAAATATATAACCATAAACTTATGAAAACACACTATAAAATATCAACACATAAACATATTGAAATTCGCTATAAGAATATATACACATAAATAGTAATTGTCTGTATTTTTTAGATGACTTGTTTTCATTTATTGAGATTGTCGGACTGACTTCCTAATCTTGGTTGTTATAGTAACAACGTTTCGGCCGTTTTGCCCCCGGCCTTCATCAAGTGTTTTGAATCGAACTGAGTAACTGTTTGTTAGGAGTCTCGAACCCACCCTTTATTATTATTACAGGGGTACCGTGTTCGGACTCCAGCTAGGCTCTGGGACATAGTTGCTGGTTCTCTGTTTTGAATGTTACTTTTCTCTGCCTTCGTTCAGGATTGAACTCAGCACCTTTGCGTAACTGTAAACTTTTAGTGGTCCTAGACGTTGTATCAAAGTTTACAGTAACCCAAAGGTGTTGAGTTCAATCCTGAACGAAGGCAGTGAAAAGTAACATTCGAAACAGAGAATCAACAACTATGTCCCAGAGCCTAGCTGGAGTCCGAACACGGCATCCCCGTAATAATAATAATAATAATAATAATAATAATAATAATAATAATAATAATAATAATAAAGGGTGGGGTCCGAGAACCCTAACAAACAGTTCCCCAGTTCGTTACAAAACACCTGATGAAGGCCGGAGGGCAAAACGGCCGAAATGTTGTTACTATAACAACCAAGACGAGGAAGTCAGTCCGACAATCTCAATAAATATACACATAAACATACAAAATATATAAACGTAAACATATTGGAATACACTAAATACATCTTAACATAAACGTATTGAACTTTGCTATAAATATATCCAAACATAAACATATTTTTTAAAAAAACTCAACATTTTCTAAACATAAACAAATTGAAAATCCCTGTCAAATATTTAAATAAAAACATATTGGAATGCACAATAAAATATCTAAACACAAACGTACTAAGATACGCCATAAAATACCAATAAAATCATTAAAATCCACTATAATATATAAACATAAAAATATTGAACTACACTATAAAATATCTCAACATGAAAATGTTGATATACACTAAAAATATCTAAATATACACATATTGAACAACACTAAAAATCCAAACATAAACATATTGAAATACACATGTTAAAATTTGCTTTAAAAATATCTAAACATAAACGTATTAAAATCGCTATTTAATATTTAAACTGTTTGAAATTTGCTATCAAAATATAAAAAAAAACATTTCAGAATTCGCTATACAACACGATAAATTATCTAAACATAAACAGATAAAAAATATACAAACATGACTATTTTGAAATGCACTTTTAAATATCTAAACAAAGATCTATTGAAATACGTTAATATATCTGAACATAAAATTGAAATTTGCAATAAAAATATTAAAAACAAAAACATATTGAGATTTGCTAAAAAATATCTAAGCATAAAAATGTTGAAATTGGCTATGAAATTTAAAATATATATTAAAATTCGGTACAAAATATATAATCGTAAACATATTGGGATTTTCTACAAAATATCAAAACATAACCATATTGAAATTTGCTACAAACTTTTTAAACATAAACATATCGAAATTATTTGTAGAAATATCCATAGACATACTTAAATACACTAAAAATATCTTAGCATAAACATTTTTAAATTTGCTTCAAATATATCTAAATATAAACATATTGGAATTTATTACAAAACATCTAAAGATAAACATATCAAAATACCCTACAAAATATCTAAACACAAACATAATGAAACACACTAAAAATATCTAAACATAAACATTAAAATTCACTAGAAAATATCTAAGGATAAACATATTAAAATACACCACAAAATATCTAAAGATGGACATATTCAAATACAATAGAAATATCTAAACGTAAACATATTCAAATACACTACAAATGTCTAAACATAATCATATTCTAATACACTACAAAATATCAAAAGATAATCATATTAAAATACACTACAAAATATCTCAACATAAACATATCCAAATACACTACAAAATATTTTAAAATAAACATATCCAAATACACTACAAACTATCTAAACCTAAACATATTTAAATACAATAAAACTACTAAAACAGAAACATAGTGAAATACGCTAAATATATCTAGATATAATCATATTAAAATACACTTAAAATATTTGAACGTAAACTTATTGAACTTCGCAATAAATATATTTAAACATAAACATATTGAAATTCGCTATGAAAATATCTCAGAATAAGCATATTGAAATTCGTTTTTAAAATGTCTACACGTAAGCATAGTATTATCCAAATATATACACATGCAGTCAAACTAATTCCATTCAATTCAATTCAATTTATTCAATATAGAGATGCACAATGTTTCATCCTCGTTAAGAAGGTCGTGAAAAAAACAGTAAGAAAGCGAGCAAAAGAGGAAGGAGAGGCGCTGCGTATTTAGAGGGTCGGCATTACAGTCTACCAGCACCTGTCCAACTGCGCCTTGAACTCATATGTTGTTGGTGTGGTGATTGTCTACTCCAGAATGCGGATATTAGACCGTGGCTGAACCATTTCTCAGAGAGAAATGGTTCAGCCACCGCAGACGGGCCTGGTAAGGAAGGTCATGAAAACCTCTCACCGACTTGGCCGTCAGCCTCTGCACTCGCTCCAGATGCTGAATATCACTAATCAGGTATAAAGACGACGCCTGGGTGCTATACTTAAACACAGGTCGGACGAGCAACACGGACACTAGAAAGAAAATCTCCGGAATAAGGTTGACAGAGGAGCGCTTGATGAGAAAAAAGCTATTTCTTGCCTTGATGGCAGCCTAAATGCAATGATTCAAAGGACTGTATGCGAATTCAAACAACATCCCGTGGTCTCTGGTCTCCGTACGATCTGTCAGAGTATTTGCGGCAGCGCTGAGAGTAAGTGGCGACTCCAATGGGTTGCCAACTGCAATATGGCAGTATCTCCCGTCGTTGAGGTCGAGATCGCATGCGGTTGACCACATCCACGCCAGTTGAAGACGTGACTGAAGAAGACCAATCTACTTACAGCAGGCCACCGGTTTTACGTCATCAGTAAACAGAAGCAAATGGCATCCGGCATGTGAGAAATATGAGGAAAAACATTGATCCAAGCACCGACCGTTTTGGAACTCCTCTGCTAGCGCTCAACTCTGGTAACAGGATGCCGTTCATCTGAACTCGCTAAGTATGAAACGCTCGAATTCAGTGGATGATTGATTCGTTTAGACCATGCACAGAGATTTTTTGAACGAGTTAAACACTTTGGCAAAGTTTAAAAAGACTGTCCGCCGTGTCATCTTCGTCCATTATCCTCGTCACCCATTTTTAATTTTTAATTTCGTTAGCAAAGAACAGGCGGACTTGGTTGGATTCAGTGACTCTTACTCATCGATTTCCATGAATATCTGTGCAAATGCATTGGTAAAAAGCAACACTTGCTGGTTCGGCTGCTCAACCGATCGTTCATCAAGGCTTTTCAAGGTTACTATTTGATTGTTGTTACCCTCGAATTTCAACCTGCTTTCGCGAGTCAAATATACAACACAATTTCGCTTTATTCGATATACCTCGAACGCCGCGTAAAATAAGCAGAGAGAATCATTTATATAAAAATACAGTAATCTACTTCATGGTTGTGTGTTCCCCATTAACTTTCACACACATATTCAGATAATGAGATTATAATACAAACTAATCTTACGTCGCTATGGTAAAACAATATAACATAACCCGTTTTAAAATATATTGTTTTAAAATCGAATAATTTCATCTTGTCTACTAAATATGTTTGTAAAAGTTACATTTTTTTGTTGCTTGGAAGAATATTTAACACTTTTTATGGCAAGAAGATAAAAATAGTTTTTGTTGTAAAAATAATGTAACAAACTAAATAAAGTAATGATATATTCATTTTTAAGCACGTAGAATTTCAGAGATACTTTTAGTATTGGTATTAATACTATGGTAGAATTTCTGTATATGTAAAAACTGTAATAAAACTGTGGAATAATATTTAAAGGGAACATGGTATGAAATAACACCGGCCATGTAATGCTTATATATTTCTAAATAAAACTTGAAATATTATTCAAAATCAATATGATTTCAATAAAATTGGAAGGTGTTACCTAAATTGTAACATTAAATCATTATTATTATTATTAGTATTATTGAAAAGAAACGTATAAATTACAATTGCGTTTTGAAACTACAATGGCACATAATACTGTGGCTGGTGTCATTTTACAACATTTTCTTTTTAACTTAGCTTCTCAAATTCGATAACGAATGTACATATTCGAAAACGTCGTTACCAGATTTATTACAGTAGTTGTTGACAGACAGATCCTTTAAAAATCATCGGTAACACGTTATAATAATCCAATGCATTCAACGTAAAAATAGACGCATTATTTTTCTGAATGATGATGACGTATTATTTCAATCATTTGAATTTTTGGACTACTGTTCTCATCTTGAGGTATATTTGTACAACGTTTCGGTTGATGTTAAAGTTAACCGAGCTCTAAAATCTTTCTATCCAAATCAGAAATCATTCTCTCGAACTCTGAAATATTTCTCTTGAATCCAGGAATCTGCACGGAATTTCGAATGGAGATCCTTTATTTATTCCATTAGGATATCAAGCCTTCGATTCTTCAGACATGGTTGGCTAGAAGTTCTAAGCAATTCGCAATCAAATTGTGAATTTCGCCCGCCCATAGGATTGAACCTTCTGTTGCATGGGGAGAAGGGGCGTTTGCTTATATTGCACGTCAATGTTCATATTTTTGACGCATAAGCTGTTTTGAGGGATTTATAAAAACGAAATAGAACGTACCTTTTATATCTTTTCTGCATCTCTTGACTGTGATTTGTGTCCCAACTTCAGCTCACCCGAGACAAAAAGCTCATTTTTTGAAGAATAGGAACTTTTTTCAGCTTCATGGTCGAAATCACATCCCTGTATTCTGTTCATCCTTAGAAGAGGGGGATTTTGCTATCGGTTTATCCGACATTCATCTCCATCTCCCGCTGCTTCCACAATATGCCTTTCATCATCTCAGAATCGCGACAGATTAACTGCATGTAGACTCGACTGTAGACTTTCGAACTCGAACCATGGATTCTAAACTTATTAGAAAACGCATGTGCGTCCCCTTTTGTTTTAAGGCGTATGTATAGGGCCGTAACCTCCGTTACCCAGCTTGCACTCCAAAATGCACTGACTTTTCTCTTGACCTTTGCTAAAATTCAGGTGAACGTGTTGTCAATAGAATCATTGGGTTTACAATTTGTCAAACTCAACCCTTCGACGTTTGTGCACTTAAACTAGGACACAACCCAGATCCTCTTAACTCATACCGCGTTAACCGTGTCATCAACCTCCAGAAAAAGTGTAACTTACCAAGTACTTTATCCATTACGTCACATGTTATGTCTATAGAAATTCCGAACGGATAACCAATTTCGACAGAAGGTTTCCGGAGTTTGTCAATGTATACCTAAAAAAAAAGGTTGGAGATTTTATCGACCGAAATGTTGTACAAACACCACTGAAGATAAGAATGTAGTGTGAAGAATCAAAATATTCCGAACAAATATATTTTTGGGGTCAAACGTATGTAAGGCACCCCAGAACGAGCAACGATTAAAGAAAAGATGACTCTCCTCCGATTTTTATCACAGTCGAATTACTAACGAAATTCATATTTATTAATTTAACGCCGTAGTTATTTTAAAAAAAGTTTTTATTTACAAATCGTATTTATATTTAATAAAATCAAGTATCACTAGTAACATTATTAGAAAATACAATTAGGTTTCATTGTAAGCAGTAGTTAAAGTTTTAAAACTCAGTGTAATTGCAATAAATGCCCTTTTAAGCGATCCACAATCTGGGATACGTCAACAACATAAAATTGTTTATAGGATTCATAAGTTTCTAAGACCAACACGCGAATATATATTATATTATAACACAAATGCATAATTTAATGTACTGGTGTATGCATTTTTGTTGGAAATGAAATAACATGTATGCTTCGCCAGTGTTTATACGAATATTCAATTTCATTTAATTTGGCTCCCTTTTTAAAATAATTTTTTATTAATTATAATGTTTATTGTACGGCACAATCACGTTCACCTACCGGTTCTTGCCAGATCACCGAAGTTAAGCAACGTTGAGCATGGCCAGTACCAGATGGGTGGCCATTTGGGAAGGCTAGACGCTGTATGTACCTTCTGGGAACGTTTGGCGTGGGGCCAGCATCTTCACCCTGTAAAAAGAACTCCTCGAACAACATCTACAAAAAGTTGTAGACGGACTATTCCCCTCCAGGGGCTCAAGGGCTATCGATAATGTTTATTGAAATGCTAGATCAGTCGCAGGCTAAACTAATTTGCATATTTGCTTTGTAAATTTCTGAATTACATGTCTGTTATTCAAGGATTGTTTTGAATGTAATATAATTACCAGTTCTCCATCGTAATATTTCTTCGTTTTTCGGACAAATTCTTCGCATTTTTGTTCAAATCTTATTTTTCTTTACAGAACCGATTAAATTTTATAAAGTTGCAATCTATTTATAAACTGCACGTGAAACAAAAAATTGATTTTATTTTTACATTTTGGTTATATTTAAGATGAATAAATTCATATGATAATTACCAAAGTCTTAATGTTAATATAACTATATGAATGAATAAGAAAGATATTGTTTTGTGTTTACAACAAAGCTATCAATGCGCATGCTTTATTAAAAGGAATGTTTTTCCAGTAACGAAAATTGTGAAATGATATCAAAATGGAAGAGGTAGATATTGCATTTATATAAAACCGTACAGTTATGTCATTAATTGCATTTTTCGTATATAAATTATTTAATCTTTCGAGTCATAAAGAAATTACAATCATGTAGAATGTAAGACTTCTTTCGAAATTCATTTTTGGCGATGAGTGTTGTCTGTTTTTTTTCTATTTGCTTCCTCTTTTCTCCATTCAACTTGAAATCGTTTTATTCAGAATGCAAAAAGGAGAATTTATAATGTTATATTTAGTGTCACAAATTAAAAATATCGGACATTCTTTTTTTTTATCGTAAATCGAACACAATGATGAGAAAAAATTAAAATAAAATGGTGAGGTACACTCGGGCTTTGACATGGGATCTTTCTATCACTATATCTTCAGATTATTATAATTTTTCTTAAAAAAAACCATTTGCTTAGATTTTATTATCTCCCTTCCTGGTGTGACATAAAATATTCGCTTGCAAAAAGTATTTTCTTTTTTTTTTTAAATCTTCTTTTTTTTAATTCTTCTTTTCTTCTTTTAAAATGTGTCTATAAGAGACAAAAACTATTTCTAAATTCCGAATTTTTCGATTTTCGATACCTATTGAACGAACTTCTGAACAAAACCTATCTAAGAACACTGCCAGATATATAAATACGTAAAATTTGCAAAAGATAGAATCAGCCGTTTCGCAACAGATAATGAAGGAACTAAGAGACACAATGGGACTTTTATATAATAGTATATCTATCTCTATCTATCACTCTATCTATCTATATATATAGCAATCTATATCTCTATCTATCTCTCTCTCTCTCTCTATATATATATATGTGTGTGTGTGTGTGTGTGTGTGTGTGTGTGTGTGTGTGTGTGTGTGTTGAATAATGCTGGACGAATTGAATGAATATCAACATACTGAAAAAATCACCTTACTCCCCTGACCTTTCTTTATGTGACTTTCCTTTACTCCAGTTTAAGGCAGATATTTTACGAAAAGCAACATTAAGAGCTATATACCTGGAACTAGCTGCAGTGACGAAGTTGAAAACTATCTCCGAAAAAAATTTTAAGAAATGCTTACAAGCGTAGCCGAAAATAATGAGTAGACTTAAAAAGCTTTTAAGTGAGCAGGTTTATCATACGGTGTTTGGTTTTAAATAATGATGAATCATTTGCGACACTAATGGCATTACGTTTTAGACAAAAGAAAGAGGGACAATAAATGAATCTGAAAAAGGGATTATTTTCAACAAAACAAAATTGTAAAGACCGTACAACAGGGTTAAGAAGAACTGTTCATGTAATTAATTATAAGATTAGAAATAATAGTTCCAGAGATTTTTATTGCATTTTATATATATATATATATATATATATATATATATATATATATATATATATATGTATATATATATATATATACATATATATATATATATACATATAGTAATTTATAAAATATATATGGCGATTAAGCTACATTTAATATTCTGCGTTTCATCCACTATAGGATTCGTCAGGCTTATATATATAGCAAATTTTAGTCATTCAATGAATTTAAAAATTTATGACGTGAAATGTTTGAGTTTCAGATCAAATATTTTTTTTATTATTCTATGTCAGACAAAGAATACATTAGAAATATTTTAACTCCTTATCCTACAGGATTTTGATGTCTACGATCTCTTTAGAGGAGAAAATATAAGCAAATAGTTATAATGGTTTACACCGTATTTGCTAAAGCCAGTGAGACATGGAAAATACATCGATCAATTGTTATTTAGGTGGGATAATACTTATAGAATGTTACTGCCAGTAAATTCTTAAACGTCTTATAAATCACAGGTTTCTATACAAGCTGATTGTTGGATAATTTTATTCTAAAGAATTATATATATATATATATATATATATATATATATATATATATAATTTGTGTATTTATTTATTTTTTTACAGATTGTTATTCTCATCTTCCTAGTTATTGTTTCAATAGGTTTTAGCAAACTCATTAAGCGCGGCACAATAGAGGATGCGTTGGCCGAAACTTGGTGAACCAAAAACAACTATGAAAATGAGGATAACAGCCCGCAAATAAATAAATAAATACACAAAGTAGTCATCCTTATTAATATCAATACAAAAAAAATATAATAACATTTCTACGCATCCGGCAATAGAAGTTGAGATAAGAACAAAAAACTTAAATTTATAATATTAAAAATCTTACTTTGATCCCCTTTCGGGGCTCCTGGCACAGTGTATAGAGGCGTTTAATCCCTACGGTTCCACGTGAGCAAAGTCTAAAGATAGCGGTTTAAATTATACCTAAAGCAGGTCAGATGTTTATTTGGACACAACCTGGTGAGACATCAAATCTATGGGAGGTAGTAATTACTGGAGATTCATTTACGAGACTCACTATCCATATCCACGTTGAAGTAATCTCATTAATTTCCCTTTCTTGGAACGTTTGTTGTACTGTCCACATAGTTCTTATACTTTCTAATGATATACAACATCGCTCAGTTTCGAGTGGCGACCCAGTATATTTGTCGTCCAAGGGCTCGTGCTTCAAAATGATATCGATCTCAGGAAAATTCGTAGCGTCTGTCGAAAATTTTAGGCAGATATACAAACATACATACATACACACATATATTTAAACAGACAGATGAAATTTATATTATAGACTAGCCTGGGTTCCAGGCGTTGCCCGGATGTTTGTAGGTGTGTTGAGTAAAAACGGTGTAGTTGGCAGGAAGACTCGAACCCGTGACGCGAGGCGGAATAGAAAGTGGAGGTGTGTGTAAGGGTGTTGGTTGAACAACAGCAAAAAATAGTAGCGGTAAGCAAGCTCGAACCTGAACCGCGAAGGAGGAAAAGAACGTGAAGAAAAACGTGACGTGTTTGTTGTTGCGCCCATCGCCAAACCGGAAGTGACGTAGGTGTAAATTAAGGCTAGACAACCGAAAAGAGGCGATAACTTTCGAAAATATCTGCGAAAAAAAGCAACTCCTTCTTGTGAAAAAAAAAAACTAGTGTAGGGTGAAGGCATTAATGTTTTGGGCCAATATTTCGGTATTTGTCGTCCGAAGTGTAGATGTTCAAAATGATACCAATCTTGTGACAATCCGTCGCCTCTGTCGAAAGCTTTAGACATACATGCATACATACATACATACATTTAAATAGACAGGTGAAATTTATATTATAGATGATTAAGCTGGAAGGTTTAGCGTTTCCTTCATGCTCTCTTGAGCTTCGCTCGGTCTTTCTTGACTGCTTCAAAGTGTTTTGCATCCTAGTGTACTAGTGCCTTCCTCTGCTAGCGATCACATGCTAGGACTCTCAACTGTCAAGAGAAACATGAAAGCTCATCAGATGTCTTGATGCTATAATGAAAAAGTTTGTTTTGGCTTGTGCTGGGGTCGTTTGCCAGAAAGGAGCTCACCATAGAAAACCTTTGGGAATTGATAGTCATCAAGCCTGACAAGATGACTTACGCAACGCATCTGGCCTTTAATAACAATGGTAGCAAAACTGGTTGTTTTGGCCTCATTTAAGACATATGTATTAGGGACAAACATCCCACTTCGAAACATGAATGTGTCTTAGGCAGTGCTCATGAAATCTCTCGAGCTGTTCTATTCGTGACCGGTACAAGGTCCATGATTCAGAGGCATAGAGCAGGGATGGCAATACAGACGTTTAATATACTGACATTTTAGTTGTCAGAATGAGATCACTATAAGACCGGATTCTATCTTGTAACCTTTCAAGTGCGTCTGATGCCTTGCTAATTCTCTGTCTTCTTTTCGCATCAAGAGTGCCATCATCTGCTAAGCTTCTACCAAGGTAGACAAAAAATTTTACGACTTCAAAGCGCTTTCTTTTTACGAAGATATCAGGTTCCACATACATATCACTAAGAGCGGAAGTGTACATGACCTTAGTTTTCTAAATGTCAAGTGTCAGTCCAAAGCAGGTACAAGCATTTGTAAAGAGATCCATCAATAATGGCATATCAGTTGGGGAGTATGACACCATTTCAGTATCATCGGCATACAACAGCTTTCTGACAAACCCATAATTGATAAGTATTTTGGCTTGGAATCTCCTGAGGTTGAACATCTTACCAGTCGTTCGGAATCTAATAAAAACGCCTATATCGCAATCGAGGAAATCATACAAGAGCGAAAACAATCACCCAGCTTCATTACATTATCAATGGGGAATTCTTCTGATAGCCGACGATTAAAATCGAGGCGACCCTTCATATTATAATGAAATTGCTTGAACTTCACCGTCAAAGCAAGTGTACAGCTAAATTTACCCAAAACTCTCGAGAGGGACTCACGGTTATCTATGTTATATGCTTTGATTAAATCAACAAACACCTGGGGTATATATATATATATATATATATATATATATATATATATATATATATATACATATATATATATATATTTACATATATATATATATATATATATTTAAATGGAATTGTAGAAGGCGGTACAATGCAGAAGTAACGGAAAGACACAAGCTGAAGCAAGTGAGAAATTTATTAATACAACTTATAAATACATGTGTACATATTCATATTTCATATACGCAGTATATTTATATTTGCACAGCGGTTACCTGGAAAAGTCGATCTGGTGGTATGTCCGTGTAATATAATATTTCGAGAAATATCTCTTCGTCAGATATTTACTTGACTTTGACAAACGCGTTGTTGTAAGCAGTGACTATACCGCAGCAAAGCATTGCTCGGGACTTGATGGTAGTATATGGTTAGTTTTTTTTTTCTCAATTCTTATTTTATATTTCTAAATTATTTATTTTATATTATATTTTATTTTATTTATTTATTTTTTATATAATAGTTTATATTTAGTTCAAACGTGTTGTTGTAAACAGTAAATAGTAACAGCTTTGGGCTAAATAATTGTCCGGACATTGTTGGTGGCTTTTTTAATGTGATTGAGTTTGTTTGTTTTTCTTTTACTTATTTTTATTTTAATTTATTTATTTATTTTATTTATTTATTTGTTTTTTTATAGTAGTTTATGTTTGTATTGAGGAGATTTAATTAACTAGTTTATGTGTTGTGTGTTTCTGCATTCTGTTTGGTGGTGGTGGTGGTGGACGTAGGCTTAGAAAAAGTCGGTTGGTCTAGGGAGACTACTCTATGGGTTGTTCTAAGGGGGATAATCGTTACCAATATTTCTTCTCGGGTGTATAACGTTGCATTACTTTTTGTGTGTTTATTTGTTTGCTTATTTCTTTTATTTTAGTGATGTTGTTCTCATTCTGGGGGTATATTATTTAATTCGTTATGTAGTGTATATATACTCATTTATGGATTCTTGTATCTTTAATTCAATTACTAAGTAACTATAATTATATATTTATATATGCAATGTGTTATTATGAAGTGTTTAAAGTTATTTCGGGTGTTTTAGTAAAATAAAATTATATAATGTATTTATTTATTTGAGTTTCCTTGGATTTCGGTTTTTGGTGTATTATGTCTTATTGTTATTTGCGATTAATATTGTTAGGTTTATTCGGAGTAATCAATTGGGTTATATTGGGGCATATAAACTTATAAATTTGCATGAGTCATATACATGTAGCCGTGTAGCCCACATGCTCGCACCATCTAATTCATATATCTTAGGCTTGCTATTTAATTGTTAAACATTGTTATTATTATTAATGTGTAGTAATCTTGAATAGGGATTGCTTAGTTATTATTTTGTTTGTTTATTTATTTTGGTTTCTTTTAATTTAATTTTGGATTTATTTTTATTTTATTTTGTTTGTTTATTTATTTTTAATTTTATTATGCAATGGTGGGATGGTGTGCATTAAGTTAAGAATGATGAGCCTAATTCATGTCGGCGATTAATCTTGGAGTGTAATTTGGCAATCAGGATTGATTCTTTCATACGAAGGTTGCTGACATTGCGTTCGGTGGCTAAAATCTCTACTCTGATGGATTTGTTGATGTTGCCGCATGTGTGAAAGTGTTTGAGAACGAAAGAGGCTTGTGTTTGTATGTGTTATTTTACTCTAATGTGCAGGTGTCTCACTGAGCTACCGACGTAATATTGGTCACATTTGGTGCACTGTATGGGATATACTGTGTATGTACGGTGGCACATGTTAGTGGAGTTCATCGGGCAGTTAGTTAGGGTGCAAGGTACATTACTTAGGTGGGTTTTGCGTTTTGACAAATGTCGTCGTAGTGATGGTCCAGTGTGTATAAGTTGTATGTCTAGACCCTCTCTGTGTATAGCTTTGCGGATGGCTGTTGTGATCTTGTGGTTTAAATGGGACAGTTTTAGAAAGCATACACTATAAAGCTGCCCTCCCCCGTAAAGCTAAAATAAGCTATGCGAGGAATGAAATAGCGCGCATCCGCAACAAATGCAGACACGAAGCGGATAAAAATACCTGCACAAATAAATTCAACCAAGTCCTAGAAACCAATGGATACCCAAAACCAACCATTGAAAACCTCAGTAAATCTAGAAGACGCACGCAACATGCTTCCTCTAACACCTGCTTTCTAAAACTGTCCCATTTAAACCACAAGATCACAACAGCCATCCGCAAAGTTATACACAGAGAGGGTCTAGACATACAACTTATACACACTGGGGCATCACTACGACAACATTTGTCAAAACGTAAAACCTATGTCATATGCTTTGCTTAAATCAACAAACACCTGGGGTATATATATATATATATATATATATATATATATATATATATATATATATATATATATATATATATATATATATAAGCATTAGCCTAAGGAATCCTAGCGTGGATGAAACGCGGAATATTCTGTGTAGCTTAATTGCCATATATATTTTTATAATTTAATATATATATATATATATATATATATATATATGAAATAAGATATAATTACAGTTAAGTGTACCAAAATCATCCAAGATGGCAAAACTAAAGTAAATTAAAAATACTAAAGAATTAATATTTATAAAGTAATCTCAACCAGATATAAAAGCTCGATAAAACCAAATAGGAGATATCTCGCATTTTGCTAAATTCTGCCCTCTGATGAGAAGAAAATTATTTCTTCGAAACTCCACGGATTAGGGATTTATTTAGTATTTTCTTTTTAAAATTACATGTTTTTAATTCTTTTCACAAAGTGTTTTTAACATGTTTTATAAACTACTTGTTCTTATATATATATATATATATATATATATATATATATATATATATATATATATATATATATATATATTAGTGTCCTGGTAAGGCTACAGGGGAGACAATCAAGCAAAACACCCTTCATCCTGCCCAAAGTTGAAAAACTTAGCCTATATATGAAAATGTAAGTAAATCAGCATATTTTATTGGTTTGCAAATATATATTTTTTTACCAATTGTAAAACTTTAACCGTAAAATAGGAATGATTTTTTTTTTTTAAATCCGGCAAATTTTCATGCAATTTCCTCCTATGAAGTCACAGATATGAGCATTTTAATATCCAATTTGGCTATGAGTATATATATATATATATATATATATATATATATATATATATATATATATATATATATATATATATATCACGTTTATTTCGTAAATTGAAAATCTCAGGGACTATTGATCAGAATTAACACAATTTAATGGAAAATATAATTGCATGAATTGTGTATATACTATGTTATACTTACTCTTAACGTTGCATATTTAGATGATCATCCATCATTAAAATCCTATTTTTGGCACTAATTTTTTACAGTCATGAAATACAGTTTAATCGTAGTCATTGTTTTTCTACATTTGCATATGAATTACAAAATATTTTATCTCCCCTTAAATATCTGGCCTTGTCGAAGGGGAGACTAAATTTTCTGCTATCGTTTCAGATGGACTTAAATAACAGCAAGGGGAGAATTGACTCCGAATATTTTTCATATTTTATATATCCCCTCTTTGGTTTTCATACATAAAGTAAATTTCACACTGTATTGTATTCATCATTGTCTCCTGTTTTCAAAAGAGGAGAGCTATAACATATAAGAAATATTTGGACTGAAGTCGACCCTTGCTGTTATTTCAGACAATTTGAAATCAAAGCAACAAGTTTTAGTAACCTTTTATCAAGGCCAGTCGTTTTAAGGATATATATATATGTGTATATATATATGTATACATACATACATATATATATATATATATATATATATATATATATAGATACACAATTACTACTTGCTTTAATTTCCCTTTTTTATGGATTGGACAATTCCGTTGTTGCAATTGGTTTCCCCCAATATCTTTCAAGTAAGAAATCTTCTAAAGAGACATTCGTTACCAACGGGAGGGAATACATTAGGATTTTAATATACTAAGTGAAACGGTTTCTATGAATATATCTTGATTATACCTTCAAAGATTTAGCAGGTTCTCTGTCTCGTTGACCACTTTGTGAACGTCAAACTTCCGGTACGAGCTAATAGCTACAAGTAGATGTGCCTCTATTATTTTTTACAGTTGCTGTCTGGATAAATACAAGCCTTTAAGATGATGTACACAATATTGTTTGAAAACTAATGTCAGGTGAACACGGCCGCCATGTTACTTCAATTACACTATTTTAGGAAGTTATTGACCTGAATAGGTCTTAAATTCTCAGATTTATCCTGAGTAAATTCCCGACAATTTACCTGATTTACATGCACGCGTGAGAGAAGGAAACATGGCTGTTTGGAATCAAACGCAGCGTACTGATTTCGTCTTAAGTAAGTATTGATGAACTTTAAAACATTTATACTGACTTTTATATATCTCCACTTTCCATTATTATATAATCAATGAAGGTTAGTACAGTAATGGTTTTACATCCCATATGTATGCCCGTAATTATCTACAGTAAGACATTGTTTTAATAGATTATTAAACTTGTATCAGAAAAATAACAGATGTTTTAAGAGTGTATTTATGAAGTTCTTCACAAACAGCCTCATCACTTGCGGCTTCATGTAACAACATTCGTAGGTGGGTACATAAACTGTAATAAAAGAGTAGTGCATATGCAAGTTTATTTATGGAAATGACATTAGATTAAGCAATGTCAGGAGATCTAAGAAACAAAATAAATACGACCTGATAAAAAATAAGTGTTGGTTTGTTAGGTTTCGGTTCATAAAATAGCTATTCTGATCCTTGTATTAGAAGCATGGCTCAAGGAAAGCGCGAGTAATGGAGCTGCTGAAACTAAACACAAATATATTTCATACTCTTATAATTAAACAGAAGAACAGACATTTTCTTTAAAAGTCGTCAAAATTCATAAAGTTATGTGCAAGGATTGGACATAATAGGCTGGAAGTCTGAATTATAACGTGGCGAACATAAAGAACAGTTTTCTCTTTTCGCCAGTAAATTGACAGGATTTACTTTTTAAAGGTTTGCTCTCAGCGCAATGGAAGCTCAATAATTTTTTCTTTGCAGTGTTATATTTGCAAGAATAAAACTGCATTATTCTTGATGTCATTATTTGTACCGTTGCCGAAGGGAAGACGGAATTCCGTTGCAATTTCTTCACTGTGGCTAGGTTGAGTGCTAAACAAATAAGGGTAAAAGAAGAAAAGAGAACCACGGTTTGTATTAATACGTGTTTACAAAAAAATCTGTTAAGAGATGTTTAATTTTGTTCTGGTATCAATAAATTCGAGACGGTTTCACATCTAGCATGAGAGCAAATATTTTCTGTATCTTTTCCTTGACATTCTCAAGAATTCAAAGATCATGTTTCTTTTTGTTACAAGCCAGTCACCATTTACCAAAGTCTAATAGCAACACGAGGACGAGGGTTAATGAGTGTAAAGTCATAGCATAGTAATCGTTAATGGTGTAGACTGGGGAGAATTTCAGTATTTAAACGGGCGGCTCCACAAGAATTTGTTTACATTTAACTTGAAGAATGCTATATTATAGTCAGCATGAAAGCAGGCGAACAAAACAGAATTCCATAGGGGACAGTTCTATATAAGTTACTTTGTTCATGAAATCTGCGCTTAGATTTAGACGCATCCCTAATAATAAAAATAACGTGTTAGTATGATTTCGTGTTATAAACAGAGGCCATTCCATTCCTCTTCAAAACTGGATCAATCGCCAAATCAATATTTTCACAACATTCCATGATCATTTATAGAGGAGTTTGACGGAAACTGAAAATTGCTAAAAGGAAAACGAAAGCATTATTACGAAAGCAAGTCAGGTAAATTGTCAAGCAGTACGGTCAGAGGTTTTTCAAATTCTCTTGATTCAACCTTTTTAATCTCATTTTTTGTATTTTAATCCTGATTATCTAAAAATATCGTCAAGACTTCATTATTTCAATAGTTACATACACACACACACACACACACACACACACACATATATATATATATATATATATTTATATATATATATATATATACTGGCAGATGCGCCAGGCGTTGCCCGATATAAAACGTAACGTTACATTACTTTAAAAGAATAAAGTAAATAGAACAGAAAGCAATTGAGGCATTTCCGTGCGAGTATTATTCTTTTCTAAACAGTTTACTTTTCTTAGTAAAAAAAAACATGGGCTAAAATCAAAACTACAACCTAAAGACATTGACCCAAGTCTGCGAACCATTAGGCCATCTAGACATAATCTTTAAAACGTGTTTCTAACCTTACTTTTTCTTGACATGAGGAAGCTATCATCTGAACGATTCGAGCATGAGTAACTGTGAAACAGTGGAAAAACAGATAAAAGTCTAATGAAACATCTTTTTACTTAGACCCTGTAACAGTATTTCTTCCGGATAAAAACCGTTTAGAAAGTTTTCTACATGGCAGAATAGGCTGTAGACTAAATTTCAGTTATGGAGATAAAAAAATATTGAGCATATAGGTTCAGAGTTGGTTTCCTACACACATATTCTCACTTGTATATTTTTACTCCTATAAGTTGTCCAGACGATTGACCTTACACCTTACCGACACAAGCTCAATTTCTCACCACCAAAAACAACATGGGTGCTCACATTCCCAGTTTAGAAATGTTTTAGTGGAAAACACAAAAATCATCCATACGGATTCAAACGTTAAAGATAAAAAATCCTGGAAGCACATTTTGAAAGTAGTATTAGCACTTTTAAGTGCCTAAGTACGTAAGTATCCTATATATATATATATATATATATATATATATATATATATATATATATTTATTACACATACGGTACATATATGTACGGTCTATTGTAAAGTTACGAGTTATTTTTAAAAACTGTAAATATTATACACTTGTACATCACACCTTTAAAATCATTATGTATATATATTAGCACCGTTCTTAACACGCCAAATATTATTTTTTGAACTTTACTAGTATTTGTTTGACGGTTCACTAGTTGAAAAATTTAAATATAATTTTAACTGAAGCATATAAAAGTGACCAGATAAGAAGAATATATACAGATGAACCAAGGCAACCCTGGAACTTTTTTTGCAAGGATTAAACCGAGAAATAAGAACGACAATGCGAAAAATTGAAAAAAAAAAGCTCATTAAGCAAGAACACTCCCCGCTATTAAAAAGTACTTTATAAAACTCAAATGACCTTGTGACGGGTGTTGTAACCCAACATCTGGTTTACGACATCTGGTTGTGCATGCGTACATAAACAAATAATCAACGCGACAATAAAACGTATTGTTTTACTGTGTACGATTTCAGCGTCCCAATTGTATTTTTTCGCGTTTAAACTATCCAATTGTTAATACTTTCTTCATTTTTTTACATCGTTTATTTCCGTGTTAAGTTGAAGTTATTTAAACGCAATGTTCTTAGAAATAAATCTACTTTAACTCGTTGACAACCATTTTACAAGGGTAATTTCCCGAACGCCATCATTTTTAAAATTTTATCCTCCATTTTTTAATACATTCATACATTTTCTTCTACAGTACCAACATAAATAAATAACTCGAAAAAGTTTTAGTAACTTGCGTTAGAAATAAATAATGTACGCGACAATAAAACGTATTGTTTCACTGTGTACGTTTTCAGCGTCCCAATTGTTTTTCTTCGTGTTTAAATAAAAAGATATATCAAAATTTGATTTTACCTTCAAGTATTATGGTATCTGTTCCGTGCACATTTACCTATAAGTATGGAAAACTACTTATAATTAAATGGTTGTATTTTTTTTGTTTTTCAAAAATAAACAATTATAAACAGAACAACTCATAGAACACCATCTATATACTTTTTCATTTAAATATACTTTAATAAAACGTTTCTGATATGTCACAAAAACTGTTGTTTTTTTTACGCCACAGATGTCACGCTCATACATTAATTCCATAGCTAATATAACATACTCATACAACGGGTCACGGGTAGTCTAATATATATATATATATATATATATATATATATATATATATATATATATATATATATATGACTCCTTCATTCGATTACATGAATTGAATTACGAAGGTATAATTTTATGCGTAAACTCTCAGTATTTATTCAACAGTCCTCAATACATAAGTAACGCGCTATCTATGTAGTAAGCTATGAAAGTATATATATGTATATATATATATATATATATATATATATATATATATTTGGCAATTAATACAATATATTTTTTCATAACTATATATATATATATATATATATATATATATATATATATATATATATATATATATTCTGATTTGTATCCCCAGGGTGTGGTAATAGAATATTACATACTAAATAGCACTTCAACCAAGGAACCCAAACAAATTGTTGCATCACGTAGCTCAATAAAAAGTAAATGTTTATGGTTTTATATATATATATATATATATATATATATATATATATATATATATATATATATATATTAGAGATCGGTTGTTTTGTTTTTTTACTTTTTTTTAGTCGCCCATTTTGTATTTGGACGTAAACAAATAATATTTTTATTTATTTATTTATTTAAATAAAAACTAAACAGTTTGGCATCATAGGGTAATGAATTAAGACGATGGACTGAAATACATAAGGTTAGCAGTTCGATTCCGAATAACAGTCAAGCAAAGCTGAAGAGGAGTATGGCCGCGAAACATGCATGTCCGTTGATTAGTGGTTTTAATAAATAATATATTAATAAATATGTTTTGTTTGCGTCCAAATAAAAAATTGGCGACTTTCTGAAAAAAAAAACACCTGATCTCCAAGGTCTTACCTTTATATCGTTTAAAAATCAACAACAAAATTTCCGTATATATATATATATATATATATATATATATATATATATATATATATATGAAAATATATATATATATATATATAAGACAAAAAATATTGAAGGTATAAAAGTTTATAACTTTTCTTTATTCGTTTTCTCTTACTGACATGCAGGAATAAAAAAAGTATTATGAAATTATATTTTTTAACATTTTTTACGAGTCCATATTTTCGAGTGATTCTTCTGACTTTTTTAGTATATAATATATATATATATATATATATATATATATATATATATATACTGAAAAAGACAGAATGATCACTCGAAAATATTTACTTGTATATATTCATAGACTGAGATTGTTAGTACGTATAGTGGGTTTTCCTTTTTTTGTAAATTAGATTTACTTTCGTATATAAGTGCATGCATACTGATTTGTAGTTCATAGTGTATATTTTGGTGATATTATACTCGTAAGACATAACTGAGAATTAATAAATTAAGTAATTATTAAATAGAATGTTTTGTCAAAATAGTCAAAAATTAATTAAATGGTTAGTACGAAGAGTGGGATTCAATGACTTTGATTAAAATCCAAGATGACGTAATGGTAAAATATAAAGGTAACAGCAGCTTCTCTTCCAAATTTTCGGATTCTCACCATGTTGTATCACATTTAAAATCCTTTTGGTGGATTGATTTTTGCTATTTCTTTTGATGAGTTAAGACCATATTAGATTCACTAATTGATATAATTATTAAGTGATTGATTTTGCGCTACGAAACAGACAATGTAAAGAACTATAAGGATCAATTGATATAAAGGAATAAAATATAAAAATTGTCAACATCATGTATTTTGGATATAATTTTTTGTCATTTATTCTGTCTCAATCTATCTCTCTCTCTCTCTCTCTATATATATATATATATATATATATATATATATATATATATATATATATAAAAGAGAGAGAGGGAGAGAGAGACACACACACATAAAAAGAAACAAACCCAGTTATGTGTTCATCAACGTTTCGTATTTATTTCGAGACTTCCTCTGGATGAATGATTTCATATTTCTTATTTGTTTCTCTATTTTGTCGGAATACTATTTCCAGTATTCTTATCATATATATGTGTATGTATATATATATATATATATATAGATATACATTTATTTATTTATTTATTTATATATATATTATGCATATACCTACACACACACACATATATATATATGTATATATATATATATATATATATATATATATAATATCAGTATTATACAAATGGTTCAGACGGTGAAGATTTCAAAATACATAGAATCATAATAGATTATACGGAAGAAATATAATTGTGTGTGTATGTATACATGCATATATTTGTAAATACGAATACGTTTATGCATATGGTTTTTCACATCTGATTATGTGTATATATATATATATATAATTATATATATATGTGTGTGTGTGCGTGTATATGTGTGCGTGTGACGTAGCTTTTATTCGCACATAGACAATCTAAGTAAACCAGAATTTAAATAAATAAATAAAAAAAATGTACGGTCGGCATTTATTCTTTCTACACAAAGGTTTTTGTTACCGGTACTTACGGCACCTCACACCAGCGGCAGCCAGCCACTTCCTGTCTTCGACATCACGCGTCCATTTTCTTTGATGCTTCGTTTCCTCCCGAGCACCTGTTGCAATTCATCTCCTTTTTTCATTATTCTTCTAACGCACACTTTGCGACTTGCATATGCGCGTTTTTCGGCTATCACTTTGTTGCTGTTGATATCTTCCAATATATGCATTATGGTAAACCAATTTCCTTTTAAAAACATTCTGTATAACGAATTTTATTAAAGCTGTATGGAACAATAAAAACAAAAAACAAAAGGAAACTGATAAGTTCAGACAATTATAGATGAGTAATTTAATTTAATTGAAAATATTTTAGTAATTAGTATGTTCGATATTACCATTGTCTACTTTTTTTGTGAGATGTCTCTTTCCTTATTTCTTCGTTTTTTTTCATTTGTAAAAATATAGGAATCTTAATATTCCTCCAAATATTTAAAGGCAACTTTTGATTAGATAATTATTAATTTAATATAAGGTAAAAACTTAGTGAACTGTTTAAATAGCAAGTATCTTACTTTTTGGATTTTCAGAAAGAAGCAGTGTTGAACTGTTTCAGCTTGGCTGTGCAAACATACATTTTCGAATGTTAAAATATTTTACAAAGCTAGTCAAATCATTTCAAGACTTTAATAGTATTTGATGTTTGTTGTGTTTAAAGATACATATAGTTTTTCGAGATTTTTACACGCAGCATTTTTTTCTTATTCTCTTGCATCAACCCTCGATTTATTATGAATATTCTATAAGTCATAATAGTTATATCCCTCCTTGCTCATTGATAAATCCTATATCCCTCCTTGCTCATTGATAAATCTTATATCCCTCCTTGCTCATTGATAAATCTTATATCTCTCCTTACTCATTGATAAATCTTTACATAAACTGCTCAAATAGTTATATAACAATTATTGCATATTCCACTTTTTCGCGTCAGAATATAGTTTGACATGATCACGAAGTTTCGTCATGAATTAACATCGTGAAGTTTCATCAGGAAGCGGTTACTGTTTGTTCACTCACTTCTATCAAATTTCCGCGATATTCTAAGCTTCTTTCTTTGTAAAACTGGCCCATTTTACAAGTCAAGTCATTAACTTCCAATGGTCAGGTCACGTTGCATACCCTGGAAATTTTTTTCGTTGTCCGAAAAAAAATCGTCGCTATTTACATCCCCATCTCTATAAACGAGGACTGTGAGCACTCTAATGTTTCAGTAGTCACTTATCTTTCTACCGTAGTGGCAAAGCATGCTATGGCGCATCCTCTTCATAAAGAGTTTCAGTATAAAATTAATTTTCTTTCATGTCAAGTTTCAAAGCTAAAGCGACTTACCTTTTTAATTTTATAGTATTTTGCATTTATTTGAATCCATTGATAAATAAAAGTACCAGACACGGTGAAAAATCTCGCAAATAAAACAAAATTCTTTATAAGTTGCTGACCACAGCCCGTGCTGTAAATGAGCGTGTTTTTTTTCTGTTTCAGTTTCTTAATTAAAGAAAAAGTAAAAAAAAAAACAAAAAAAAACAATGTCTTCGTATTTAATAATCATTTTTCACAATGGTAGGATTAAAAACGAACCATCAGTTTAGAACAGAATTATTACTGACAGGACAGAAAAAATACTTCGAAAGTTAGCGAGACAAGAAGAAGAAAAAGCGAACAATTAACTCACCGAATAATGAAACTATCTTTTCTTCATTTTCAAAGTTTTAACTATTGGCCAGTTTTGTTTTTATATTCTTATTTGCGATTGCGTTTTTGTTTGTTTGTTTGTTTTTTCGTCACTCTACCGCGACTGCATTTTTCTGTGATAAAATTAATGTCACGACATCCAAAATAAGTATATGTCACGTAGCTGTTACATCGCAAATGGACAAATTAATCAGGAAAATATAAAATAAATATTTTTTTAAGCAATACTTTTTTTATTACTTTTACTTTCGACACTTTTTGTAAGTCTCTCGCTGTCACATATTAATTTTACTTGGTTAGATCTTGTCCTTTCTCCGACAGCACTCCGGTCGCAGCCAACAATTTCTCATCTGCGACTTCTCCACGACAATTTCCTTCGACGCCGACTTCCTTTCAAGCCGACCACGTATTGCATAGATTTCTCCTTTTTTCCTTCTTCTTCTGTACACTTCCCAATTGTGCATGTGCACGTTTTTCGACTATTGCTGCTGCTAGTCTGCCCGCAAGTCAGTCATGTTTCGCTGCCACCGTCATCTTCTAACGCGTTCACAAACATTATGTTACATACACACACACACACACACACACACACATATATATATATATAACTTCGTATAACGATTAGATCACTGTGACTGACGTAAAGGACATTTAAAAATAAAATGTTTAAATTCAACGTTATATCTCGCGGTTTATGATAGCCGAATCGAGTCAGCAATGGCTTGTATTGCCGGATTCGAATCTGCCGACTGATGTTTATCGTGGCACCTTGCACTGAAGATTCCCAGAAGGATGAATCACTAGTGTCTGTTGGTGTTCAATTATTATAGTAAAAATGCAATTATGTCAAACCCTTCAAGAAATTCGTTTCGTATTGCTGAGTACTCTCAGTTTAATTAAGTCGGTCAATTTAGCTTTTATGCATAGATCATCATGTAACGATTAGATCACTGTGACTGAAGAACGTTTAAAAATAAAATGTTTACATTCAACGTTACTTCTCGGGATTAATGGTAGCCGATTAGATACGGTCTTTGCTAATCGAGTCAGAGATAGCTCTTGTTGCCGGGTTCGAATCTGTCGACTAGTGTTAATCGTGACACCCTGCACTGAAGATTCCCGAAAGGATGAAACACTAGTGTCTGTAGGTATTTAATTATCATAGTAAAATTTTATGTATATATATATATATATATATATATATATACATATACATAATAGGAAAATGAATTAAAAATAAATAATAAGTAAACAAATAAAATATGTATAAAAATGAATTGAAATGTGTTTACGTGGGTGCATTTGTACAATTATGTATATATGTGTTTGCTTATACACATGTGTATATATGTGTACGTTTGCACATATGTGTGCATATGCATGTATGCTTGTGTATGTATATACATGTATGTGTGATTGTTCATGTCTGCCTATGTGTATGTGTAGTGTATGTATATGAGTGCATGTGTGTTCACATGTGTATGTGTATGTGTATGTGCGTGTTTGTATACATGTATGTAAGTGGGCATATATGTACACAGTAATATAGTAATATTATGAGAATTGATCACAAGAAAAAGATGCATGTAAGAATGACCACTTAACTATTTGGGGGGGGGTCTAAAGAGATTGCATTATCATGTGTTGTGACAAGGCACAATTTTATAAATTTCTCCGTGCCAATCACTATGGCAGATATTTTATCGACATAATCATGACGGTTTAGTACTACAAATCCTTAACCTTTATTCGGTCTAGTAATGACTAACGATTTATTTTCTCATAGAGTTTTAATAACTGCATAATGCTCTTTACGCCATTTTAACACTTAAAGGGATGTTGATGTGCTTGCATAGCTTTGAAAATGGCGTTTCATTTTGCTTTCATATCTCTTACTTTAATTTCAGAGACTGGACAAAATCTCTCTATTTCTATTAAGAATTTCAAATCCGGAAAATACCTCTTCCCGTTTAAAATAGTGCAATGGAATAAAAAAATTCATAACTATGATCAAGTTCAGAAGAATTCTAATGATGAGAAGATAGGTTTATGGCGTGCTTGCCAATATTTTTTTAAAATGTTGCAATTTACTGGTAAATGTAAGGACTAGTTTTTTCTTGACCACGTTCTTGTAAAATAGCAATATATTTTTGCGAACCGAATTTTTTCGCATCACGATAAAATTCTAACTTCTTCCCGCCAAAAATGTACATCTTTATCCTTATACCTTTCTAAATTTAACTCAACTTTGTCGAAATAAATATGAATAAAAGCATTTTCAATTCTATGTCCTGGCTGAAACCTTAGTTTTTATTAAATCAAATAAACGCAGGACATTCATCATTACTGACACAAGAATGTAGGAATATTATATTTTCTTTTGTTGATCTTAGTTTGCTTTAAATCAGCAGAGTCGAGTTTGATTTCTTTATTAAACTAGAATAGTACGTTATATTGAGATATTTCATGATTCTTTAGGTAGTTCAAAATTGAAATATCGCAATCACGAACCCCAGACTTTTATAATTTGTGGTTTAAATGCCTTTAAAAATAAATTGGGGCGAAGAAAAGAAATAAAATTAAAGGGGGGTCAGTAGGTACGTCCTGTTGAACTCTTCCATCTTATCTCAATGTCATTCGACCTACGTATTTGACATCGCAACTACATTTAAAATGTAAATTACATCATTATTATGGGAGGGGGTAGAACATCTCTTCGAGAGGATGGTTTAATATTCCCGTAGAAAACACAACATGCACATTTGAAGCAAAATAACATTTTTGCACCGTGGAGCTGATTTGCTTGGCGAATTTCTTGCTACTCTAAGAACGGTAAACTTAGAAATATTAGACATTTATTCACTGTTTAAATGTTTTGTTTTTGAAAAGATAAAATGTATCATCCGCATATCGAAAATAGTCTAAGGGTTTCGTGGGTCCAGTGAATAATTGGTCTTCATGGAAACGCACGGAGATATTCGCCATTATCGGTCCCAGGACTGAGCTCAGTCCTTGGAATGATTATGGGCACACCTTCTATTTGCCGATTCATTACATTGTTGATACTGAATTCAACAGATGTAGCGGCAAATTTTATCCGCTAAACAAATATGCTTTAAGAACTGGATGGAGGAAATATCTGGCTGAGATATAAAAAAAAATCCGTACAGATACCTATAGTCTCTACAATTGGAACACAAGTAAAAAGGTCGCTAATGAAATGAGCACTAGGATTCATTAACAAACTTAGACTTAAAATGGAAAAATGTCAAAACTTTGCTTTATTTTAATCTCTTCGCCCTTTTTTCACACACATCAGACCACAATTTTTTTAAATGTACATATTTTCGATTAAACCTGTTTAAAATCCCTTGACACACCTTTGAGAAAGCGAGGGCGATACCGGTTAACTGACTCCTCTCTTTATTTTCTTTCCTTTTATTCGCATCTTTTTCTTTATTTGATAGAGCATTTAATTTTTATTCAATTCGTAATTGCGATATGGATATATATATATATATATATATATATACGTATGCATAAATATATATTTACATATATATATATATATATATCAGTTAAATTATCCGTACGTGTGTGTCTGTGTGTATATTTCTCTACCAACCTACTCTGTCAATATTCTGTCTACAGACTTGAGATTTAGCGGAAGGTGTTTTGAGATTGTGGAAAATCTATTTAATCGGTTTTTGAACAGACATTTGATTATCAAGGGGTCAAAGTTCAATGCTTTGACCTTGAAAACTCTTCTAAACGCCTCGGCTAATTTTAGGTCGATTTACTTGAAATTACTTGTACATGGACCAAAATTTTTCATTTGCTGTAGCCCCAAAAAATAACTGTTAATAATAAAAATTTAGGTCGAAGTTTAAAAAATTGTGACTTCTGTGGTCTCTACTAAATTACTCAGCCAATTTTTGGTCTAAACATTTGAAATGTTCATGTATAAATGTATTCAGAGATAGGACAAGCTTTTTAATCGGTTTTCCCCGAGAATTTGGCTTCCAAGGGTTCAAAGATTATAAGCTTTTACCTTGCCATCTCTAGCAAACTTTTCAAACAATTTGACGTCTAAACATTTGAAATTTAACATAAAGACTTTTCAGACATGCAGCAAGCTTTTTATAAGTTTTTGGGTGAAAATGTCGCTGCCAAGATGGCAAAGTTGAAAGTGTTGACCTTTGCAGACTCTGCCATATTCCTCTGCCAATTTTGTGGTCTAAATACTTGAAATTTTAGATATAGGTTATTTGAACATGAGTCAAACATTTATATATATATATATATATATATATATATATATATATATACCTGTGCACATAAAGTTATGAACAGTACATGGGGGCCAAGCAAAGCCGTACTGAACTGCTAGTATATATACATATATATATATATATATATATACATATATATATACATATATATATATATGAGCCTATTCAGTCAAAAGTAAATGATAATACATAGGAAGAATCAAAATAAGTTGTCAGTTTGCAGTCATGAAACGAACAGCAAAGAAAGTAATCTAAAGATTTAGAATAAATTAAGAAAACAAAGATCCATTAATTCATCGTTCGGGCAGAAAGAAATGCAAAATCAACATGTTCGTCTTTAATTGATGATTTTTTCCCTTCGTTTGTGCATTTGTGAAATATTAATTTCAGTTGCTCTGGCTATGGGGTAATTGCGTATCATTACGTGAATAGCGAAATATTTCCCCTCATATTTGTTGTTACCTCATTTTCGGATAGTATACTCGATATCAGCTGTGGTTTGTGAAGATATTTTGTGGATCAAACTTGATTAAAAATTGGCAAACTCAGGGTTCCAGTCTGTATCGTTACCCATTTAGTCACCATCAGCTCCCTCTCAAATTGCCAGTTTTTATTACGCCCACGTCTATTAACAGAATGACATATTGAAAGAGTGGATGTTATTTACCTCATTTCCAGAAAGATAGCCAAAGAATAAGCCACTGTACACTCTCACTTTAGTTTACAAAAATGTCTGTTCAGCGCCTTAGACATAAATATTTTAGCCATACAATTAATATAGTAAGCAAAATTTATATATTTAAGTCTGGTTTACACTCAGGAAATCCACCCGTGGTACTTTTTCAACCGATTCTGGACCATTTCTGCAATGGCCGTTTCCCTGTTGATTAGGTTATGTGTTTGATGTTGTGCAGTTAAAGGATGTCTATCATTCAAACCCTTGCCTATTCTCGTTGAGAAATTGTTAGTTTATTATTACTAATCGCAATACCGGAAAATGCAAAGACGCTGCACATACACTTTTTGCAGGCCGGAGTTCTCTTCATTGATGCTCTCTTTTGAATTCTAATTTCCGACTCTATAAATACTAACTCTTCTTAATTTGACAAAACATACACTCAAGGGTTTAATACAATAAAAAAATCGGCAGACAGATTTGGTTTAATACCCGTTTATTTTAATGAACACCTTATATATTTTTAGAATTATGATGAATTGCCGCAGTTGTCCAATTCCTGATTTACTGAATTTATTCCCAATGAATAAGACAAACTTATTTTCGATTGCAAAACTGAATTTCATTTCACATTTGTCGTGCTTTATTTTCTTCCGTAGAAATATTTGGGAAATCTTTTTTTTAGTTCTTTATTTAAAATTTCTCATTCGTATTGTTCGCTGTTGAGGGTGTGAAATTTCTTTGTTGCAAAAATAACATATTGGTAGATCCCACAGATCGAACAATACCATCCGTTCGATCCGGAATAAAGTTAATGTATTATTCAACATGTGCGCATTATCGTGTAAACATATTATCATGTGAGGCATTACATAACAATTCTTTACTGAAAAGTAAATTTTCACGATGTAACTTTTTATTAGATCCGAGGACTGACTTTCACTTCAATCCTGAAAGGACATAAAAGCAAACTTGTTACTAAAGATTTTTAATCAACGTTTGGATCACTCTACCTTTTGTGTAAATAAATACTAGCGTAAACTTCTATAAACTAAGTTTATCCACATTATCGTAGCAGTGCGGATTTACAAAGTGAAGTATTTCATGTACCAATAGTTACTAAGAAGTGATTGACTATTTTATAGATTTAATGTACACTCTACAAAAACAAAAACGCATACAGAAAAAGTCTAATGTAATGTTTCATTTGCAAGGAGAAGTGAAAAACACAAACTTCAGAACAATACTCCCAACTTCAAAACAAAAACTTCAAAATAAAAACTTTAGAACAACGCTTTCGACGCATTTTGATCCCTGTAAATTTAGCATTTTTGCAGAGTAGTTCACTGACTTCAGAACGCCATTTTCAGTATTTATAATAAGTAAATCCTGTCGTTGCTTTTGCTTCATTGTGTTTCGCAAATAGTTTTTAATCACCTTTATTTTTTTTTTATAAAATAATCTTTATTCAGTACAAATAGTTAACATCGTACTAAGACGAATGCTAAACAAATTGTCGATGTTAAGAAACATAGGTTTTAATATTGTTTTCTTTAATCAATAGAGAATAGTCTGGAAAGGAGCAATCAACACTAATGCATTTTAGGAATTCTGAAAATTGAGATCGTTCATCTTCCAATCCGCCTTCAGTATTGTAAGGATATGCTTCAAAAGGTGTGTCTGCATTTTCTCCAGCCTGCGCAGGTCAAAGGTCATGCAAAGTTCGCAAAAACTAAACAGTGTGTTCAATTGATTGTATACTTTGCAACGTTGCTCCAGCGCAGATAGTAAGCTGTCAATTACTGCAAAGAAGACTTCCACCCGGAATGTGTCTCCAGATAATGTATTATATATTGAATCTGCTTTCTTGTCGGGCCTTTGATTTCAAGCATAACTGACTGATATAAAAATACGCCTCCAAAGTGTTCTCGCCCCCTAATCATCAAGATATGTTATAGAAATATATATTCTCACCCCTATTTATCTAGATATCTTATAGAAATATATATTCTCACCCCCTATTTATCTATATATTTTATAGAAATATATATTCTCACTCACATTTATCTAGATATCTTATAAAATATATATTCTCACTCCCTATTTATCTAGATATTTTATAGAAATATATATTCTCACTCCCATTTATCTAGATATCTTATAAACATATATATTCTCACTCCCATTTATCTAGATATCTTATAGAAATATATATTCTCACCCCCTATTTATCTATATATTTTATAGAAATATATATTCTCACTCCCATTTATCTAGATATCTTATAAACATATATATTCTCACTCCCTATTTATCTATATATTTTATAGAAATATATATTCTCACTCCCATTTATCTAGATATTTTATAAAATATATATTCTCACTCCCTATTTATCTATATATTTTAAAGTAATATATATTCTCACTCCCATTTATCTAGATATCTTATAAAATATATATTCTCACTCCCTATTTATCTAGATATTTTATAGAAATATATATTCTCACTCCCATTTATCTAGATATTTTATAAAATATATATTCTCACTCCCTATTTATCTATATATTTTATAGAAATATATATTCTCACTCCCATTTATCTAGATATCTTATAAAATATATATTCTCACTCCCTATTTATCTAGATATTTTATAGAAATATATATTCTCACTCCCATTTATCTAGATATTTTATAAACATATATATTCTCACTCCCTATTTATCTATATATTTTATAAAATATATATTCTCACTCCCATTTATCTAGATATCTTATAAACATAGATATTCTCACTCCCATTTATCTAGATATCTTATAAACATATATATTCTCACTCCCTATTTATCTAGATATTTTATAAAAATATATATTCTCACTCCCTATTTATCTAGATATTTTATAAAAATATATATTCTCACTCCCATTTATCATGATATCTTATAGAAATATATATTCTCACCCCCTATTTATCTAGATATTTTATAAAAATATATATTCTCACTCCCATTTATCATGATATCTTATAGAAATATATATTCTCACTCCCTATTTATCTAGATATTTTATAAAAATATATATTCTCACTCCCATTTATCTAGATATCTTATAAAAATATATATTCTCACTCCCATTTATCATGATATCTTATAAAAATATATATTCTCACTCCCATTTATCTAGATATGTTATAAAAATATATATTCTCACTCCGATTTATATAGGTATCTTATAAAAATATATATTCTCACTCCATTTATCTAGATATGTTATAAAAATATATATTCTCACTCCCTATTTATCTATATATTTTATAGAAATATATATTCTCACTCCCATCTTTCTAGATATCTTATAAAAATATATATTCTCACTCCCATTTATCTAGATCTCTTATAAAAATATATATTCTCACTCCCATTTATCTAGATATCTTATAAAAATATATATTCTCACTCCCATTTATCTAGATATCTTATAAAAATATATATTCTCACTCCCTATTTATCTATATATTTTATAGAAATATATATCTCACTCCATTTATCTAGATATCTTATAAAAATACATATTCTCACTCCCATTTATCTAGATATTTTATAGAAATATATATTCTCACTCCATTTATCTAGATATCTTATAAAAATATATATTCTCACTCCCTATTTATCTATATATTTTATAGAAATATATATTCTCACTCCCATTTATCTAGATATCTTATAGAAATATATATTCTCACTCCCTATTTATCTATATATTTTATAGAAATATATATTCTCACTCCCATTTATCTAGATATCTTATAGAAATATATATTCTCACTCCCTATTTATCTATATATTTTATAGAAATATATATTCTCACTCCCATTTATCTAGATATCTTATGAAAATATATATTCTCACTCCCATTTATCTAGATATGTTATAAAAATATATATTCTCACTCCCATTTATCTAGATATTTTATAGAAATATATATTCTCACTCCATTTATCTAGATATCTTATAAAAATATATATTCTCACTCCCTATTTATCTATATATTTTATAGAAATATATATTCTCACTCCCATTTATCTAGATATCTTATAAAAATATATATTCTCACTCCCATTTATCTAGATATTTTATAAAAATATATATTCTCACTCCAATTTATCATGATATCTTATAAAAATATATATTCTCACTCCCATATATCTAGATATCTTATAAAAATATATATTCTCACTCCCATTTATCTAGATATCTTATAAAAATATATATTCTCACTCCCATTTATCTAGATATTTTATAAAAATATATATTCTCACTCCCATTTATCTAGATATCTTATAAACATATATATTCTCACTCCCATTTATCTAGATATCTTATAAAAATATATATTCTCACTCACATTTATCTATATATTTTATAGAAATATATATTCTCACTCCTATTTATCTAGATATTTTATAGAAATATATATTCTCACTCCATTTATCTAGATATTTTATAAAAATATATATTCTCACTCCCTATTTATCTATATATTTTATAGAAATATATATTCTCACTCCCATTTATCTAGATATTTTATAGAAATATATATTCTCACTCCATTTATCTAGATATCTTATAAACATATATATTCTCACTCCCTATTTATCTATATATTTTATAGAAATATATATTCTCACTCCCATTTATCTAGATATCTTATAAAAATATGTATTCTCACTCCCATTTATCTAGATATCTTATAAAAATATATATTCTCACTCCCATTTATCTAGATATCTTATAAAAATATATATTCTCACTCCCTATTTATCTATATATTTTATAGAAATATATATTCTCACTCCCATTTATCTAGATATCTTATAAACATATATATTCTCACTCCCTATTTATCTATATATTTTATAGAAATATATATTCTCACTCCCTATTTATCTATATATTTTATAGAAATATATATTCTCACTCCCTATTTATCTATATATTTTATAGAAATATATATTCTCACTCCATTTATCTAGATATCTTATAAACATATATATTCTCACTCCCATTTATCTAGATATCTTATAGAAATATATATTCTCACTCCCTATTAATCTATATATTTTATAGAAATATATATTCTCACTCCATGTATCTAGATATCTTATAAACATATATATTCTCACTCCCTATTTATCTAGATATCTTATAGAAATATATATTCTCACTCCCTATTTATCTATATATTTTATAGAAATATATATTCTCACTCCATTTATCTAGATATCTTATAAACATATATATTCTCACTCCCTATGTATCTATATATTTAATAGAAATATATATTCTCACTCCCATTTTTCTAGATATCTTATAGAAATATATATTCTCACTCCCTATTTATCTTGATATTTTATAAAAATATATATTCTCACTCCCATTAATCTAGATATCTTATAGAAATATATATTCTCACTCCCATTTATCATGATATCTTATAAAAATATATATTCTCACTCCCATTTATCTAGATATCTAATAAAAATATATATTCTCACTCCCATTTATCTAGATATCTTATAAAAATATATATTCTCACTCCATTTATCTAGATATGTTATAAAAATATATATTCTCACTCCCTATTTATCTATATATTTTATAGAAATATATATTCTCACTCCCATTTATCTAGATATCTTATAAAAATATATATTCTCACTCCCATTTATCTAGATATCTTATAAAAATATATATTCTCACTCCCATTTATCTAGATATTTTATAAAAATATATATTCTCACTCCCTATTTATCTATATATTTTATAGAAATATATATCTCACTCCATTTATCTAGATATCTTATAAAAATACATATTCTCACTCCCATTTTTCTTGATATTTTATAGAAATATATATTCTCACTCCATTTATCAAGATATCTTATAAAAATATATATTCTCACTCCCTATTTATCTATATATTTTATAGAAATATATATTCTCACTACCATTTATCTAGATATCTTATAGAAATATATATTCTCACTCCCTATTTATCTATATATTTTATAGAAATATATATTCTCACTCCCTATTTATCTAGATATCTTATAGAAATATATATTCTCACTCCCTATTTATCTATATATTTTATAGAAATATATATTCTCACTCCTATTTATCTAGATATCTTATAAAAATATATATTCTCACTCCCATTTATCTAGATATGTTATAAAAATATATATTCTCACTCCCATTTATCTAGATATTTTATAGAAATATATATTCTCACTCCATTTATCTAGATATCTTATAAAATATATATTCTCACTCCCTATTTATCTATATATTTTATAGAAATATATATTCTCACACCCATTTATCTAGATATCTTATAAAAATATATATTCTCACTCCCATTTATCTAGATATTTTATAAAAATATATATTCTCACTCCCATTTATCATGATATCTTATAAAAATATATATTCTCACTCCCATTTATCTAGATATCTTATAAAAATATATATTCTCACTCCCATTTATCTAGATATCTTATAAAAATATATATTCTCACTTCCATTTATCTAGATATTTTATAAAAATATATATTCTCACTCCCATTTATCTAGATATCTTATAAAAATATATATTCTCACTCCCATTTATCTAGATATCTTATAAACATATATATTCTCACTCCCATTTATCTAGATATCTTATAAAAATATATATTCTCACTCACATTTATCTATATATTTTATAGAAATATATATTCTCACTCCTATTTATCTAGATATTTTATAGAAATATATATTCTCACTCCATTTATCTAGATATTTTATAAAAATATATATTCTCACTCCCTATTTATCTATATATTTTATAGAAATATATATTCTCACTCCCATTTATCTAGATATTTTATAGAAATATATATTCTCACTCCATTTATCTAGATATCTTATAAACATATATATTCTCACTCCCTATTTATCTATATATTTTATAGAAATATATATTCTCACTCCCATTTATCTAGATATCTTATAAAAATATGTATTCTCACTCCCATTTATCTAGATATCTTATAAAAATATATATTCTCACTCCCATTTATCTAGATATATTATAAAAATATATATTCTCACTCCTTATTTATCTATATATTTTATAGAAATATATATTCTCACTCCCATTTATCTAGATATCTTATAAAAATATATATTCTCACTCCCTATTTATCTATATATTTTATAGAAATATATATTCTCACTCCCATTTATCTAGATATCTTATAAACATATATATTCTCACTCCCTATTTATCTATATATTTTATAGAAATATATATTCTCACTCCCTATTTATCTATATATTTTATAGAAATATATATTCTCACTCCCTATTTATCTATATATTTTATAGAAATATATATTCTCACTCCATTTATCTAGATATCTTATAAACATATATATTCTCACTCCCATTTATCTAGATATCTTATAGAAATATATATTCTCACTCCCTATTAATCTATATATTTTATAGAAATATATATTCTCACTCCATGTATCTAGATATCTTATAAACATATATATTCTCACTCCCTATTTATCTAGATATCTTATAGAAATATATATTCTCACTCCCTATTTATCTATATATTTTATAGAAATATATATTCTCACTCCATTTATCTAGATATCTTATAAACATATATATTCTCACTCCCTATGTATCTATATATTTAATAGAAATATATATTCTCACTCCCATTTTTCTAGATATCTTATAGAAATATATATTCTCACTCCCTATTTATCTTGATATTTTATAAAAATATATATTCTCACTCCCATTAATCTAGATATCTTATAGAAATATATATTCTCACTCCCATTTATCATGATATCTTATAAAAATATATATTCTCACTCCCATTTATCTAGATATCTAATAAAAATATATATTCTCACTCCCATTTATCTAGATATCTTATAAAAATATATATTCTCACTCCATTTATCTAGATATGTTATAAAAATATATATTCTCACTCCCTATTTATCTATATATTTTATAGAAATATATATTCTCACTCCCATTTATCTAGATATCTTATAAAAATATATATTCTCACTCCCATTTATCTAGATATCTTATAAAAATATATATTCTCACTCCCATTTATCTAGATATTTTATAAAAATATATATTCTCACTCCCTATTTATCTATATATTTTATAGAAATATATATCTCACTCCATTTATCTAGATATCTTATAAAAATACATATTCTCACTCCCATTTTTCTTGATATTTTATAGAAATATATATTCTCACTCCATTTATCAAGATATCTTATAAAAATATATATTCTCACTCCCTATTTATCTATATATTTTATAGAAATATATATTCTCACTACCATTTATCTAGATATCTTATAGAAATATATATTCTCACTCCCTATTTATCTATATATTTTATAGAAATATATATTCTCACTCCCTATTTATCTAGATATCTTATAGAAATATATATTCTCACTCCCTATTTATCTATATATTTTATAGAAATATATATTCTCACTCCTATTTATCTAGATATCTTATAAAAATATATATTCTCACTCCCATTTATCTAGATATGTTATAAAAATATATATTCTCACTCCCATTTATCTAGATATTTTATAGAAATATATATTCTCACTCCATTTATCTAGATATCTTATAAAATATATATTCTCACTCCCTATTTATCTATATATTTTATAGAAATATATATTCTCACACCCATTTATCTAGATATCTTATAAAAATATATATTCTCACTCCCATTTATCTAGATATTTTATAAAAATATATATTCTCACTCCCATTTATCATGATATCTTATAAAAATATATATTCTCACTCCCATTTATCTAGATATCTTATAAAAATATATATTCTCACTCCCATTTATCTAGATATCTTATAAAAATATATATTCTCACTTCCATTTATCTAGATATTTTATAAAAATATATATTCTCACTCCCATTTATCTAGATATCTTATAAAAATATATATTCTCACTCCCATTTATCTAGATATCTTATAAAAATATATATTCTCACTCCCTATTTATCTATATATTTTATAGAAATATATATTCTCACTCCCATATATCTAGATATTTTATAGAAATATATATTCTCACTCCATTTATCTAGATATTTTATAAAAATATATATTCTCACTCCATATTTATCTATATATTTTATAGAAATATATATTCTCACTCCCATTTATCTAGATATTTTATAGAAATATATATTCTCACTCCATTTATCTAGATATCTTATAAAAATATATATTCTCACTCCCTATTTATCTATATATTTTATAGAAATATATATTCTCACTCCCATTTATCTAGATATCTTATAAAAATATATATTCTCACTCCCTATTTATCTATTTATTTTATAGAAATATATATTCTCACTCCATTTATCTAGATATCTTATAAAAATATATATTCTCACTCCCATTTATCTAGATATATTATAAAAATATATATTCTCACTCCCTATTTATCTATATATTTTATAGAAATATATATTCTCACTCCCATTTATCTAGATATCTTATAAAAATATATATTCTCACTCCCTATTTATCTATATATTTTATAGAAATATATATTCTCACTCCCATTTATCTAGATATCTTATAAACATATATATTCTCACTCCCTATTTATCTATATATTTTATAGAAATATATATTCTCACTCCCTATTTATCTATATATTTTATAGAAATATATATTCTCACTCCCTATTTATCTATATATTTTATAGAAATATATATTCTCACTCCATTTATCTAGATATCTTATAAACATATATATTCTCACTCCCATTTATCTAGATATCTTATAGAAATATATATTCTCACTCCCTATTAATCTATATATTTTATAGAAATATATATTCTCACTCCATGTATCTAGATATCTTATAAACATATATATTCTCACTCCCTATTTATCTAGATATCTTATAGAAATATATATTCTCACTCCCTATTTATCTATATATTTTATAGAAATATATATTCTCACTCCATTTATCTAGATATCTTATAAACATATATATTCTCACTCCCTATGTATCTATATATTTAATAGAAATATATATTCTCACTCCCATTTTTCTAGATATCTTATAGAAATATATATTCTCACTCCCTATTTATCTTGATATTTTATAAAAATATATATTCTCACTCCCATTAATCTAGATATCTTATAGAAATATATATTCTCACTCCCATTTATCATGATATCTTATAAAAATATATATTCTCACTCCCATTTATCTAGATATCTAATAAAAATATATATTCTCACTCCCATTTATCTAGATATCTTATAAAAATATATATTCTCACTCCATTTATCTAGATATGTTATAAAAATATATATTCTCACTCCCTATTTATCTATATATTTTATAGAAATATATATTCTCACTCCCATTTATCTAGATATCTTATAAAAATATATATTCTCACTCCCATTTATCTAGATATCTTATAAAAATATATATTCTCACTCCCATTTATCTAGATATTTTATAAAAATATATATTCTCACTCCCTATTTATCTATATATTTTATAGAAATATATATCTCACTCCATTTATCTAGATATCTTATAAAAATACATATTCTCACTCCCATTTTTCTTGATATTTTATAGAAATATATATTCTCACTCCATTTATCAAGATATCTTATAAAAATATATATTCTCACTCCCTATTTATCTATATATTTTATAGAAATATATATTCTCACTACCATTTATCTAGATATCTTATAGAAATATATATTCTCACTCCCTATTTATCTATATATTTTATAGAAATATATATTCTCACTCCCTATTTATCTAGATATCTTATAGAAATATATATTCTCACTCCCTATTTATCTATATATTTTATAGAAATATATATTCTCACTCCTATTTATCTAGATATCTTATAAAAATATATATTCTCACTCCCATTTATCTAGATATGTTATAAAAATATATATTCTCACTCCCATTTATCTAGATATTTTATAGAAATATATATTCTCACTCCATTTATCTAGATATCTTATAAAATATATATTCTCACTCCCTATTTATCTATATATTTTATAGAAATATATATTCTCACACCCATTTATCTAGATATCTTATAAAAATATATATTCTCACTCCCATTTATCTAGATATTTTATAAAAATATATATTCTCACTCCCATTTATCATGATATCTTATAAAAATATATATTCTCACTCCCATTTATCTAGATATCTTATAAAAATATATATTCTCACTCCCATTTATCTAGATATCTTATAAAAATATATATTCTCACTTCCATTTATCTAGATATTTTATAAAAATATATATTCTCACTCCCATTTATCTAGATATCTTATAAAAATATATATTCTCACTCCCATTTATCTAGATATCTTATAAACATATATATTCTCACTCCCATTTATCTAGATATCTTATAAAAATATATATTCTCACTCACATTTATCTATATATTTTATAGAAATATATATTCTCACTCCTATTTATCTAGATATTTTATAGAAATATATATTCTCACTCCATTTATCTAGATATTTTATAAAAATATATATTCTCACTCCCTATTTATCTATATATTTTATAGAAATATATATTCTCACTCCCATTTATCTAGATATTTTATAGAAATATATATTCTCACTCCATTTATCTAGATATCTTATAAACATATATATTCTCACTCCCTATTTATCTATATATTTTATAGAAATATATATTCTCACTCCCATTTATCTAGATATCTTATAAAAATATGTATTCTCACTCCCATTTATCTAGATATCTTATAAAAATATATATTCTCACTCCCATTTATCTAGATATATTATAAAAATATATATTCTCACTCCTTATTTATCTATATATTTTATAGAAATATATATTCTCACTCCCATTTATCTAGATATCTTATAAAAATATATATTCTCACTCCCTATTTATCTATATATTTTATAGAAATATATATTCTCACTCCCATTTATCTAGATATCTTATAAACATATATATTCTCACTCCCTATTTATCTATATATTTTATAGAAATATATATTCTCACTCCCTATTTATCTATATATTTTATAGAAATATATATTCTCACTCCCTATTTATCTATATATTTTATAGAAATATATATTCTCACTCCATTTATCTAGATATCTTATAAACATATATATTCTCACTCCCATTTATCTAGATATCTTATAGAAATATATATTCTCACTCCCTATTAATCTATATATTTTATAGAAATATATATTCTCACTCCATGTATCTAGATATCTTATAAACATATATATTCTCACTCCCTATTTATCTAGATATCTTATAGAAATATATATTCTCACTCCCTATTTATCTATATATTTTATAGAAATATATATTCTCACTCCATTTATCTAGATATCTTATAAACATATATATTCTCACTCCCTATGTATCTATATATTTAATAGAAATATATATTCTCACTCCCATTTTTCTAGATATCTTATAGAAATATATATTCTCACTCCCTATTTATCTTGATATTTTATAAAAATATATATTCTCACTCCCATTAATCTAGATATCTTATAGAAATATATATTCTCACTCCCATTTATCATGATATCTTATAAAAATATATATTCTCACTCCCATTTATCTAGATATCTAATAAAAATATATATTCTCACTCCCATTTATCTAGATATCTTATAAAAATATATATTCTCACTCCATTTATCTAGATATGTTATAAAAATATATATTCTCACTCCCTATTTATCTATATATTTTATAGAAATATATATTCTCACTCCCATTTATCTAGATATCTTATAAAAATATATATTCTCACTCCCATTTATCTAGATATCTTATAAAAATATATATTCTCACTCCCATTTATCTAGATATTTTATAAAAATATATATTCTCACTCCCTATTTATCTATATATTTTATAGAAATATATATCTCACTCCATTTATCTAGATATCTTATAAAAATACATATTCTCACTCCCATTTTTCTTGATATTTTATAGAAATATATATTCTCACTCCATTTATCAAGATATCTTATAAAAATATATATTCTCACTCCCTATTTATCTATATATTTTATAGAAATATATATTCTCACTACCATTTATCTAGATATCTTATAGAAATATATATTCTCACTCCCTATTTATCTATATATTTTATAGAAATATATATTCTCACTCCCTATTTATCTAGATATCTTATAGAAATATATATTCTCACTCCCTATTTATCTATATATTTTATAGAAATATATATTCTCACTCCTATTTATCTAGATATCTTATAAAAATATATATTCTCACTCCCATTTATCTAGATATGTTATAAAAATATATATTCTCACTCCCATTTATCTAGATATTTTATAGAAATATATATTCTCACTCCATTTATCTAGATATCTTATAAAATATATATTCTCACTCCCTATTTATCTATATATTTTATAGAAATATATATTCTCACACCCATTTATCTAGATATCTTATAAAAATATATATTCTCACTCCCATTTATCTAGATATTTTATAAAAATATATATTCTCACTCCCATTTATCATGATATCTTATAAAAATATATATTCTCACTCCCATTTATCTAGATATCTTATAAAAATATATATTCTCACTCCCATTTATCTAGATATCTTATAAAAATATATATTCTCACTTCCATTTATCTAGATATTTTATAAAAATATATATTCTCACTCCCATTTATCTAGATATCTTATAAAAATATATATTCTCACTCCCATTTATCTAGATATCTTATAAAAATATATATTCTCACTCCCTATTTATCTATATATTTTATAGAAATATATATTCTCACTCCCATATATCTAGATATTTTATAGAAATATATATTCTCACTCCATTTATCTAGATATTTTATAAAAATATATATTCTCACTCCATATTTATCTATATATTTTATAGAAATATATATTCTCACTCCCATTTATCTAGATATTTTATAGAAATATATATTCTCACTCCATTTATCTAGATATCTTATAAAAATATATATTCTCACTCCCTATTTATCTATATATTTTATAGAAATATATATTCTCACTCCCATTTATCTAGATATCTTATAAAAATATATATTCTCACTCCCTATTTATCTATTTATTTTATAGAAATATATATTCTCACTCCATTTATCTAGATATCTTATAAAAATATATATTCTCACTCCCATTTATCTAGATATATTATAAAAATATATATTCTCACTCCCTATTTATCTATATATTTTATAGAAATATATATTCTCACTCCCATTTATCTAGATATCTTATAAAAATATATATTCTCACTCCCTATTTATCTATATATTTTATAGAAATATATATTCTCACTCCCATTTATCTAGATATCTTATAAACATATATATTCTCACTCCCTATTTATCTATATATTTTATAGAAATATATATTCTCACTCCCTATTTATCTATATATTTTATAGAAATATATATTCTCACTCCCTATTTATCTATATATTTTATAGAAATATATATTCTCACTCCATTTATCTAGATATCTTATAAACATATATATTCTCACTCCCTATTTATCTAGATATCTTATAGAAATATATATTCTCACTCCCTATTTATCTATATATTTTATAGAAATATATATTCTCACTCCATTTATCTAGATATCTTATAAACATATATATTCTCACTCGCTATTTATCTAGATATCTTATAGAAATATATATTCTCACTCCCTATTTATCTATATATTTTATAGAAATATATATTCTCACTCAATTTATCTAGATATCTTATAAACATATATATTCTCACTCCCTATTTATCTATATATTTTATAGAAATATATATTCTCACTCCATTTATCTAGATATCTTATAAACATATATATTCTCACTCCCTATTTATCTAGATATCTTATAGAAATATATATTCTCACTCCCTATTTATCTATATATTTTATAGAAATATATATTCTCACTCCATTTATCTAGATATCTTATAAACATATATATTCTCACTCGCTATTTATCTAGATATCTTATAGAAATATATATTCTCACCCCCTATTTATCTATATATTTTATAGAAATATATATTCTCACTCCATTTATCTAGATATCTTATAAACATATATATTCTTACTCCCATTTTTCTAGATATCTTATAGAAATATATATTCTCACTCCCTATTTATCTAGATATTTTATAAAAATATATATTCTCACTCCCATTTATCTAGATATCTTATAAACATATATATTCTCACTCCCATTTATCTAGATATGTTATAGAAATATATATTTTTATTCCCTATTTATCTAGATCTGTTATAGAAATATATATTTTCCCTCCCTATTTATCTAGATATCTTATAGAAATATATATTCTCACCCCTATTTATCTAGATATTTTATAGAAATATATATTCTCACTCCCTATTTAGAAATATATATTCTCACCCCCTATTTATCTATATATTTCATAGAAATATATATAAAATCGTAGAATTAAGTTAAAAATTTTATTTTATTTATTTTAAATTATGCAATCATTAATGATGACCTAGAAATAATTATATAATTAACAATTCTTTACAAAAAGCATGTCACGCGATCGTGTATGTCTTACGTCATTACTTGGCTTCTTTATTTGATGAAATAAGAAACGAATATTTTTCATGCAAGATCAGAATCTGCTTAAGGGGGACTTTTTATTAGAAGTTGAATGAGAGCGGTGTTTATATTTCAGTTACGTCGGAGACAATGAAAGCCCCAAGTGTAATAGAGGCAGTTTAAATCTCTCTATTTTCAATGGATCCTTAGAGAGAGAGAGAGAAAGAGAGAGAGAGAGAAAGAGAGAAAGAAAGAGAGAGGGAGAGGAAGAAAGAGAGAAAAATAAAATGAGAGAGAAATAGAGAGTGAGTAAGAGAGAGAGAGAGAGTGGGAGAGAGAGAGAGAGAGAGGGGGGAAAGTGCCAAAGCAGGAGACAGAAAACGAGATAGAGTTGTATTTTGGGATAGCTGCTCCTAGATTCGTAGAAAAAGGGTAAGCTTTTTATTAGTGGTGTGTACCTAGATTCGAAAAAAATTATAATGCGTTTACTTAAATCCAAGTGAATTTCTTCCAATTTCCTAGCAATAGATGTTATCATATATACTATTACAAAAAGAAGAAATGAAATGCAATAACTGTGTGCATAGCAGTACAACAAATTCATATATTGTTCCTATTTACAATGCCTCCCCACGGGACAGAGTTAGACACCAGGGTCGTTTTTTAACGTGGAGAAAAGGAACAAAAATAAAAATTGTCTCAGTCGTGAAGGATTTCTCCTCCACTGACAGAGAACAAGAAATTGAAGTACGGCATCTGAAGAACAGATGGTATTTATTTGCTCCCCCGCCGAGCAAATTAGGCACAAGGCCAATTTTTAATGTGAGGAGTGAAGGGAGGGGGAAGGGAAAAAGGGGACCAGCTCCCGAGAGGTGGGAAATGGGAGCTGGTTAAAGGTCAGGCAGGTGGGGTTGCCCCCACATCTGGTCTTTGCTAGTCATAGCTAGTCATAGCTTGCAGCATCTGCCGGAACAGATACTACACTTTGAGATATTAAATCTTTTATTCATGTTAAAAAATACATTCAAAATTAACGTTGAACAAAAAACTTAGGCACATGGCCAACTCAAAAGGGGGGATTTTGGGGGTCGTTGGTCATCCTTGTCACTCCAGAACTAAACAAAGTCAAAAGTTTCTCCCAGCTAGTATCTTCTTTCACCATAATACCGCATTCACCCTTTCATATTGGGGGACGTCCTAGTAACTCCCAATTTTTAAAACATTTTTTTTTTTTTTTTTTTTTATTGACGTGTAAAAACAAAAAAGATAACAATAAAATGGTAACAATAATTCATTTGTGTCGGGGGCGGGGGAAGAAAAAAACAAAAGGTGATTAGTAGGACCCTCCCAACCCCGTCTAGTTGATAGACTGCCCGTTCCACTAGGTTTGTAAAAGGAACCTCGCTTCTGCGGGTCAGTCTCTAGGTGGGGATGCCCTCTAGATGGGGGTGAATGGAGAAAAGAAAATTTTTGTGGGTAAGGGATGGAGGTTATTTTGTATTTCTCTTTCTCCAAGATGGGTAAAATTGAGAGGAAGGGGTGAAAACAAAAATTGCAGGTAAGAGGGGATGGGGATCTTGGAGACTTCCTAATCGGGGAGGGATGGAACACACACTCAGCTAGCTGAGAGACTACTTGTTTAATTTTACTTTACAGAACTGCGCGTTCCACACCTAGGCGGGGAACACGTATTCAAATTTGGCTCCTCTTCGTACACACAGACTTGCCACATGTATCCATCTTCTGTCAAATGCCGCGCGATGCAGCCTTCTTCTATCACATCTGATCTTCACCCGTAGTTGGTGTTTAAAGAACGCGATCAGATCTTGATCAGAAAAAGACAACACCCCCCGGCAACTTTGCAGACGTGACGTCCAAATCACCATTCTCGCCACGGACAGGATCGTAACGTAGACCATTCGTCTTTCCCGGTCCCACGGCAGCCTCACGTTGTCCACAACATTGGATACAGTAATTGGGCGAGGATGCTCAGGATCGATGCGAGCCGTCACTCTGCTGACATACAACCAGTACTGGCGGAGTTCGCGGCAATCGAAGAAAGCGTGATCTGTAGTTTCTACGGCCATTGTCCCACAACGGGGACAATCAGGCGACTCCAAATACCCGGAACTGCATTGTATGTTGTTGAGTGGAAGTGCATTTCGGGCCAATCGCCAGGTCAGAGAGAACTCCGAATTGTTCAGATGACTCGAACCTGGCGCCCAGCTCCACGCGGAGCGGATCTCACTCTGCTGCCACCCCAAACGCGCGCATAGCGGGTCGTCAGCGGCCCCCTTCACTAGATCCCTGTGGAGTTCCCTACGGGTAGCAGTCACAAGGTCACTGGACCTTGGTAGTCGTTTTAGCGCGGCTCGGCACTCTTTCATGTAGGCAGATTCTCTCCGCGGCCTGCGACGGCTCTCGATGAAAGGTTCGAGAACGAGGTCGGGGAAGGCGGCAGTAACCACGGGGTGCCACGGTTGGTCATCCTGCATATAGTGGCTCAGGAAGGCCAGCCTCTCAGCATCTCGATGACACTTCAAGTCCGGCATTCCCAATCCTCCCTCACACGGACGTTGAATACAGACCTGTCTGCTCACCCAGTGTCTTCCTCTGTCCCAAAGGAGCGAGGACAAGAGTTCGACAAGAGCTTTTAGGTGTTGTGCAGGCAGGGGAAGTACGGCCAGTCGGTAAAGGATGAGAGGAAAGACGTAAGTGGCGCACGCCTCAGCTCTACCTTTTAAGGAAAGTTTCCTAGGAAGTCACGAATTGACTGCAGCCTCCACCTTTGACCGTACCTCCAACTAATTCTTGTCAAGCTGGAGACCCGGTCCGAACCACACGCCGAGGATCCGGACCGGGCCATCTGTCAAGCTGAAGGGCGCAGGGAGGTTTGCGTTGCCACTCCATGCGCCCAACCGCAGTCCTACCGACTTGTTGCGGTTTATCTTGGCCCCGTGATTCTTTCGTATTGTGTGAGTGCCTCCGACACGACCTCAATGTCTCTGAAGCCCGACACGAAGATCGTGACATCATCGGCGAACGCGGATACCTTGGCAGCTGAGCCGCCAGGAAGAGCCATTCCGCGCAGGGCCGAATTTGCCTCCCCATGTCTCAGCTTGCGGAGAAGAGGCTCCAAAGCCAGGACATAAAGCAGGGGCGACAGTGGACAACCCTGACGAACCGAGCGAGAGATAACAAAGGGTTTCGAGTGCTTTCCGTTGATTTGCACGACAGCCATGGGCTGTCGATACATTATGGAGATCCACTTGCAAAAGTCCGCTTTAAAACCGGCGGCCTCTAAGACAGATGCCAGGAAACGATGGTCGACCCTATCGAAAGCTTTGGACTGATCTAAGTTTATCAGCGCGGCTTCCGTGTCGTCATCTATTCCCCCCTCTAGGACCGTGCGGATCAGGTGCAAGTTGTTCTGAATCGATCTCCCCTTCACAGCGTAGTTCTGTTCCGGTTCAACCAACTCGTCGATAACAACCTGCAGCCGATTCGACAGGACCTTGGCCAAAATCTTCAACTCTGTGTTTAGCAGAGTTATGGGCCTGTAATCGTCTAACTCTTCCCCTCCATGCCCGTCACCTTTCTTCAGCAATGTGATCACTCCCTTGGTCACCTGCCCTGGGATGGATCCCTGAGCAAACCAATGGTTGAACATATCCGTCAGAAGAGGCAGAAACATGGGCGACAGCCTCAAGTACAGTTCGAATGGCAGACCATCAAGTCCTGGCGATCTGTCACAGCTGACCTGCTTAAGCGCAGTAAAGACCTCCCGCTCCGTCACCCGGCCCTCGCAACCAGCCGCTCTAGCCGCCTCGAGGCGGGGAGAGTCGGCCAAATAGTCGCTAAACTCAAGGACCGGAAGATCGGGCTGCTGCGTAAAACGCTTCTTGAAATGTTCTCGAAACCCCTCGCAGATCTCCCGAGTCGATTCCAGGGTGCGTCCATCCGGATGTTTGACTTTCGCAATATATTTGTCCGAGCCACGCCTAGAAACCTCACGGCGCACGTCTGCATCAGAATTGACTGCTTCGTTGCCTATCTTTCTAAGCCTAGCTCTAACTACTTGGCCTTCGTAACGCTCGCTAGTCTCGCGTAGAAGGTCCTGCTTAGCTAGTTCCTGACTAACCCTATCACCCTCCCCCGTAGCCTGGGCTAGTTTCTGCTCTAGCTGCTTCTTTGTCTTGGCCTTATCTAGTGCGAGGCGCTGGGCATACTTGACGGAGAAGCTTCTGATCTTGGCTTTGAGAACTAACCACCACTTACTCCCGGTAACCGCCCCCACTAGTGCCTTTTTAATCAATTCTCTTAACTGATCTTGGAAGTCTTGTATCTCCAGAAGGGAGGTGTTTAACTTCCAGTACCCCGCTAACTTAGGCCTATTTCCTAGCTTCAGCCGGGCCATAACTAATTTATGGTCCGTCTGGCCTAGCCAAGTGAACGTGGGACAAGATAAGAAGTCTACTTCGCCTCTCCTAACTAACATCCTGTCCAAATAGGTATTTGGATAGGAGGAAACGCTATTGGTCCACGTCCACATCTCCCGCCCCGGATGCTCGAACCGAAACCTGTCGACCAGACCGCATCTAGCCATCAGATCAGCCAGGCTGGACTCGCACCTCTCCGATCCTCTAGCATCGCCTCCTACCTTATCTATCTCGGGGTCTAAGATGGCGTTCCAATCTCCTATTAGCACTACCCGCTTCCGACAATCTACAAACGCGTCAAGCTGACTGAAGAATGAGACCCTCTCACGAGCGGTGCTGGGCGCATGAACCGCGATCACCCGAAACACAGAATCTTTTACGGCAACATCGGCCACAACCAGCCTGCCCACCGCATCTCTATGGACAACGTCGACCGTCGCCGACAGGGTACGTTTAACCAGCACGGAAACTCCCTTCCCCCGCGGGCTGCCATATGCTGAGAAAACCTACAAAATCTCTGGCCAGCACCTGACAGTCCACAGAGGAAACGAAATGCGTCTCCTGAATCGCAGCCACATCCACTCCCAGGGACCAGAGGTCGTGCCGGAGGCGAGCCGCCCGGCCCGGTGATCTCAAGCCCCTCGCATTCAAACTAGCCAAATTCAAAGCCATGGTACCTACCTTAGGGTGTGTCACACTCAGCTCCGAAGTCAGCTGGGGAGAGGACGCCGACGTTATGTGCCATGCTCAAGGTGGTCAGGTTTTTCATGTCCTCACCTTCTCTCGCAATGCCGCCGACGTCCAAAGGATAAATTAATTTTATGGCCCTGTAGAGTGACGGATGGACCAACACGGGGACCCTTCCCTTGCATTGTTTTGACAGTTCATCAAGAGAAGGGTCATTTTTTTTCACCAGTTCAATTCCCGGAAACGCCCCTTCAGCGGCCTGCAGCCTTCTCCACAAGTTGGTCTTGCAGGCCTCTGGAGTTCTGACAAAAGTTATTAGGAGTGGGGCGTCCGGGAAATTTGAGGGGATATTTACATCTTTCCCCTCTATCTGTTTGTAATCGAGCAGAGGTTTTAAGTTTTTCCTCTGCCGATGGGAAATGTCTGTGGCCACAGATAGAGGGTCTACATTACATAGTTCCTCGGGGGCAAGGACCTTTGGTCTGCAAGAGGCAGGGAGTCTCTCCTCTCCCTCGGTTCATTCTTTTCATTTTCTTTTTGGGGTAGTGGCTCAGTTTGCCTTGGTGTGGGGACGGGTGCTTGTGTGGTGCCTGGTGTTGGTGTTGGTGTTGTGTCTGGTGTTGGTGCGGTGTTTGGTGTTGGTGCGGTGTCTGGTGTTGGTGTTTGTGTTGGTGCGGTGTCTGGTGTTGGTGCGGTGTCTGGTGTTGGTGCGGTGTCTGGTGTTGGTGCGGTGTCTGGTGTTGGTGCAGTGTGTGGTTTGGGGGTGGAAGTGGATTTTGTTGTTGGGGGTGGTGTATGTTCACAGGGAGTGGGGGCCACCGTTTCTTCCTCTTTTCTTCTTTTGTTTTTCTTTTTCATCCTTTCGAATGAACCGGGGAGAGGTGAGGTTAAGTTCCTCTCCCTCCCACTTGCGGATTCATCCTCAGAGGAGCAGTCTTTTCTCCGCTTGATCCCCGTCTCGATTGGTGTGGGGACCGTTGGTTGTGTCTGCTCCTCTATTTGCTGCTGCAGCTGTTTTTGTTGTTGCTGCTCTCGCTGGTGTCGTTGCTGCTGCTGCTTCTGCTGCACTTGCTGATTTTGCTGTTGCAGGAGTTGTTGCTGCAGTTGTTTCCGTGGCATTGGCTGCGGTGGCTGTTGTTGTTGCTGCATTTGCAGAGGCTCTTGCCTCGATTTTTGGGCTGGTGGTGGGACGGTGGCAGAAGGGATTATGTGTTTCCGCTTTTGTCTCACTACCGTGCTCCATTCTTCCCCCTTGGCCTCCTGGGTGGTTTGGGTTTTCCTTGGAGCTGGGGTTGGTGCTGCAGTTGCAGGGGTTGTTGCCGCCTGTTTTGGTGCGGGCGTTGTCTCAGGGGTTGTGACCGCCTTTTGGGTTGTTTGATTAGGGGTTACCCTTTGGGGGCAACTCCTAGCCATGTGGCCCTGCTTTTGGCAGAACCAACAGTGTGGACGACGGCCCTCCACCACTACCGTTATGCTGGCGTCTTTGTATGTCAGCAGCGGTGGTATGGCTCGAACACCCTCCCTCTTCAGCCTCATTGCTATTGTGTAGCAGCCAAGGTGAGTCCCAGTTTTTGACCGTACTGGGGTCACCTGTTCTACCTCACCGTACTGGCTGAAGAGGCATCCTAATACTTCCGCAGGTATTTGGGTTGGCACATTAAATACCTGCACCCGAGTCCTTCTCTTGCCCTGGTATTCAGGTATTAGTTTGACTCTCCCATGCTTTATTTCTTGGAGGGAGAGTCTCTCCGCATCATCCTTGGTGGGTAAGAGGATGTCCCACACAGCGAAGCTCCTCTGGTACAGGTATAGTACTGGGATGTTAAGTTTGTGGAGGAGCCCCGCCATGTCTTCCTTCTTCATCCCTAGGAGGCGGTTTTCCGGTATATCGGAAATGGCAAAGGACAGGACTCTGCCCTCAATCGCCTCCCAGGCACCTGGTATGGGTTTTATATCTGCCCCCTCTATGTATTGTCTGTACTTTGTCAGGTACAGGTCTCTATACTATTGAGGGGACAGTTGTTTTTCTATGGTCTTCCCCCACGCAGACCCTCTTGTTGGTGTTGGTATGGGGTCTTTAGTGGGGTTAGACCGTTTTTGGTCTTTTATGGAGGTCGCCCCTGCCTGTTTCTTGGCGACGCTTCCTGCCTCCCCAGATGTCCTGGTCAGTCCTTTTGTGGGAGTGTCACATTTTTGAGCGGCGGCTCCCTTTTTAGTGTCTTTTTCGGGAGCAGCTTCCCGTTTTGGGGAGTCGGCCTCTTGGGGAGCATGATCGTTTTTGTTTACTTTGAGGCCATCTGCCCCTTCCTCGTTTGTGAGGTCCAGGCGGTATGCCCCCTCATTTTCTTGATCTGCTCCACTTTTGGGAGAGCAGCCCTCCTGGGAAGCGCTGTCCCCTTTATTGTCCTTTTGGTCTGGCACCTCCTCCTTTTTGTGGTTGGAGTGAGATGCTACGACCGATTTTGGTTTTGCTCCCCTTTGGGGGAGTCGTCCTCGGGGGGAGCTGTTGTTAAATGTTCCCTCTCCTTGGGAGCGTCCAATGGTGTCATACCCGGGCGGTACGCCCCCTCAGCAGTTGTTTTTTCTCCTGTTGGGGATTCGTCCTCTTGGGGAGCAGTAGCCAACGGGTTGGGGGTATCCATATTGGTGGGCCCCTGGCTGAGGGTATCCATATTGGTGGCCCCCGGGCTGGGGGTGTCCGTTTTGGGTCCCTCTTTTAAAAAATACACTGAAAAAAGTGACGTGGAATCAGCGTCCAAAGTGGGGAGTCGACTTTGGCGCCAAAAAGAGGTGGCGCCCAAAAGGCGGCAAGAGGGGAGATAGAACTGAGAGAGGGAGTGGGAAGTTAGTGGAGGGAAGAGAGAAGGTGTTTCCGACCCTCCCTCGCGGGAAGGTCGTAAATTATCAGCTCGGATCCCCCCCGTGGGTGAGGGGGGAGAGCAGAGAAAGACAGACAAAGTGGGGGTGCGGACAGAACGCGACCCAAAAAGCTTGTCAGGTGTTCCGGGCACGAGAATGTGTCGCCAGAACAGCACTGCCTCGCACGATGTAGGTATCAGAACAGATGGTATTTATTTGCTCCCCCACCGAGCAAATTAGGCACAAGGCCGATTTTTAATGTGAGGAGTAAAGGGAGGGGGAAGGGAAAAAGGGGACCAGCTCCCGAGAGGTGGGAAATGGGAGCTGGTTAAAGATCAGGCATGTGGGGTTGCCCCCACATCTGGTCTTTGCTCGTCATAGCCAGTCATAGCTTGCAGTATCTGTCGGAACAGATGGTATTTATTTGCTCCCCCACCGAGCAAATTAGGCACAAGGCCAATTTTTTAATGTGAGGAGTGAAGGGAGAGGGAAGGGAAAAGGGGACCAGCTCCCGAGAGGTGGGAAATGGGAGCTGGTTAAAGGTCAGGCATGTGGGGTTGCCCCCACATCTGGTCTTTGCTAGTCATAGCTTGCAGTATCTGTCGGAACAGATGGTATTTATTTGCTCCCCCACTGAGCAAATTAGGCACAAGGCCGTTTTTAATGTGAGGTAAAACCAGCTCCCCTAAAAGTAGGCAAAAAGGGGGCACTCTGGTTACCAAAAATAATAATTGTCCCAGTATAGAGGGTTTCCCCTCCATTGACTGGTACATATTATCTTAAGTGCAGCATCTGCCGGAACAGATGGTATTTATTTGCTCCCCCACTGAGCTAATTAGGCACAAGGCCGATTTTTAAAGTGAGGAGTGAAGGGGAAATGGGGACCAACTTCCCGGGGAGTACGGGGAGCTGGATAGTGACAATTGGTATGAAGGGTTGCCCCTACATTGACCAAGGTCTTATATGTGGGGTTTCCCCCACATATGGTCTTTGCTTGCAGTATCTGCCGGAACAGATGGTATTTATTTGCTCCCCCACTGAGCAAATTAGGCACAAGGCCGGTTTTTATCTGAGGTAAAAACCAGCTCCCCTAAAAGTAGGCAAGAAGGAGGCACTCTGGTTACCAAAAATAATAATTGTCCCAGTATAGAGGGTTTCCCCTCCATTGACTGGTACAAATTATCTTAAGTGCAGCATCTGCCGGAACAGATGGTATTTATTTGCTCCCCCACTGAGCAAATTAGGCACAAGGCCGTTTTTAATGTGAGGTAAAAACCAGCTCCCCTAAAAGTAGGCAAAAAGGGGGCATTCTGGTTACCAAAAATAATAATTGTCCCAGTATAGAGGGTTTCCCCTCCATTGACTGGTACAAATTATCTTAAGTGCAGTATCTGCCGGAACAGATGGTATTTATTTGCTCCCCCACTGAGCAAATTAGGCACAAGGCCGTTTTTAATGTGAGGTAAAAACCAGCTCCCCTAAAAGGGGTCACTCTGGGTACCAAAAATAATAATTGTCCCAGTATAGAGGGTTTCCCCTCCATTGACTGGTACAAATTATCTTAAGTGCAGTATCTGTCGGAACAGATGGTATTTATTTGCTCCCCCAGTGAGCAAATTAGGCACAAGGCCGTTTTTAATGTGAGGTAAAAACCAGCTCCCCTAAAAGTAGGCAAAAAGGGGGCACTCTGGTTACCAAAAATAATAATTGTCCCAGTATAGAGGGTTTCCCCTCCATTGACTGGTACAAATTATCTTAAGTGCAGCATCTGCCGGAACAGATGGTATTTATTTGCTCCCCCACTGAGCAAATTAGGCACAAGGCCGTTTTTAATGTGAGGTAAAAACCAGCTCCCCTAAAAGTAGGCAAATAGGGGGCACTCTGGTTACCAAAAATAATAATTGTCCCAGTATAGAGGGTTTCCCCTCCATTGACTGGTACAAATTATCTTAAGTGCAGCATCTGCCGGAACAGATGGTATTTATTTGCTCCCCCACTGAGCAAATTAGGCACAAGGCCGTTTTTAATGTGAGGTAAAAACCAGCTCCCCAAAAAGGGGGCACTCTGGTTACCAAAAATAATAATTGTCCCAGTATAGAGGGTTTCCCCTCCATTGCCTGGTACAAATTATTTTAAGTGCAGCATCTGCCGGAACAGATGGTATTTATTTGCTCCCCCACTGAGAAAATTAGGCAAAAGGCCGTTTTTAATGTGAGGTAAAAACCAGCTCCCCTAAAAGTAGGCAAAAAGGGGGCACTCTGGTTACCAAAAATAATAATTGTCCCAGTATAGAGGGTTTCCCCTCCATTGACTGGTACAAATTATCTTAAGTGCAGCATCTGCCGGAACAGATGGTATTTATTTGCTCCCCCACCGAGCAAATTAGGCACAAGGCCGTTTTTAATGTGAGGTAAAAACCAGCTCCCCTAAAAGTAGGCAAAAAGGGGGCACTCTGGTTACCAAAAATAATAATTGTCCCAGTGTAGAGGGTTTCCCCTCCATTGACTGGTACAAATTATCTTAAGTGCAGCATCTGCCGGAACAGATGGTGTTTATTTGCTCCCCCACTGAGCAAATTAGGCACAAGGCCGTTTTTAATGTGAGGTAAAAACCAGCTCCCCTAAAAGAAAGGGGGCACTCTGGTTACCAAAAATAATAATTGTCCCAGTATAGAGGGCCTCCCCTCCACTGACTGGTACAAACCATCTTAAGTGCAGCATCTGCCGGAACAGATGGTGTTTATTTGCTCCCCCACTGAGCAAATTAGGCACAAGGCCGTTTTTAATGTGAGGTAAAAACCAGCTCCCCTAAAAGAAAGGGGGCACTCTGGTTACCAAAAATAATAATTGTCCCAGTATAGAGGGCCTCCCCTCCACTGACTGGTACAAACCATCTTAAGTGCAGCATCTGCCGGAACAGATGGTGTTTATTTGCTCCCCCACTGAGCAAATTAGGCACAAGGCCGTTTTTAATGTGAGGTAAAAACCAGCTCCCCTAAAAGTAGGCAAAAAGGGGGCACTCTGGTTACCAAAAATAATAATTGTCCCAGTGTAGAGGGTTTCCCCTCCATTGACTGGTACAAATTATCTTAAGTGCAGCATCTGCCGGAACAGATGGTGTTTATTTGCTCCCCCACTGAGCAAATTAGGCACAAGGCCGTTTTTAATGTGAGGTAAAAACCAGCTCCCCTAAAAGAAAGGGGGCACTCTGGTTACCAAAAATAATAATTGTCCCAGTATAGAGGGCCTCCCCTCCACTGACTGGTACAAACCATCTTAAGTGCAGCATCTGCCGGAACAGATGGTGTTTATTTGCTCCCCCACTGAGCAAATTAGGCACAAGGCCGTTTTTAATGTGAGGTAAAAACCAGCTCCCCTAAAAGGGGTCACTCTGGTTACCAAAAATAATAATTGTCCCAGTATAGAGGGTTTCCCCTCCATTGACTGGTACAAATTATCTTAAGTGCAGCATCTGCCGGAACAGATGGTATTTATTTGCTCCCCCACTGAGCAAATTAGGCACAAGGCCGTTTTTAATGTGAGGTAAAAACCAGCTCCCCTAAAAGGGGTCACTCTGGTTACCAAAAATAATAATTGTCCCAGTATAGAGGGTTTCCCCTCCATTGACTGGTACAAATTATCTTAAGTGCAGTATCTGCCGGAACAGATGGTATTTATTTGCTCCCCCACTGAGCAAATTAGGCACAAGGCCGTTTTTAATGTGAGGTAAAAACCAGCTCCCCTAAAAGGGGTCACTCTGGTTACCAAAAATAATAATTGTCCCAGTATAGAGGGTTTCCCCTCCATTGACTGGTACAAATTATCTTAAGTGCAGTATCTGCCGGAACAGATGGTATTTATTTGCTCCCCCACCGAGCAAATTAGGCACAAGGCCAGTTTTTAATGTGAGGAGTAAAGGGAGGGGGAAGGGAAAAAGGGGGCCAGCTCCCGAGAGGTGGGAAATGGGAGCTGGTTAAAGGTCAGGCATGTGGGGTTGCCCCCACATCTGGTCTTTGCTAGTCATAGCTTGCAGTATCTGCCGGAACAGATACTACACTTTGATCTTGGCCCGAAGGCCAATGTCAAATTCCTATATTGTTATATGTCTAGCAAAGAAACTAACCAGATGGCGTTCAGCGAGGATCAAACCGATATTGTTCATAACTTCCTGAAATGAAACTCAAGTAACATCAAACTTAGTATTCCATTCAGTTTTTCGACCTAGTCAATATACTAGGTATATAGGTGACTCCCACTCGAACTTTAATATCAGGCTTTGAGTCAGCTGAACAAAAACTAAGTGATTTGAATGCTGGACCAGACCGACGATTTCTCAGGCGTAATTATGGCCGGCCGAACCATTAGTGGGTCTATGAGTTAAACAGGTGAATCTAGACAAACTCATTTAAATAATACGTCCGGTGACATACATCAAACTTGGAAGAGCATCTAGCAAACGTTCGCAATAGCATTAAGACAACAAAAAAACTTAAAACAGATATCAACAATGTTAATAATAAAGCAGATGGTTTATAGATTTTTTTATTGTCTATGATTAGTTATCTGAATCATACATAGGCTACATTTGCTATTGAAGTTTTTACCATTTTCACTTTGCGTAAAGCAATAATCTTCTATAAAGCAAGATAATACAAATCGTTATAAATCCACTTTACTATCAGCATCAGTGTGGTTAGCGCAAGAATTGTAACAATTGGAAATGACCTGGGGATCTAGTTTGAAATCTCAAATTTGACAAAATTGTTACGGCAAGAAAAACAAAAGAATATTGAGACAACAAAACTACACACCGAATCGTTCGACTGGTAGTAATCGTGACACCCTGCACTGAAGAATCCCGAAAGGATGAAACACTAGTGTCTGTAGGTATTTATTTATTATAGTAAAAAAATAATTATGACAGCCCCTTTAAGAAATACGTTTCTTATCGTTGAGCACTTTCTGTTGAATTAAAAAGTCGGTCAATTTAGCTCTTATGCGTAGATCATCGTATAACGATGTCTGTCTGACGTAATGAACATTTAAATTAAAATGTTTAAAATTCAACGCTGTTTCACATGATTAATGGTAGCCGAATGGATACGGCCTCCGCTAATCGAGCCAGAGATGTCTCGTGTCGCGGGGTTCGAATCGTTCGACTGGTAGTAATCGTGACACCCTGCACTGAAGAATCCCGAAAGGATGAAACACTAGTGTCTGTAGGTATTTATTTATTATAGTAAAAAAATAATTATGACAGCCCCTTTAAGAAATACGTTTCTTATCGTTGAGCACTTTCTGTTGAATTAAAAAGTCGGTCAATTTAACTCTTATGCGTAGATCATCGTATAACGATGTCTGTCTGACGTAATGAACATTTAAATTAAAATGTTTAAAATTCAACGCTGTTTCACATGATTAATGGTAGCCGAATGGATACGGCCTCCGCTAATCGAGCCAGAGATGTCTCGTGTCGCGGGGTTCGAATCGTTCGACTGGTAGTAATCGTGACACCCTTCACTGAAAAATCCCGAAAGGATGAAACACTAGTGTCTGTAGGTATTTAATTATTATAGTAAAAAAATAATTATTTATATATATATATATGGTTATGAGACTAGATACATGAAATTAAATGTATATATATATATATATATATATAATTTTAAATAAATAAGAATGTAAATATACTAAATACTAATCATAGTGGGGGTGATAAGCAGTTAAATGGATTAAAGCTAATCTTATAAATACAAGACTGATAAATTAAAAAATGTATCTATTTTAAATGTGGAAATTGATGAATCGCACAGGTAAGAAATTCATTTTTATAGTATGAAAAGGTTAGCAATTGCAATTAAGAATAGGAAATTCGATCAAATGTTTGTAACATGTCTTCTTCCTAAGATTAAGGGTGGTGGTGTTTGGTCAACACTGCTGGGGAGCAATGATGTGATATATTGTTTTGTTTTTAAATCCTCGAAACAGTGTTTCATGGTAAACAACTGATGATCCCTTTAAAAATGAATTATTGGTATTATAGCAAATTCGAGAGAGCGAGTTGATGCAGTGATTGCAGGTGATTAAATGACTTACTGACAAGATGGTTTTCTAACGAATGATAAAAAATATTTTTGTATAGTTTTAAAAGTTAAAAAACTTCAAAGGCTATATATATATATATATATATATATATAATATCATGTAGCTAGTCTGATGATATATTATGAGTATGACACTGAAAAGAGTAAATATAGTTTAATTGCGAAATGTTTTCATGAATACCGAGTATCTATATATCTATTTAATTTTAAGTAAACAAATTAATGGTTACAAAAATAACAAAGCCACTGTTTCAGAAAAATGCTGTGTTTCATCGGGTAACCTAAAATTCCGATTTCATAGGGATATGTTTATAAAATAAATATAAATAAAGACCCTGGTGACGCTATTTAACAATTGATGCAATAGAAAAGCCAGAAGTAATGCAGATGAATATGTTTGGGTTGATAGTTAAAAGAAGGTTTGCAATAGTTAAAGATATAAGTTGGTGTACACCGGAATAAAGAAATAGAGAGGAGAGAAGAAAAGCTGGGTACAGAATGAAGAAGGGTGCGCGTAGAAGATTTAATACGATTGGATGATTGAAAGAAAGATTGAAATATGACAAAAGAGATTATTTAGTCAAAAAATAGGTCAAGCGACCCGGAACTAAGGTGATAAATGAGTTGATAGCTACATATAATTTATTATAAATAATACTTAATTTTTTAACATCTAAAATTTGTTTTCTTATTAATTTTGTATATTTTTTATATTTGAGGGTATATATCTTATAAGTTGTTTAACTTGTCACAATTAAATAAGGTCAATAAAATGTGTTTTAAATTTCCAAACATCCTTAGTTATTTCCAAATTAAAGGATATATTGAATTCACAGTTATATTTTATTCGCATACTTTTATGAACGTATTTATAGTATTAATTAGATAAAAATTTGAGATAACATCTTTTTTAATGAGAAGTGAGAATATTTATTTACAAGTTGAAAATATGTTTTCGTGGCAGTTAATTAGTATTGTAGGTGGTAAATTTCTTCCTCTATAACAACAAAATGAAGGGAAAAAAACTACGAACTGACTAACTACTCTGATGAAGCTATTTTTAGCGAAATATTTGACTTACGACACCAACAAAAGGACATAAAAATGATTTTATCATTTTCCTGATACTTAAAGTTTTAAAAAATATTCAAATTTCTATTCAAAACAAGTGTCTTCAAATAGTATGCAACTATTTTCTTATTTCATATAATATTTCATTAATTTCTATATATAGTATGATTCTTGCAAAATATACAATTAAGTGGTCAACTACAGATAAGGAAAATCGATTGTACTCAATAGCAGCATGTTAGTTAATTTTTCTAGCGAGAGCATTGTTTTAGATGCTATGCTTAAGATTGTTATTTAATTAACTGTAAATAACAATTATGTTATATTTAATTTAATTAGAGTTATTATTTCCGACATCGATTTTATTTAGAAACGTAGAGTTATTTCCCATCTAAACTTCGAAACATCAAAAAAGAATAACTCTTCACCAAATGATTTAGTTAGTTTCTAGCGTGGAAAAATTTTCCTGTAGATGTTGTTCCTAAGATAAAAGTTAGGATTTCAGTATAACTTTTCTGCAATGGCCTTCTAAGGGTGCATAAGATAGTGGCTAATAGTCTAGATATAATAAATTTGTATGTGGCACCTGTTGTTGTAAATCTACGATATTTGATCCAGAGAGGATTTTTTGCAGTCAAAATATTACACACACACACTCACACACACACACACACACGCACACACACACACACACACACACATATATATATATATATATATATATATATATATATATATATATATATATATATATATATATATATAAGCGTTTCTTTATGAAAATAATATTTTATTAATGAAAGAAAGGATTAATGGACGTCCGTGGGTGTGCTGGATCGTTGGCACTACTTGTTAGCACATCAACTTTATATTTATAACTTTATAATGACCAGAAAACAAAAATATCTTTGTTTCATAGGATCTTTCTTAATAAATTGTCATTATTTGCATTTCCTAAATTTCTGTATTCTTACCTACGAGATGTGGTCATTGCATTTCAGTTGAGTTTTTATGGTTCTTTATTCATTAAAATGTGTAATGCAACATCACCGGTTTATCACATCTTGAATCTTGCAAAAATAGCTACACTCTTTTCAGTTCTGTTTCTTCAACTCCCAGTTCTGCTCCTTCAACTCCTCGTTCTGTTTCTTCAACTTCCGGTTATGCTTTTTGAACTTCCGGTTGTGCTTTTTCAAGTTCGGGTTCTATTCCTCTCTCTAAACGCCTATTGCTACCAAATAATAGTAAAATATATTACACACACACACACTACACACACACACACACACACACATATATATATATATATATATATATATATATATATATATATATATATATATATATATATATATAAGTTGTCCGAGATTGAATTAGCATCCAAAGATTTTCCAACATTACAAATTTTTATTATCATCGAAATCGGCGAAATTATCCATGTTTATATAATATCGATTGATTACCTGTTCTAGTAAGGGATATCGCTGAGTGGAAGTTGTATATGTCTTCAAGCAGTGACTTACTCCACAATACATAGTAATCTACATGGCGCTTTAGAGAATATATTGTTTATTTTAAAAATTATTTGTACATAATGGATTTACTTAAAATTTAAAATGCAAAAATCAAGTATCATGTTTCAATTGTATTTTTCACTGAAAATTCATTTAGAAGACCCCCATCTTATTAGAGAACCAGCTGTTGATTTTATTAAATTATTTTCATAATAACGTGAATATAAGTTTAGCCTACAAAAATCAAATACCATGTTTCAATTGTGCTGTTAAAAGAAATATGCCTATCAAACTTCCTTATATCTTATAAAAGAATCTACAGTTGGTTATCTAGGCTCGGCCTTTCGTTTGTGTATAGTGATAAAACTTTTATAATGCACTTGAGATATTAGGTTGTACGAAAGTGTTAACACTGGTCAAAATTAAACTTCCTTCTTTTATCGTTTTTTTTTCGATATTGACGTATAATACTTATTAAACGCATTTCGATACAAAACCTAGGTAAGGACACTTCCCGACACATCAAATACATTCGTGTGAAATTTCAAAAAATCAGCCCATCCGTTTTGAAGTACATAAGGAACAAACTCACACAGAGACAAAGTTCATTTTATATAATAGATAGATTGGCATTATAGTTATTCATATGGGGATGAAATCTTCGATAAAGGAAACGCAGTCGACAAAAGGAAGTAAAAAGTGATTTACATTTTCACATATATCTAAAGCATACACACTTACACACAAACAGACACTTATACGTGTGTGCGTATATATATACATTTGTATAGGCACACACTCACACACACATATATGCATATACATGTATATGTATATATATACACATATATATGCATATATGCATATATATGTATATATATAAATATGTATATATATATACATATATATATACATACATGCATATACATGTATATATATATATAAATATGTATATATATATATATATATATATATATATATATATATATATATATATATACATGAAATATGCGTAAAACTTTGGGGTTTCTTTTTGCTTTTTCCTTAATTTATGTTGTCTTTCAATGCCATTTCCTCTATCGAAGATTTTTGCTTCGCATACATAAAAATAAAATGCTTAAAATCAGAGTCGGTATATACACACACATACGACCACATATTTTATGCATGCCAATAAATACGAAACTTGCATCCGTTTAAAAACAATGCACTCTTTACACCGGACGGGCAACAATTGGTGACTTATTGTAATTTATATATTTTTTCTACGTATGTTATCATTCCTCACACCTTCAATCAGAAAAGAAGTTGATCTGTGATTAATCTTTCGAGTAAAACGGTATAATTTTAAGTACCATCACTTCAAACTGTTACATTCGTTTTTGATTAACATTTACCGTACAATGACGTTAATAGAATGACTATTGATTTAAAAAGAATTTAATTGTTAAAGGTTTATATAAATAAAAATCATCCTCTCTTTACTTATTAGAATGAATGCGTAAGTGATAATGATGATTATTTTTACGGAAAAAGGATTTTTTTTCTTAATAACTTAAATAGGCAATTATTATTTGAAGTATTGTAACATAAAGCGGACTGCTATATACAAACTTCGAGTCCTGAATGAAATACCGTCACGGTCAGGAAAATGAAAAATATAAAAAGATGAGAGCATGTTCGAGAAGACGATCACCACGTTAGAGACATCGATGATGTTCGAGAGCACATTCGAGAAAAAGATCAAGTGAGAGACATCACAACCTTAACGAGAATCACGCGTGGTGGGAGAATGAAGAAATTTATGGAATGAAGAAAATAAGCGATTAGCAGTTATTTTCTGTTTTTGTTCATTTGCGATTGAGGCTACAACGCATTCGCTAACGTTACAGTATCCCATTATTTATAATATTAACATGGACTATTATTATTAACATTTAATTATAGAAATTCATTTCCATAGATCCCTTAAGTAACACTTATTTCACTTACAAGTTAGTAGCAGCTATTGCACTCTCGCAAAACGTACTGTGTTCCTTAATTTCAAATACGTTATGCTTTGCAAATGTGACCTAACCCGCAGTCATTCGAATAGATTAACCAACGCTCCACAAAGCTTAAGGTGCGAAGAATGAGGCATATTTGGAATCACCTAATCTCTGAAATTGGGCTACTGCGTAAGTGAGTATCGTATTACATTTCATCTGTTATCAAGTGATTGACCTTTTAATGTCCTGATACAAGCAGAAGGTAAGCATATAATGTTTTAAAAACATTATGATACGAGGAGAAAGAAAGTATATTCATTTTTTCATTATTTTTAAATCCTAATACGAGAAGACGGTATATTAAAAAAAATAAACGTTCTAAAGTGACGTTCGCAATATACTCACCAGTTTTAATTTTCTAACATCGCATGTGCCTGTCGGTGACTTATGAAGGTTGAAAACAGTTGTAAATATTGCGAGTTCGTATTCACGCTGGAGAACATCATTATATCGTTAGGCACAACACGAGAAATTAGCAAAAGAACAAAAATGAAACGTTGACTTCTGTTTCAGCGAACGTGGATCACAGGAAATAAAACTGTTCAAATATACAAATATTCTCGAGTGTCTAAGCTCTCTATGCATAGGGCTTTGACATGAGGATACCTCGCTTTACAAGTAGACGCTGACTATATATTAAAAGTAACATAGTATTCTGTAGCCCAAATAAAATCCGGCCAGTGTAGCTTCACCACTTTGGCTTATACAAGGACGTGTGCATCTTTTCCAAGTAATGCTTCCTATAGTAACAAATACTAACCTCGTTACTTCACAAAACAAGACGGGTTATTGTTCTAGAATCCATAGAGAATAACACACCACAAGAAGGATATAATATGTAATAGTCAACAGATGAGAAATTTAATGTTCTTTACTTCTTTATCAACTTAAAATTTCCTAGAAAGAAACTGCCACATTGTAGATTTTACCGTCGCAGTAATCGTCTTGGTGGAGATCAAAGAGATGGAAAAATCACACGGATACATAAAACTTGCCAAAAACCTGAAGGAAAAATTAAACCTGATGAAAATTAATACAATACAAAGAACTCTAGAAGCAATGACAATTCTCCCACTATCCAACAACATTGAGGTTGTTTGTCAAGCAACTAAAAAGGCAAATCTGCTAGCTTAACGTTTTGTCTCCAACTCCACTTTAGATCCAACAGACTTCGCCTTTAAAAATTTTGTTTTGCTAAGAGTAGCCACTCTCGATGATTTGAAAATCACCCCCTACGGGAAATTTAATAGAATACTCGAATATCTATGTATCCTATATGGAGACAAAGTGTTAATTATGAGAAGAGGTCTCGGAATTTCAGAAACCTTTGATAATATATGATGAAACACAGACAGTCACCCATACATTATTTAAATAATAATAATAATAATAATAATAATAATAATAATAATAATAATAATAACAATAATAATAATAATAATGATTACAATAATAATTATAATAATAACAATAGTAATGACAATAATAACAATAATAATAATTATAATAATAATAAAAAATAACAATAATAATTATAACAATAATGATAATAACAATAATGGTAGTAATAATAATAATGATGATGATGCAAATAATAATAATAATAATAATAATAATAATAATAATAATAATAATAATAATAATAATAATAATTTTTCCAAGAGCTTTTGATAATTCTTTAAAAACAGAGCGAAGAGGCGCTGAAACAATTTCGGGTTTGTCAACACCCTCAGAACCTAGATAAAACAACGCAAGGAAATAAACATTTTACTTACGAAGAACAAAAAAGAACATTTTTATTCACTGATTATAGATATAATATTATTGGGAATAAATACGTTTCAAGTTCAAATGAAAATGAAAGAAAACGAACTTAAAAGGTTTTTTTTAATAAAATATTTGAATCTTAATGTGGTTTATAAATATTTTTCTGTTTATTTAAAAATTATGTATGCATATATAAAAAGATATATAAGTTAGGGAGAACGAGGTTAAAAGTACAGTCTGACTTTATGTTTCTGAGCAGAGTAAGGCTAGGTTATCATGAATATGTGCGTAAGTGATCTCTTCTATTAATACAGTAACTAATACAACACTATTAATATATAAATGCAATAAGTAAACTTTCGTATTACTACTAACGTTAACTAATATTTTAAACACTACGGAAACGAATATGCAAGCACAAAGACACAATCATATTCATGCACAGAGAAAAAAAACATACATACATACACACACACACACATATATACATATATATATAATATTAATTTCATAATATAATATATAATAACATAGAATATATATATATATATATATATATATATATATATATATATATATATATATATATACTAACAAAATTACCCGTCGTTGACTGGGTTCAAAAAATGCCTACGGAATCTCTGATTTATGAAAGTATGATAGGTTGTGAAAAGGAAGGTTTGTAAAGAGATAGCTTCGAAGTTGTGGGTATCAAAACCAAAGTTAAATACGATGAAAGTAAAAATAAAATAAATAAACCCCATAATGTATTATACCATACCTGTTCACACTGAAACACTTATCACAATATTCTGTGGATCTATATTTAAAAAAAACGAACTTGTTAAACTTTGTGACATATTTCCTTTCTGTGGAGGTCAGGCACGAACGAACACTCCTTAATTTTATTATACCATATTTCTTCAAACTGAAACATAATTATCAAAGTATACTTACGTAGATAGATATGAAAAGTCTTTATTAAAGTTTGTGCCTATTTCCATTCTATGAAGGCCACACGCGAACACAGACCCCAAAACTTTATTATACCATCCCTATTTAAGTTAAAACTTATCAAAGTATTGCCATGTACATCTATATCAAAAATACTTGTAAACGCTTTTTTTTTAATTTTTAAATTTTTTATTTCCATACTTTGTGGACCAGGCGCGAACGCAGACCCCACAAATTTAATAATCCATCATTATGCCAGATCAAACATACCCATTCCTGTGTCTTGATACATCTACTATCAATATATGTGATCAGTTTCCTATAAAAGTCAATAATATAGGAGCCTATTCGTGACCAGACACAAACAAAGACGTTCAGCTTTATATATATATATATATATATATATATATATATATATTAGATCGGCGAAGTGGCAGTACAATTACGTATAACGTATATTGTTTTTGTTGCTTTTGTATTTCCTGCATTATGTATTCATGTTCTCATTCACACACATAAATGTATACACTCACACGCACATATATGTGTGTGTATGTGTATGTGTGTGTGTGTATTGTGTATGTTTTTGTTTTTGTTTTTTGTTTTCTACGTATGTACTTTTTGTATAAAGTTGGAATTACGTTTTTCTATACTCATTTTTATAAGAAACATTTTTGGGGGGCTTTTTCATCATTTTTATTTATCTTCTTTTATTCAAGTGAAAACTTTTGATAGAAAGTTCCATGCACCAGTATCCCAACGGAGACCGGAGTCCATCCCTGAATTTGCGAAAGTCGAAGACAAGCAGGCACCGGATTTGGGAAAAAAGGCTGCTTAGTTTTGTCCTCGGAGACCCGGCTGCGTTACCTTCGACACGCGGGGCTCGACACATTATGCAAGGGAAGAAGAGCAATCGCCAGAAACAATCTCTTTTTGTGTGTGTGTGTGTATATATATATATATATATATGTGTGGGGGGGAGAGAGAGAAGGAGAGAGCATTACATATATATAGAATAATATATACATGCATTATATATATATATACATACGTGGGTGTGTATATGTGTGATAGAGAAAGGGGGTGAGAGAGCACTACATATATATAGAATAATATATACATACATACGTTATATATATATATATATATATATATATATATATACATGTATATATGCATAAACATTTATATAAAATTAACACGACACGCAAAGTCTAATATTTAAAACAGAACCGATTTAAGATAGTAGACCTTGCACAGAGGGCTCGATGTTCCTAGGACTCTATCAACAATAAATTAAAACAAATTGAGCTAATATTAAAATTCTATTGACATCTCCATTTTGGGTTCCGTTATCTATATTGTACTAAGAATCTCTATAAGCATTGGGATATCATTTCAAATTGAGTTAAAATGATAATTCTAAATATTATTTTCTTGTCACTAACAACTCAAATTATTTTGAATATTTACGTACATTATCAAACCAAATAATATGATATGATTTAAATTAGGTGTGTCCTAAACGGTCTAATATTCTTATGATTTCTTGTTGCCATACACTAACTATTCTCTTTCTACTATTGTCACAGAGCATGGTATCATCCAAACAACACTAAAACGGTAAAATTATGACTTGGAGACAGGTCGCTTGCCGATAAAGTATATATTACAATACTTCTTTAAAAGGAGAACATAATACATAGAGGGTGGTATATTTATAACAACATATATAACACAAATCCCCAACTAAATGTGATACCACACTAACTTAGCTAATTAAGCATTGGAAAATATTAACTAAATGTGAAAGAGTTTAAAAAAACTAAACTAACTTTACATACTTAGTTATGTTTACTTTTCTCTTTCAGGTTAATTTAATATTGCTTAATGATTATACAAGTACCTTTCTTTTTTGCTGGCGTCATAATAATAATGTGATTGCATGTACATATTATCCTCTCTCTATCACTGTATATATATATATATATATATATATATATATATATATATATATATATAGAGAGAGAGAGAGAGAGAGAGAGAGAGAGAGAGAGAGGGAGAGAGAGAGACACGTTTGATGAACACGGCGAAGTTATTCTTTTTTCCTATTTCAATGGATAATTTTTCAATTTGCTAGGCGGTCTTTTTAATTTCAGTAGGTAACTTGTACAGAATGACGCCCAAAGGTCATTGTTCAGCTACATTCTTCTCAAGCGTTTTCTATCGGTGCATCCGATTATCGTCACGAGCGATTGTTGTTATTTTCATTTTCTTCAACCGGCGATTGTTGTTGTTTTCATTTTCTACAACCGGCAAATCGAAAAATTATCCATTAAGATCGAAAAAAAGAATAACTCCGTCGTGTTCAATCAAACATGCCTAAAAAATATATATATATATATATATATGTGTGTGTGTGTTTGTGTGTGTGTCTGTGTCTGTGTGTGTCTTCGTATATATTTATGTATATATATATGATCACTAATGTATAGGGTAGAACGATACAATTGTCGACATAGAAAGACGACATTATTCAATTTCCGTTTAATGAAAATCGGTTTTATTTTTGTTGCAAATCATCCACTAGTAGCCACTTGTGTGCAAATCTCAAACGTGATAGGAGCCTTCAATCATATCTAAAAGTATCACAATTTTCAACGAGATCGGAGATGCGCCGCTGTACAACTCATGCTCTCTACTGGTCTAAGTTATGACAACAGAACCAGCACTCTCGAAACGCATCTCAAGATTGCTACGAATTTCAGGGGCGTGCCCACGGTGAATATAACAAGATTCCCGGGCATGGTTATGATCTTTGATGTGGTTTCAAGTGAGGGCAACACCATGGCACCTCACACCGTGAAAGTCAGCTTCCAAAATATACTTTGTGTACTGAAGAGTGTGGTGATATCCTGGTGCAATTAGATAAAGGCTGAAAGACCCGACGGTATGGCAGCAGGCCTCGGCGCCGGCCACAAGTCTAAAGAGACCCAGGCTTGGATTCAGAAAGAGTACTACGATTTTGTACGCTTTTCTCACTGGCCAATCCTTTCCCAACCTCAACTTGCTGGAATACTTCGTTTGGTCTTACATCGAGACTGACCAAACATGACATCATGACCTCCCACAACACCACTTCCGGTCTGATCACCGCCATCCACAGAATAATTGCCGAGCTCCTGCCGGCGTTTGTGGAAAAGACATTCTTCCAGCTCCAGACGCGTACCGAGGCGGTGATTGAAGCTGAAGGCGGCTACATTGAATATGTGTCAGTTCTACTACAAAATTAAGTTACCTGATTTGACTTTTCAATAATTTTTTTAAATAAATCTGTAGTATTATTTTCTTTAGGGTTACAACTTTAACTTTTCCACCCTGTAGTAAAAGAATAGATAGACACGAAATGTCCATAAACAACTGATATAAATTACATACTTTTAAAGCAGATTTTATTACTACGTTTTATTATTAAATGTTAAATAGATTTACAATGTATGTTTACATTGCATACAAAGAACAAGCATAGGTTTTTAAGACTGATCTTTTGTTAATATAATAGTCATTCAATATCATTTTAGATGGCAGTCGTGGTTCTGGATATGACCTTAAACTATATCCGATGTTAAGACCCCAGCTTACGGGATTTGGGGAGTGTGGAGCCACCCTTTAATTGCCATTGCTCCCAGGTTCACTCTGACCCGGAGTGGGAGTACTTATTCGGGTCCCAAGTATGGGTTGAATAGAAACCGACTAGAAAAAAATATATATTCTATTAAAACTTTTGTTCAAAATAACTGAATTCGGCATTAAATAATCTGAAAAGGGTTGATATGCCATAAAGGGTTGATATGCCATAAAACAAAAACAACTAAACGATTAGATGTCAGTCGCATAGATACGTATAATCGAAGAGTTGACTCTTTCAGTCTTATTTATATATAATACTAGACTGGGTCGCCGGCGTTGCCCGGGTGTTTGGAAGTGTGTGTTGCGTAAAAAAAAAGAAGGGAAAAAATGGTAGTAGGCAGGCAGGCTCGAACTCGTGCCGCGAAGATCGTGAAAAAAAAGGAAGAAATAAAATAATTTTTTTTTAAATGACAAAGAAAACGAAGGATAATTAGTCTTCCTCGCTATCGTTAGGCCAAGGTGAGTTCAACGAGTTGGTAATTAAGTTAAGGAGTCGCCGCGCATGCGCAGAAATGAACGTTGCTTTAAAACTGGGGGGAGGGCGAGCAGTTAAGCTTCTCGCTTTCTGTCGTTTATTTATATTTGCTTTCCTACGAAAATAAATTAAGCACAAGGTCGTTTTTAATGTTTGGGAAAACCAGCTCCCCGAAGGGGGTCACTCTGGAAGTATCCAAATAAATAGTAATTGTTTCATTATGAAGGATGTTCCCTACATTTACCAAGGACCAATTACAGAACAGATACTACCCGACCCGAAGGGAAGGCGTTTGCGTTCGAATAGTTTAACTTTATTTATACGAAAAAGACAAACAGACACTGAGTGGGAATTTTTGTTTAACTCGATCAAAAAAAAAATATAGAGACGATATCCGTTTGCGAATCTGAGATATCACGGTCTGGGAAGTATGCGAATACTTCTTGTGGAATTTAACCGACGCGAGAAGCTTGATACATAAATCCTTTCGTGGACATAAACTCTCGTGCCCATTTTGTCGCTTTATATAATAGATGAAATCTGGGAGAATTACATATTTATATCTAAAGTGTTTTACCATAGTCTTCCCACCTGTAGGCTGATGTAACGTTCGACTTTCTTCAGATATATTAGTCGCCATGTTTGATATTGAAAAGGATATTCATTTCCCAAATGTATTCAATTTGCCATATTGCATCCGTGTTAGATATTGGGAAAACATATTTTTGTTGTTTGGTGTTAAAGTTTTATTTAAAAGTAAAAATAAAACCAATAAATAATAAATAATACAACACGGCGCGATCCGAAACTATTTATAACGAAAACCGCACACAATTTAATTAAATCTATTAACTGATCGTAAGTTCTCTAAACATAATTTACGAAACTAAGAGTTCTGTACAATTAAATTATGTCTTAAGAATTTACCATGTGGCATTTAGAAATAGTATCTGCTTATGCTTTTTTTATATACAGCATCGCTCAGTTCCGAGTGGTCACCACTTATATTTTTATAATTAAAAAAAAATTATTGTATGTTCTTCGAATTCTTATTGTTTATATTATTAATATTAATCACTCCATAAATGATAAGGTAATAACTAAAAAATTAATGATTAAGAACGGAAGAGCGTGGTCATGAAAAAGTGGCCCGTATGACATATGGACAAAAAAAGTTTTAACTGATTACTTTTTTACATTTTTATTTTTAATATATTGTTTGCCAGCCTTTGTTATAAAGACGTCTAATCCTCTTTGACACCGAATCATAGAGGTTTTTATCTAATAATTCGGCATATTGTTGAATTCCTCTTTAACATTGACCCATAAGTGATCACCATTCTTGCTGTATATTTTCCTTATTTAAATTTTGAAAAACTCCAAAGATTGTTTTATAACGTTTAAGTGAGGACTCTGTGCTACCCAGTCAGCTAACAAAATAATATCCATTTCTTAAAAAAATCATCTAGAACATTTAGAGGTGTAGTACTTTGCTCCATCCGGCATAAATACATGCTCATTCTGGTGGGCGCTTTTGAAGGTTTTCCTGGCATATTTGTACTTCTTACGACAGTACGGGGTTATTCTTACATGTATTCGGGCCCTTGGATGGAGGTCTATCCTGCATTCATCTAAGTAGACAATATCAAGTTCCCGTTTTGTTTTTGTTTTTCTGTTCAACATATTCTTACAGAATTCTCCTGTTAGCATCATGCCTCATTTTTAATAGCGTTTTGTTTTTTGCAAGCCACGTGCCCCCGTAAAGTATGACTCTTTAAAGTTCTCTTACATGAAGAAGAGATATATTTACAGGCAAATCTGTATTTGCAAGGAGCTTATTTCCTGCCTCACTCACCCAATATGGATCTTTCCTTGAATTAAAGCAAAATCTCCTTTCATTTCTCTCTCAATTGTTTTTCTTTCTATAGCCTTTTGGAAGATTCTTGATTGTTCCATAGGTTACATAATTTTCCATATTTTTTCACTGTTGATCTATGCATTTCAAACTGCTTAGCTATTTAGGAATTAATGGATTGGCCTTTTTCCTTTTTCATAAAATCAATTCTATTATCTTCATTTTCTTTTTAATTATTAATGCTTATCATATTTTCCCTTGATATAACTATCACAACCCGAAAAAAAATCAAGAAAAAATTAAAATCAAAAACGAGTTTCGAGAAAACTTTTTAAAATGTACTGAGTTGAAACTCGAAATTCAGCGATGCTGTATATATATATATATATATATATATATATATATATATATATATATATATATATATATATATATATAAGTTTACTTTGTATTAGAATCGAAAAACGAAACCTCGAATTATGGCGCTAACCATTTCCCATTATAAAACATTTAAATCTGGCGGCATGCTCCTTAAGAAGGTCGGAGGTGACACCGTTGTGATAATAATAACATTTACAATCTTTGTTTTTCTTGATAAAATTGACCAAAGTTCTGTTCATCTCTCCACTTACCTCCACATCTTTTGTAATTTCAATGTCCACACCGTTGAACGGCTCGTGAACGTAAACATTAACAGATCATAAAGGAAGTTTGTTTTTTTTTTTTACAAGGGTGTCACCACTTATCAAGGCCCAGAGGCCACTCGAGGATAAGGGTTAATAGGTATACATTAGTCATTGTGATTTTAGCATAGTAAACAGTGGGAATTTTGAAACTTGGATTACTTAGGGGGACGATTCAATTAGAAGTTGTTAACATTGGACTTTTTCTTTTTTTTTCATAGGTATCAACTCATTATCAAGGCCAAGAGGCCACTCAAGGATAAGGGTTAAAGAGTGTACAGTAGAAATTGGACAATATAGTAATCATTAGTAATGAAAATTTGGTAAATTTGATAACTTATATGGAATGGCTCATCAAGAACTTATTTACGTTAGACTTGAAGACAACCATATTGTAGTCAGCCGGAAAGCAGGAAAACGGAAGACAATTCCACAGGCGTGCAGTTCTAATAAAAAAGCTTTGTTCATGGAATCTACGTTTAGGTTTAGGCACAGATAAAGAGTGGGGGGAATTATTGATAGTGATTACAGCTAGACGAGTGTTTCTTGTGAAAGTTTTGCGAGGGGGGACCATAGATTGAAGCTCAGTCGAACACTTTTCATGAAAATAACGATACATCAGAGACAAACTCGCAACATCTCTTCTGTTAAATAGAGGTTGCAAGGAAGAGAAAAGGACATCTCCTACGAGGCTACGAAGTCTATTTTGAACTCTATCAAGGCAGGCCAAGTCCTTTCTAGCAGCTCCTGCCCAGATGTGGCAACAGTATTCCATCCTTGGACGTATCTGGCTCTTATATAGATAGAGAATTGCATCAGCAGTGAGATATCTACTGGATCGATAGAAAGATCCCACCATTTTTCCAGCGGCGTTGGCAACAGATTTGATGTACGTGTTCCATTTAAGATCAAGAGTAATGGTCAAGCCCAGAAGCTTGTCAAAACTTGAGGCCTCCTGAAGACGAGAGCCATTCATTTCAATTGATGCCAGATGTGAATCAGAATGTTGATGATTTAAAGAGAGAAGCTTGGTTTTAGATGCATTAAAAGTAACCAGCCACTCCTTTCCCCATTGTACTACATGCTCAAGATCAGAGGAGAGAGAATTGGAGAGAAATTGGTCGTTTACTGTCTTAGATGTGCTACCATAAATGGTAGTGTCGTCAGCATAAATGTCTACAAATGATGTAAGGATGTGATTTGGAAGATCATTAATGTAGATCAGGAAAAGAGTTGGGCCCAGGATGGACCCCTGAGGGACACCAGCATTAATACTGTGGGCTTCTTATTTTTGCCCCTCAACTACTACTCTTATGAACCTATCAGAAAGAAATGATTTAATAATTGAGAAGACATTTCCAGCAATACCATAGCTAGAGATCTTATGAAGTAAACCTTTATGCCATACCCTATCAAAGGCCTTAGATATGTCAAGAGCAATTGCCCTAGAAAGGTTGCTTCCGTCGAGAGATTTGCTAATCCTATGAGATATAACTGTAAGCACATATGCTGTAGATCTAGCAGAACGGAAACCATATTGAGTGTCACTAAGAAGGTTATTTTTGATGAGATGGTTGATTACTTCTGTATTTAACACAGATTCCAGCAACTTTCTCATGACGCACAGGAGACTTATTGGCCTGTACTGAGAGGGGGATGAGCGATCACCTGAATTCTTAAATACAGGGCATACTGATGAAATTTTCCAGGGAGATGGGAAACTATTCTCCTTAAGACAACGTTTAAATAGTTTTGTAAGTATGGGCGCTAGTTCAGGTTGAATTTTTTTGAGTACTATAATTGGAATACCGTCCGGGCCAGTTGCTTTACTGGAATCAAGGTTTTTGATTAGCTTGGCAACATCACGTACAGATATACGTATATCACATAGCGTGTTTTCAGATACAGGAGGAAATATTGGAGGTTGGTGGCCTTGATCGCAAAAGGTAGAATTAGCTGCAAAGTTCTTGACAAAGAGTTTGGCTTTGTCTGATGCTGACGAGATTACCTCAGGTCCATTGATGATAGTTGGAATGGAGCGCACACTTCTGTTCAGAATTCTGTTGGCTATTTGCCAAAACTGGTGGGAACCAAGCCGCTGCTCAGCTACTTTGAGCTTAACAGATTGAGCATACAACCATCTTGCGCTCTTTATTACTTTCTTACAATGGTTGCTGGCAGTCCTGGAAGCGGCTTTAGTTTCCATACATCTATTACGTTGGAAACAGTGGAAAAAGTGATCCCTGTGCGCAATGGCAGCAGCACATTCTGGAGAGAACCATGGCTGGCTGTTAGGTTTTTGCTGAAACTTTTTCGAGGGTATGAAACGATCAATACCTACAATTAACCATTCCGTCAGGTCTAATACTATAGAGGACACATCCTTTTTAAATATGGAATGCAGAGGTATATCAGATATAAATATACGGAAGCTATCCCAGTCAGCCTTAGTGTATCGATATACTGTACGATAGAGAGGTACGTCTGGGGACTTATTACATTTCATTTTTATCTTAATTGATACAACAGAGTGGTCGGAAGATCCAAGAGGCGACAGAACAGAAACTGAACATAGTGCAGGGCAAGTTGTGAGAAAAAGGTCTAGTAGGCTCGCATACTGGCCGTCATTGTCGGGCACACGGGTGGGGTCCTGAACAATCTAAGTGAGGTCATAGGCAATGGAGAAATCATGACAGAACCTCACCTCATCATCGGTCTGGTTTGAGTGGGTCAACCATTCGACGTTGTGAACATTGAAATCTCCACATACGTGAATGTTAGCTGAAGGATAAGCAGATAGGACTTGGTCAATTTTCTCAGATATGCTTTTAAATATAGTAACTCCGCTGTTGTGGGGGCGATAGAGAGTAAATAAAAATGCCGTAGTGTGAGCTAAAGTAACTCGGAAGCACATATAGGGTAAGTTAGGATCTTCCCTGGAGATGTCCCTACCACATGGAAAGCTATCTTCAATATAGGCACATATTCCATGCCCATGGCGATCTTGGGGGTCAGATTTAAAGGTTAAGTTAGAGTATCCTTTAATTGCGAACTCTTCTAGGGACATAGCCTGTCCAATGCCAGTTTCACTTAAAAATAAAAGGTCTGGTTTAGTCTCCTGTAATTGGGTTTCAACGTCTGGAAGGTTAGAACGTAGACCCCTGATGTTGGAGAAGGAGACATGGTAGTAGGGGTCTACGTTGGAAGTTGGAGAACCGGGTTTAATCGTGTATTTTTTCTTGAAATTTTGAAATCTGTGGACTAGGTCGTCAGATTTACTTAGAGCAGGACAGAGAGGGGAAATTAAGAGAGAAAAAGAAACGAAGAATTTTTTTTTATTTGTTGCTAATGATAAGTTAAAGCCGTAACAATTACCCACTAGTATGGCATCGAGAGGCCCCACCAGAAGCTACTGCATGGTCCAGAATCCATTCACCAAATGGCAATACAGCAGCCCCAGTACTTTGCACCTGCTGATAGGACAGCCTCCTTAGTGGTTAATCCAAGGTTCGGGTCCCTTACTATCAGGCGGATAACGTCAGCCCAGACAAAACGTTTACCTCCAGCACCCTTACTAGTGACATGGCTACAATGATAGACATAGAAACAGAAAATTTCCGCCAGCTCAGCCAACTGTTCGCACAAAATACTGCCAACCTAGAAAACAGCTTTTTCTTCTCCGTTTGTCAGAAAAATCACTCATTAAAAAATGAGGACCGAGGGACAAATAAGAAGAAGCGAGAGTAACAGGAGCTGCCGATAACGCATCCACAATGCGTTTTCTACTCTCCATTAAAAAAAAAAACTATTAAGTATTTTACTTAATAAAAGTCAAACAGACGTGTTTAAGAGAAAGTATGGTGATAGATTTCCCTCACACGAACTAAAAATGAGTACAATTCGTAATCTATTTTTGCAATCTACTCGGTAGATAAATAAACATTTATGTACGAGAAAAAAAACGCTAGCATTTAATAAAACAGAAATACACAAAATTTAAATACTGAAATAAAATGGAGTTATTTATATTTTAAATCTAAAATAAAAAGCATGATTAAAATTGAAATCACTTATCTCAACAAAAACAATTCCGTCTCCAAATTGCAAACTATAGTGAATAAAATTGAGTTAGTAGCGTTCAAAACATATTTTTTTAAATTAACCGTTAAAAGAAAGCGTGATTTTATTCTGAACTTAAGCTAGTCACGTTTTAAGAAGCTTACGATGTAAAAGAAAAGGCGGATGTGGGGGGGGTTCTTCGGAAAGTAAGTTGGTGACGTTATAAGTTTTGTGATCTAACGACGGAGAATTTCAAATTTCTTGATTTTTTTTTCACTGCTTATTCTTAACTGTGTTGGCTCACAAATGTATGTCTGCTCTGGAAATTTTAATTCCTCAATTGCCTCGATTACGTTTAAAACAAAAGGAACACAAGAAACAAATTTTTATTGCTCTGCATCGCACCGTGTATCGGGGTATCGATAGACAAGGACTGACTTGGATAACTCCAGATCGTTTATATCAGAAATACACATGCATAACATATTGAGCCTGAATTGATTGATAAATTGTTAGTATAAAAAGCGTCATATATTTCAAGAAATTCCATCAGAAACAAAATGGAGAGCCGTTGTACATCGCAGAATGTACCGCTGTCATTGCACTAGTTTTCTTTATTTCCTTATATTTCACGTGACGCTGAATTAATCACATCATATTTAAAATATATTTGAAGGTCGACAATTTGAGAGATGATGTTTAAATATATATATATATATATATATTATTTTATTTTGTATTATATATATATATATATATATGTACATGTACATATAAAATCTTCAATGACTTCTGGCTTTTGAACAATATTGACTGTTATTAAAATGTAATAGTCTTTACTAACCAATCTACGTTCATCATTGCAAACACTGTCTGTTCATTTATACGGAGCATGTATTTACTTTTTGCTTGAAGCATAATTCATTTTAAGTTTTCAAGTGAATATTTACCAATAATTAGTAATGCATTAGTTATTCGTTCTGAGAATAAGAGTATATTCTTTGAAAATTCATGGCTAAACCAACTTTCTAATATGTTATTCCTTGTTTAAACATTTGATTATATTAAACTTCTAAAGTACGTATCTTTTATACTTTTCATTTAGTATTTCATTAGTCCATATATATATATATATGTGTGTGTGTGTGTGTGTGTGTGTGTGTGTGTGTGCGTGTATATATATATATATATATATATATATATATATATATACCCATCTATACGCATATATGCATGTGTGTACGTGTGTAGTGTGTATCTGTGAGAATATATCAATATTTAAAATGTACCACTCCCGAACGCACTAACAATACCGGAAAGTCACCCTTTTTAATCCCGAATGCATAATTTGTGTCCGCGACGATGAGAGCTTTATAAACGATGTTAAACTATTTAAATATTTTTTTAAATGTACGAAACGTCACGCTTTGAGATCGTCAAAAGAATTGTGCGCGCCCAGACTTCGGAGGACAATTCTTTGAAAATGATCAACACAATAAAACGTTTCTCTAAATACAAGAATCATTTCTTTCTTGTGTAAAGAATACATTATTTGATAGAAGACGTCATTCTTTATATCGACAAGAACCCGGACGTCGGCCGTATTTTATTTTTGTCTTCTTTCTTTCTTACGCAGAAATAAAAAAAAAAGTCTACAATGGAATCTTACACGTATAGAAATGTGACAGTGAATTTTGTTTCTTTGGTGAGCTTTTCGTGACAAATCGACCAAATGGTCATGCATCAGAGGTTGTAAAACTTTGTTGTTATGGAACGCGCATTTTTAATTGATGTATACAACTACAATCGCCTTTTTGGATCATCTGCATTATTCGGTCTACTATTGTTAGCGTGTCAGTTATCCTTATAATGCTGAACATGAGAATCTGTAGTTCTAATGATAGAATCTGTACGGAATTTCTATGGCTGTACCTTATATCTTAGATGCGCGTAAGCTTTTCAATATTTGATACTAAAACACGCTATGTGATATACGTATATCTGTACGTGATGTTGCCAAGCTAATCAAAAACCTTGATTCCAGTAAAGCAACTGGCCCGGACGGTATTCCAATTATAGTACTCAAAAAACTTCAACTTGAACTAGCGCCCATACTTACAAAACTGTTTAAACGTTGTCTTAAGGAGAATAGTTTCCCATCTCCCTGAAAAATTTCATCAGTATGCCCTGTATTTAAGAATTCAGGTGATCGCTCATCCCCCTCTCAGTACAGGCCAATAAGTCTCCTGTGCGTCATGAGAAAGTTGCTGGAATCTGTGTTAAATACAGAAGTAATCAAACATCTCAACAAAAATAACCTTCTTAGTGACACTCAATATGGTTTCCGTTCTGCTAGATCTACAGCATATGTGCTTACAGTTATATCTCATAGGATTAGCAAATCTCTCGACGGAGGCAACCTTTCTAGGACAATTGCTCTTGACATATCTAAGGCCTTTGATAGGGTCTTGCTATGGTATTGCTGGAAAAGTCTTCTCAATTATTAAATCATTTCTTTCTGATAGGTTCATAAGAGTAGTAGTTGAGGGGCAAAAATCAGAAGCTCACAGTATTAATGCCGGTGTCCCTCAGGGGTCCATCCTGGGCCCAACTCTTTTCCTGATCTACATTAATGATCTTCCAAATCACATCCTTACATCATTTGTAGACATCTATGCTTACGACACTACCATTTATGGTAGCACATCTAAGACAGTAAACGACCAATTTCTCTCCAATTCTCTCTCCTCTGATCTTGAGCACGTAGTACAATGGGGTGGCTGGTTACTTTTAATGCATCTAAAACCAAGCTTCTCTCTTTACATCATCAACATTCTGATTCACATCTGGCATCAATTGAAATGAATGGCTCTCGTCTTCAGGAGGCCTCAAGTTTTGACAAACTTCTGGGCTTGACCATTACTCCTGATCTTAAATGGAACACGTACATCAAATCTGTTGCCAAGGCCTCTGGGAAAATGGTGGGATCTTTTTATCGATCCGGTAGATATCTTACTGCTGATGCTATTCTCTATCTATATAAGAGCCAGGTACGTCCAGGGATGGAATACTGTTGCCACATCTGGGCAGGAGCTGCTAGAAAGGACTTGGCCTGCCTTGATAGAGTTCAAAATAGACTTCGTAGCCTCGTAGGAGATGTCCTTTTCTCTTCCTTGCAACCTTTGTCTCACAGAAGAGATGTTGCGAGTTTGTCTCTGATGTATCGTTATTATCATGGAAAGTGTTCGACTGAGCTTCAATCTATGGTCCCCCCTCGAAAAACTTTCACAAGAAACACTCGTCTAGCTGTAAACACTATCAATAATTCCCCCACTCTTTATCTGTGCCTAAACCTAAACGTAGATTCCATGAACAAAGCTTCTTTCTTAGAACTGCACGCCTGTGGAATTGTCTTCCGTTTTCCTGCTTTCCGGCTGACTACAATATGGTTGTCTTCAAGTCTAACGTAAATAAGTTCTTGATGAGCCGTTCCATATAAGTTATCAAATTTACCAAATTTTCATTACTAATGATTACTATATTGTCCTTTTGACTACTGTACACTCTTTAACCCTTATTCTTGAGTGGCCTCTTGGCCTTGATAATGTGGTGATGCCTATGTAAAAAAAAAAAACTGCGCTTAGTCACGCTTGTTTATAAAACATGATTCTTGGATAACTACGTTTATATTTAATACACAAAGTAAATTCAGATTATTTATCGTTTCTTTGGCCGAAGTATTTAATCATGGTTTTCTGTTCTTTTGGTATATTCTCATAGCATATTATAAAAATGATATAAGATGATTTAATTTTCTTTCATAATTTTTGTAAATATGCATTACATTATAATTTCGATTATTTCGATTATTCTGACTGTTCTTAACTTTCCGGCGGTCTTTTCAAATCGATACAACACCTGACTTTTTTTAGGATCCTTTTGTCGAACTCGAGAATTTTTCCTATCGAACTCATGAATCGCTACTGAATTTCAAACGAAATCCTTTATTTAATTCAGGAGCAGTTAGAGGTGTGAAGTAATTCTTAATCGTATCGCTCGTACTTAAGATTGAACATTTCATTAAAAAATGTCACTTTAAATTGATTAATATTTTTATAGAGGATACAGAAAATTTTAATAATACAAATTATCAATTCTTGTCTAAAATTCCAAAGCAAATTCGTTTCTCTATTTCTCTAAATGTCATTCCTCAGAAAAAATCCTAGAAATTTAGGTTAGTCTCGCACGGCTGACTATATTTCCCTTTCTATGAAAAGTAAAAAGATTTTTTTACAATGGCGTCCAGAGGGAATCAAATCAAGCGAGTAATAATATTTCCTGAATGGAATTAAATCGAATTACACATAAAACAGCAAAAGTAGAATCATTAAGTTTTCTTGCAGTTGTACACAGGCGGCAATAAGAAAGTCCGCGCTTGTAATTTTTTTTCAAAACCTGCAAATTTAAGCTAAATTTAATGTAACTGTTTGATTGGCCTTTTATTCTTCCATAATTTTACCTGTTCATATTTGACTTTTAATTGAAATACTCTAGTGGTCACGTCAATTAAAAAAAAATAACTTCAAATTGAGGAGGCGGAAAAGAAAGTCCGCACAATGGAAAATTGTTATTTAAATGTAACATTAGAACATTACTGCACCATAAATTAAACAGAAACACAATGAACTAGTTCATATTAAGTAGCATAGCTTTTCTGCAAGTTGACAGTCTGCAATCTTTTGGGAATTCCTTGAATTAGACTGCAGCGATACTCTGGGAAAAGAGCATCCCACTTTTCTTTAATTTTTGTCCAAAGTTCTTCTAAATTTGAAATTTTTATCATTGCGTAGCTGTTGCTTGATGTAATGCCATACGTTTTCGATAGGATTGAGGTCTGGAAATTGTGCAGGCCAATCCAAACACGGAATATCATGCTCTTCCAGGAACCTTATGACATTGCCAATTGTGTGAATGGGGAGCATTATCCTGTATGAAAATGGGATTATCATTCAAATTCCGACTAAAGTAGGGTAGAAAATGCTAAGTCAACATATTAATGTACTTGATCGAATTAATTCGACGTTGCAAGTGAACAATAGACCCTGGACCATTAGTACTAACAATGCCCACACGAAAAACTGAACCTCCACCACCTTGCAGCGTTGAGATTAAGCACATAGGATTTAATTATTTGTCTTTCCTCCGACGGACGTACTGCCTACCATCACTGCCTAGCCTATTGAACTTGACCTTTTTGACCAATATGACGTCATGATCTTTATTGCATCTGACGAATCCAGACGGCGCTTTCTGTTCTTAACAGAAATCATTAGCTTGCGTCTTGCAACATATCCTCGCAAATTAAATTCCTTTAATCTGTTCTTGACAGTCGAAAGAGAGCATTTTTTAACAAGATTGCACTGTTTTTAATTTGGAGAACCGTTTCAAAACTGTTTCTTAGGCTGCGGATCTTGATAGCATTGTCTTCCCTGTTAGAGGTAACTCTAGTAGGACCAGATCTAGAGACATCACGACACTGCCGGTGTTTTGTGCGTTTGCAGACTTTCGTACCGTTCTCTTATTACATTTAAACCTGCAGCCGATTTCTCGATTGATAAATCAGAAAGGTGGATATTAATGAGTCCCTGACGATCACTAAGAGAAAGTCGTGGCATATGGACTAAATGTTACGTTGTATAACCTAGAACAACAAAAATTACGATTAGAGATGATTTGTTGTCTGTTAGTGGATATTTAAAACTGATTTAGAGGCGATAATTTAAGCTAGTTTTAAGCGAATTTGTTGCGGTTAGCTTTTTTGCCTCCTCAATTTAAATTTTTTTTTTAAATTGACATGAACACTAGAATATTTGATTTAAAAGTCAAATATGAACAAGGAAAATAACAGTGGAATAAAAGGCGAATCAAATGCGGTATAGGTTGTTTAAACAGTTACATTAAATTTAGCTTAAATTTGCAGTTTTTGAAAAAATTACAAGTGCGGTATTTCTTTTTACCGGCACTGTACCTTAATACTCACTGTGAGTGTTATTAGAAATACAATTACGAATTACTTGATAGATCTACCCGGGTTAGGCCGACGTAACGCGACCATGCTATTTCCGCAAATAAAAATTAAAATATAATGATAAAATTAAATAGTACAGATTTGTTGAGTCCGATGAAAAAAAAATTCTTGGTTTCTGTAATACGTATTTGAAGAAAATTAGGTGTGCCAAGATGATTAAAGTACTTTGAATAATCATGATAATACAGAAATACAAACGGATGGCGAAATGGAATAAAATATTGATTTTGTAAGAAGCTCGCCAAAGATAAAATGTATCAAGGAAAAGATAAAAAATACTCGATATATTAATTAGTATGAAATAATTTTGAATGTGCCTCTATGTTTTGCTTATGTTCGAAATGGTATATCCGTTGAGGAGTCAGGCTTAAGTTTTAAATAGCATTTCAGCTAGTCTGCTCTAAGTTTATATAGTATACGTTTTGTATGTCGTGTTTGGTTTTTAAATAGCAAGGAACTTTTTTCTTGGATCCGATGCTAATTTACAATAGAATGAGAATAAAATACGAATAACAATTAGATTTTACTGAAATTTGGACGATTTCATCTTAAACGCGCGAAAAAGAACGAGCAAATACAACAATTATGCTGTAGACTTTAGTTAAGGATCCGTTACTGAGATTCTTTGGTATGTCAGTTTGTGATAATTTTAAGTTTCATTTATACAATGGTTCCCCTCTAACTTAGTATTTTATATTTTTTTCTTTTATCGTCGGTCATTTCAGGTCATTTACGTGTACTTGCCTAAAAATGAGAAGTTTATTTTTTTAATCACTAGTGGATAAATGCAAATGAATAGTTTAAACTTTAAATGATTATCTGATTGTAGCGGAACCAAACAACGCTCTGTTGATTCTACTAAGGTTAAAAAATAGGAGGTGCACAAGAACCTCCGAACCCGAAATTCGTCCAGTACAAAGAAAGAAATATATATGAAAACTGTGGTATTGTTGCGATTAAAAGTCTGCATAGCAGGACGTTTTTTTTTCTTGTTTTCGAGAGCGTCGAAACGTAATTGCGATTTTGTGAAGAAGAAGAAGAGAGGAGAAAGGAAGAGAAGATTGCTTCGCTCACTCGGAGTTTGTTTTTGTATGCGTCATTGGGAAGTAAAAGAACACCAGATTTTTTTTATTTGCTGTTGGTTTTATGCACACAACGGTATTTGCCAATTTAAAACATTAATTTCAACACCCTAAGTTCCTCTAGCCGTTATCATGGCAAAAATACGACTAAGAAGCGACATGGTGAAGCCATTTGCCGGCGAAGGAGATTTAAGTAGCATGTCTTAATAAGTTAAGGTTCGTCGCGAAACTCCAAAAGATAGATGATGTGGCAAGCCTGTTTCCATTGTACCTGGAGGAAGATATCATGGCCTTCTACCTAGGAATGAGCGGGACTGAACAACTAGATGTCGAGCGGATAGAGACTCGATTAAAGGAGGCATTCACGGATGGTGCGTTCACAGCCTACAGAAAGTTAACCATAGTGAAATGAGTTGGCGAGCAGGGGGATGTGTACGCGAACAATATTGGACGGTTGGTTCGACTGGCTGGATTTGTGGGAGTCGGACTAGGACAACTTTCTAAATTGGCGTTTATCACAGGATTCCCAGATGTCATTTCCATCGAACTTCATCAGGCACCAAAAATTGAGACACTAACGATGGGAGACTTAATAGCAAGAACAAGGGTGTTGATGTCAACCAGGAACCAAAGCCTTCACGTGGTTGAGTCCATCAAACGATAAATCTGCTGTTCCTACCGGGGATAGCCCTGGCAAAGGAGTAAATTACTTCAAATGCGACCGCAAGGTACATATAGCGAGCAATAGCTGAAGACATGGAAGGCATTGCTACCAATGTGCCAAGGTTGGAGACTGGGCTTAGGACTGTTTTAGAAATGAACAAGTGTTCAAAAACTAACAAGGGGACCAGGTATAAGCGCCAGCCTACTCCCCCACCAAGATGTAAATGAAGCACATCCGGAGATTGTCGTCTACGTTGATGTAATGCGGCGTTCAGCATTAATTGACACATGCTGCTCACATAAAATAATAAACTAGAATCGATGTCAATCAAGGAAGACAGCAAAAGTGGATGTCCTGACTATTCAAGGCTCGTCACGCGCGTTCTAGGGAGGAGAACTCACTATTTCGACAAACGATAGTGACTCTGTTTGGATCGATGCTTTAGTGGTGTGTTGTAAACCATTGGAACTTGATCTGTTATTATGGATCGATGTGATTCGGAGGCATCACTGTTGAACATGCTGGTGCAGTCCGGATTGGCGTCGAAAATTTTTCCACGTGTGTAACTTGCTCCATCAGTGTACCGGACTTTACTTCTACTACTACGTTTGACCATCAGGAGCGAGCATGTATAGCTGCATGGAAATGGGCAGATAACCACTCACCTGAAAGACTGCGTAACAGAGTGCTAGGATATCGAGTGGCTACGAAACTTCGACCAGAGTATGATAAAGAACTCCGAGCATGGATGGACAAGAGTTGGCTTGTGCCATATCCAGACGATAAGGGATTAAATTCCAATCATAGCCGTGATCAAGTGGGATCAGGCAAAAGTGCAACCGATGATGGACTGCTGCAAACTGAATGATTATACAGATGTATTCACGGCGAATGCAGATTTTTGCGCTGCCAAGTTGCGCGAGTGACACCAAAAAGGGTCAAACGTATCACTGCTTGACTTTCGGAGAGCATGTCTCCAAGTAGGAGTCTACGAGACACTGTGGTTATACCAGGCCGTAGAAGTTGGTGGAAATAAATACTGTCTGGCACGTTTACGGTTTGGCTTGGACGTGCTTCCCATTATAATGAAAGTTATCGTTAGCAGGGTGCTACCACAGAGGGAAGTTGTGGACCGCGCAACGTCGCCTTACATAGGTGATATCTTTGTTGATGAAGATGTTGTGCCTGCTTCTAGAGTCCTGGAACATTTAGCTCGATTCGGACTAGAATGTTAGGGCCCGAAACGACTTGGGGACGCCCATGTGTGCTGGGACTGACAGTCTTAGTACGGTGGCTGTGTTGAAAACGAGGGAACGCAATTCCATATATTCCCAATTCCGGACTGTATTTCCCTTGTGTGAAAAGCTCATGGGATACCTCCCAGTCTGTGCGTGGCTGCGTGTGGCATGTGGAGTACTAAAGAAAAGAGTATGTTCAATCACAAACGGATGGGCCGACAAGGTGATAGGCACCCGACTACTGCATGTGTGTGGGACGGTAGAGGAAGTAAAACTGAACGGTCTATCTTGTGGGAACTGGTGCATGGACAGCCGGAAACTGAACGTCAGCGAGCTAGTTACAGGAGTGGCGTTATAAAGAGATGAAACTGTAAGGATGTTTGTTGGCTGCGATTTGAGAACGATTCCCAGCATATAAATCTGGCTAAATTGGATGCCGTGTTGCAAACCTACTCTACGTGTGTGCATAACTGGATGTCAGAAACTCTCAGCGGGAAAGAGCGAGTTCATAATAAGACTACCAGTGAGACACTCATTAGAATACACTCAAAAAATTACTGGATACCCTCAAAGAATTAGTGAGGAAATATGAGCTCTCAGTAGACGTGACATTGATTGCGTCAATTCATAACATAGTCGATCAATAGGTGCGCGTACCACAGCGATGGTTCAATGCCGTGATGAAAAAGGTGGGGACCGAGTTATTGATTGGTGCAGTGCATGTCGCTAAGCTCGACGCGGACCAGATCATATCCATTCACTTGAACAGTGGACATCCAGGAGTGTGGCGCACTGCGTATTTCACGTGGAGAGTTTTCCCTGCAACAACAAAAGCAGCAGTCAGATTAGCAGATTAGCAATACGAACGTGCGTTGAATCTTATATTTGATGACGAAATCGACTCAGAAGGTGGTCATGAGGCAAGAGTAGAAGATGCGCATGCTCCTGCGGAATCCCACGGTTCTGAAGAGGCCCCACAATTGCGAAGAAGCACCCGACAATGACTAGCTGCGCCGGGACGCAGTCTATGTGATCATCAGGTCACGGGAGGGGGGAAGTGAAACTGAACAACATTCCGTTGGTTACAAAATAGTCAGTGCATAAGAATCACTGTTATTCGAACCCGGAATCCGTCCAGTACAAAGAAAAAAGAGATATGCAAATGGTGGTATTGTCGCGATTAAAAGTCTGCATATAAGAGCGTTTTTTTGTTGTTGCTATTGTTGTTGTTGTTGTTGTTGTTGTTTTTGTGAAGGCGACGGGAGATAATTGTGATGTTGCGAAGAAGAAAAAGACTAAGACGAAGAAGACGAAGAAGAAGAGAGAAGGGAAGAGAAGATTGTTTTGCTCTCTTGGAGTTATTTTTTGTACACGTCGGTGGGAAAGAAAAAGAGAACGACAGATTTTGTGTGTGTGTGTGTGTGTGTGTGTGTGTGTGTGTGTGTGTGTGTGTGTGTGTACGGTATTCGCCAATTTAAAACATCAACACTTCAACTGATCCATTTACGTTTATCTGTCTATTAAAAAAGTAACGTTATTGCTATGTCACGGTGTATTTGAAATATTGAAATCACGTGTTGTTCTCTCTTCCAAGCTTAAGATTGTGTCTCTATCTGTCCGCCACGCTTAAGTTTAAAATATAAGCTTTATTGTTGAACCTACATATTGAAAGGACGCATATAAAGAATGGAGATGCTCTTGTTTGAAAGAAAAATGGGAACGCCCGTCACAACGAAAGGACAATGGTTAGTCTGTAGTTTTTGTTTGTTGCTACGCTGTTTCGCCTTATGGTAATTTGAAACCCGTTCAAAAAAATCGTTCGAATATTCTTGCAGACAATGGATAAAGCTCGCACTATGGACACGCCTGGGCGCATTGTCATGGTGAAATAATTCAATGCATTCCAAAGTACAAAAGTTTAAAAGCCGCCATCTTGTTGTTCACGGCTGCAGTCGAGATTTGAACTCAAATCGTCGCTAACAATAATTTAATGAATAACTAAAGAATATCTCCTTTTTTCTCCCTTCTTTGCTGTTTGTTGTATATCTTACTCACGCTATACTCTTTATATAATTAATACTAAACAACACCATATCCCGAGGTCAAATACAGTTTATGGCTTTCTTTATTGAATTTTTTTTGTCTTATCCTTTCTGGTATTATTTCTCTATCATCTACTTTTACGGACGCTTTTCTCACTACATATTATATCTCTACAATGATATTAATGCAACTTTGTCTCTGTGTGTGGGAGTTCGTTCCTTATAGACTTCGAAACGGCTGAACAGATTTCTTTTTTAAATTTACAGGACTTTAGTGTATAACACTTAGTTAAGTTTTGCGTCAAAATACCCTCGATGATCGAAACCGTTATTTTAATTTATCTATCATCGGAAAAGCCATTTTTCTATGTCGTCTCTTAGCAACAATGATAGAGCAACGGGCCGTGAAAATTCTACTGTGGGTGAATTGATAATGTGTTTTTTAGTTTTTTTTTTTTTGTTTTTTTTGCATGACGTGGTCTCTAGGTTCAAACTCCGCGCGTAAATTTCTTCTTTTTTTCATTAACTGCAAAGAATTTTATCAGATTGAGAATTTACGCGTTTTTTTTCTTTTTCATTCTTTTTATTTTTGCATGACGTGATCTGTAGGTTCAAACCCGCACGTAAATTTCTTAATGTTTTGTTTTCGTTAATTGAAAAGAAGTTTATATAAAACAACTTAATAAACCAAACAGTAGGTCCTCTAGATTGCAATGTAGAAGAACATATATGTTGAATTAACTTACTGCATAGAGACATGTGAAGCTTCCTCTGGGGGTTTTCACGGATTTCGATGACAATAAAAATATAAGAGCGCGAAATATTTGTTGATCATCATTCAATTCTGGACCACATCGGGTCTTCCTGCTAGTATCTATATAGTTATCTCATAATCTATCTCCGTCTGTCCATCTGTCATTAAAGATATATTTTCTGTGGCCATTTCTGTGGTTTATCTCTTTCGCACTCGATCAATTTTTCTTCTCTCATGCCTCTCTTTCGTAGTTTAATCTATGTATTCTAATATCAAGCCTTCTAATATAATTATTTTTTTTGATTTCCCTAATATTCATTTTATTATATTCTGATTTTGTTTCTCTTATTTCGCCATCTCCTTTCTCCAGCTATTTCTCTCTCGCGCTTGCTCTCACCCTCTTTTACTTTAATATATAATCATATATATATATAATATAATATAATATATATAATATATATATGCATATATATATATATATATATATATATATATATATATGTGTATATTAGTTTAGTTTTAGTTTAGGCCTCTTAATTCCTTGGAGGAATAAACGGTCGCAACGACGCTCCTCCAACGAACTCGGTTCTGGCTAGTCCTTTTCAGTTCAACCTGTCATTCCAGTAGCCATGGTTTCAGCCTCAATGCTTCTTTTCCATGTCTACCTCGGGCGATCAATTTTTCGCTTGTCTTGCGGGTTCCATTCAAGGGCCTGCCTTTTGTTGGATGTTGTATGCAGGCTTTAAGCAAAGTGTGGCCAATCCAGTTCCATTTTCGTTTTTGATCTCGATCTCCATCGGGGTTCGGTTGGTTTTGTTCCGCAGTTGTGCATTAGAGATGGAGTCTCCGGTCATCTGATGTTTAGAATGTTTCTGACACATCTGTTGGTAAATGTCTGCAGTTTGTGAGTGTTGGTCTTGGTCACTCTTCACGTTTCTGAGCCACAGGGTAGAACCGAGTTCACATTGGTGTTGAAAATTCGGATCTTATTCTGGAGTGAGAGGGCTGTTGTTTTCCTTATTGGTCTTAAGATACTGAAGGCGTGTCTGGCTTTGCTTATCCGGCGCTTGATATCCTCATCTGTTCCTCCATCCCTGCTGACAACACTGGCCAGGTACACAAACTTATAAAACGTTCTAATATTCTCTTGTAGTTGCACTGGATATTGCTTGCTGGTGTTTACCCTCATGATCTCTGTCTTCCCGATGTTGATCACGAGTCCAGTCTGCCCAACTTCGTCTGCTACACGACATAGCTTCTGGACATCTTGAAACCTGTGTGAAAGGAAGCTGATGTTATCTACATAGTCCAGGTCCTCCAGCTGTTTTGTAAAAATTTACTGGATACCCGTCCTCTGTCCCGCCGTGAATCATTTCATTGCCCAGTCGACCACCACCAGAAATATTATTGTTGAGAGCAGGCAACCTTCACGGACGGCGGCTTGTACGGTGAAGGGTTACGTCAGGTTCCCGTCGTGGATCACTTGAAAGATAGCATCCTCGTACATCTGTTGTATGATGGTGACGAACTTTGGAGGAAATGCCATAGTGATGCAACATTCTCTAGATTACCTCTTTATCGACGCTGTCAAATACCTTCTATAAGTCGACAAAGACTGCGTACAGAGTGTTCTGACACTCCCAGAATTGCGCGATGATAATACGCATGGTCGCGATATGGTTCGTGCATGAGCGGTCATGTTGGAAGCCAACCTGCTTGTTCCGAAGTTTCTAAGGCGATCTTTGCCCTCTCGAGAATGATTCTGCTCAGTATTTTGCCTGTATAGATAGCAGCATGAATCATCTCCAGTTAGTACAATATGAGAGATCTCCTTTCTTTGGCAGTTTACGAGGTGTCCGCGCTTCCAGTCCATTAGTACTCCTTCTTGTTCCCAGACCTTCCTTGGTGAGAAGGGGATGCAGCATCTCAGTTGGGGTCTGGATATCAGCCTTGCGTGCTTCAAGTGGTATTCCGTCAGGACTTGCTGCCTTGCCTGTCTTGAGGGATTTTATGGCTCTGATGATCTCTGCCTTGCTGGGAGGGTTGGTGCTGATGTCCAGGAGCTGAGTTGATGGTGGGATGTCTGGTGCAGTTGGTGGTGCTGGTCTGTTGAGCGTCTCCTTGAAATGTTGTGCTCATCTTGATCTCTGTCCATCTTCTGTTGCGATGGCATTCCCATTCTTATCTTTCACAGGTCGGCTTATCGTGTTGTTCTTCCCGGAGAGTGTTCTGATGATTTCATATAGTCTCTTAATGTTACGTTGGTCTGCTGCAGTTTCTGCCTCCGCGGTGACCTCCTCTATGAACTTTCTTTTTTCTTTACCTGCACTGTTTCACTTCCTTGTTTGTCTCCCAGTATCGCACCTGTAGTTCTTGATTCTCTTACCAGATCTTTCGCCTGGTTTATAGTCTTTGAAGTTATTTCTCTCCGTGATGAATGCCCAGGTGTCCGATGTCAACCACTGTTTGTGCTTCTTCGTCTTCTTGACAAGCACTGTTTTGCATGTTGTCTTCCACATCTCTCGACTACTACTTCACTGCTATTCAATCGTTTTCGTAAAAGAAAGAAAGTTACAGAAACCGCAACGACATCATTTCTGGACTTCTTGATCCGGGAAACGTCCTCTTTAATAGAGTTCATAGGCGGGTGAAAGCCTCCTGGAAGTCAGTGTGCCGACTACCTTTCTGACTATGACCAGGATAGGGACATGGAGCATCAGAACTCTATACGAGACAGGAAAGACTGCACAGGTGAGATGCACAGATACAATCTTAGAATCGTAGGATTGTATGAGACCTGATGGAATGGAAGTTGAAGAACAAGACACCATCATCTATTCTGGAAAAGAAAAAAGCCAACCACACATGTACGCTGCTGATGACGCCCGAGGCAACGCAAGCACCGTTGTCCTGGGAACCTTTATCTTCAAGAAATCTCATGACAAGATTCAACTTCAAAGACAGCAAAGTCACACTGTACGCTCCTATCATCGCAGCGGACATTGAAGGCAAAGATGAGGTCTATGAGTAGATTCAAGAAACTGTGGACAGAACACCAAAGAGAAACATGAAAATCTTGATGGAAGATATGAACGCCAAGGTTGGCATGGACAAAACGAACACAGACCTTATCACGGGCAGACATAGCACTGGAGAATGGAACGAGAGAGGGATGATGTTCACCGAATTTTGCACTTTCAACGATCTGGTCATTGGGGGAAATTTTTTTTCCATATAACACCGTCCACAAGACAACATGGATTTCCCCCGATGAGAAGACAGAGAACCAAATTGATCATTTCACGATTGGGCGAAAGTGGAAATGGAGCATGCTCGATGTCAGAGTGAAGCGAGTTTCAGACGCTGCAACAGACCACCGCCTGGTTGTACAGCTGTGTGAACAAAGCTGTGGGCCTACAAAGAGCAGGCGGGAAAATCATCACACAAGTTCAATGTCCACAACTTGGGAAAAAAGGCAAAGGCAGAGGAATTCACGACAGAACTACGAAACAAGTTCAGTGTACTTGAGCGTCCACAGGAATATATTTATTTGATCCATTTAAATTTCAATCGAACTTGATCTCAATCCTTATTTCCAAATTAAACATCTTTGTAATAAAAGAAAAAGCGTTAAAGGAAAATTATGCCTTAAATATAACGATTCGCATAATTATTTACATCACACCGCATTTTTCAAAAATTAAATAATTGATACATTTCGTTAGTTTTTACAGATTTATTTTAAAAAAAGCTGAACTATATCTCAACTGAAATAAAATAATATACAAAAGAAAATTATCATATTTTTCGCCCCCCCCCCCAACGCGATCTTATAAGATATAGCCTGGCTTCATAATAGTGTGTTTACATATTGTATATACTGGAATGATGAAATCAAATATATTAAATTTTGGGTCACAAACATTGCCGATTTATACGATTTTAATCGATTTTTCGAAAAAAAAAAAGTGGGAAAATAAATTAAAATTATTTAAGCTTATTATTTATTACGATTTTTTTCAAAATTATTTATTTTCATTTGACAGTTTTTATCTGTGTAATTTTAAATAATTTTCGAAATTTCTATTTTTTTTTTTTTATGAATTAATTTTTCAAAGTTCGTGAAAAAATGCGGCAGATTCGATCTTGAAACTTATTATGAATAAACAATCTTACTGTTAATAATTAAAAAAAGTAATCGATGCCGTTTTTAATAATAAATAATTAAAACATATATTTAGAAATTGAACGTGGATCATTTTTTTTACGAGAAGCACTTCGCTGATAAAAATTGTAGAGTTATTTTATTATTTTTTTTTTTTTTTTTTGTCAGAACAAAGATATCATTTCTGAAGCAAGCAACTGAAACAATTATGATTTAAGTTAATTAAATTTCTCTGTTCACGGAAGTTTTACAATCTGTTATCATTAAATAAAAGTGTAAGTTTTAGCCAATGTCGACTACCGGGGGTACTCGGCTTTGCCCGGGTGTGGAAGGGTGGTATAGTAAAATTATTGAGCAACCCAGCTCTAAAAAATGTTTTAATCGTGCAAGTACCCGTGCGAGCGCAAAATAATAGCCAACCCCCTAAAAATAATGTAAATAGCAGCGAGTACCCGTGCGAGCGAAAAAATAAAATTAACCCCAGTAGCCAGGCTCGAACTTATAAAGCTCTGGCCCATGGCGAACTTACGACCTCACGGGATTTCGAAATAATGAGTTTAAAATGTACGTTGATGCAGGGAGGTCTGAATGACTTTGTAAAAACTAATAATCGTTTTCAACACACTCGAAAAATCCTACTTCCGTGTTTACAAAATAAGAAAAAAATCGGCAAAAACGGCGGTTATGCACTTTTGATATCGTGCTATTGCTAAGCTTAAACTCAAGTTTCAATTTTATCAAATATTTACGAACGAACATCCTCTCTTCATAGCGTTATTCTTTTAGCAAAAGTGCACAAGTATTAAAACAACAAAATGCAATACTTCCTTTCCGTGTTTACAAAATTGGGGATCGATTTACTATAACGGGTTAACTAAAAGGGAAGAACTCCTAAATAATAACTTTTAAGTTTTTTTAAATTAGAGGAGGTTGACGTTTTTTTCTAATTTTCGTATATTATTTTCATATATTATTTTCATATATATTTTCATATATTATACGGCCAGGTAATGGCTCTTTCAGATGTTACCAGTCTGGAACCGGTCCGATGCGTTGATCGAAAGTTTTCGTGAGACACACAAACATACACACAAACAGATGTTTGATATTTATATAATAGAAGAATACAAAAAAACTGAATTAAAAATAAGTTTCCGAAAGTTAATTTAAGAGTTTAGTTAAGATTTGTTAAAAGCCCTATTGTAGGAAGTTAGATTGATATTTCCGAGAATAAAAAGAGTTTTAATAATAAATAATTTAAATATTTTTTCCGGGCTACAAATTTCGATATTGAAAATTAATAATAAAGGAAATTCTGTCAGTTAAGTTTTAAATGTAAAACCGAAAGTTAATTGTTTTAGATATTGTCTGCTAAACATTTAGAATTGGGAATATACATATTTATAAATGTCATTTTTATAATATTTTAAGCCAAAGGTAAGACTTTTACTTTTATACTTCCCTTGAATAACGCAAATAATAAATAAGCTACGCAAATTCATCAGGTCGCTGATGGATTCACTTTGATTTAATTCAGCCTCTTATGGTTGATTCAACGCAATGTAATCACTGGCACGCCTTTGAAATATGTATATATAGTTTTGAAATAAATATATCTATCTTCAGCTGTCACATCCACGATCGAGTACTTTATTTGATATTTTTATTGCCTCCTGACACGCTATATATATATATATATATATATATATATAGAGAGAGAGAGAGAGAGAGAGAGAGAGAGAGAGAGAGAAAGAGAAAGAAAGATAGATAGATAGATAGATAGATAGATATGCATGCGTTATAGTGACACGTCAATGTATGGAGCAATGTTATTTTCCATAACTAGTCTATATTCGCCATTTTGCCTGGTATTTGTTAAGTAATATCTCGTAAGGTTGATTCAGTTGTGATTTTATGGGAAAATAAAAGTTCAAAATATAATAATAAATTTGATGGATTAATTAAATATTTCAATACCAAAGTCAATATTTTTTTGCGTAGCCTCCGTTTTGTTTCACTTCTCTAAGTTGCTTTTTATCGTTGGTCACAAGCTTTTTACACTTGTCTGCCGTACTTTACCCTAGTCCTCTAATTGCTGATATTTTGTCAAGTTTGTTTGACTTTAACCTCTAATGTATTTCACCAATTCCCAATTGGATTCAAGTCAGGATTTCCCAATCGAGGGTACTAACACCATTATTTAAAAAAAACATTTTTGTAAGATCTGTAGCATGTTTAGAATCATCGATGCGTTAAAGCACGAAATTTCAACAATGTCCTAAGAATTTCAGATTTCTAACGGTTTTTCTCTAGATTCTTCCTTGTACATGCTACCATTCATTCTACAATGTCACCAGACCCCTTGGATAAAACGCATCCTCATATGATAATGGAAGCAATCCAAACTATAGTGTAGGGATTGTATTATGCTTGTTTAATGCGGTGCCATTTTATCGCCAAATACTTGCGCTGTGTTTATGCTGAATAGTTCAACTTTCGTTTCATTGAACCAGATTATTTTCCCCAAAACTGCATATTTTTTTTCATTCATTTCAACAAACATTAATTTGAATTTGAGATTTTTTTTGTTTTCAGTAAAGGCATTTTTCCTGGCAATCTTGAATTAAGGCTTTGGTAATGGTATCCTTACTTATATATATTTCAGCATCGTTAAGATCAATTTTTATTTAAGGACAAGTATTGAAGGAGGGTTTTGCACATTTCTCTTTATCTGCAATGAAATATTCTCATTTATTTCTCTCGCCCTTTCGATTCCTGGAAACTTTGCTGTATTGTCGCCAGACTTCTTACATTTTATAATGATATTCCCTACTGTACTTAGGACTAGATTTATTTCTTTGCTAATTTTACGGTTCTGTTTTGTTCTACTTTGTGATATTCACTGATTCTATTTCACACATCTCTGCATAATTCTGTAGTTTTTTTTTTCGATTTTTAATTTGAAATTACAGAATGAACATCAAAACGTCAGATTATTAATAACATTATCTTGTGAACAATTGTGTGCTTCTCTGATTGGTAAGAGATAACATTCCAGTGATATCGATACGTGAATATTTTAAGTTTCTTTTAAAATAGGGGATGGAACGATAAATTGTCGCCCTAGCAAAGACGATATGATTCCATTTCCGTTTGATAAAAATTTGTTTTCTCTTTTTTTGTTACAAACCATCATCTAGTTGGCACGTTTACAAATCTCAAGCGCAAGAGTTGCCTTCTGTTATGTCTGCAAGTGACACAAAGATAAACAAGCGAGATGAGAAATGCGCATCTGTACAACTAATGTGCTTGCCATTCCAAGTTATAACCATTGCCAGTAATCTCAAAATGCATATCCGGGCGGTCCAACGCTTGAAGGCACAGTTCAATGAAGTTTCCGCCCATGGTTATCGCCTTTTTTGTGGTGTCAAGTGAGGACCACATCATGCCACATCACATCTTCGAAGTCGGCTTGAGGGACAACAATAAAGTGTAGCTGGATGTGATGATTTTTTGGTGCAATCAGGTGGCCGCTGGCAGACACCACACAGTGTCTGCCAGCGGCCACCTGATTGCACCAGCAAAACTCGGCACCAGCCCACAAGTCCAAAGAGACCCAGGCTTGGCTTCAGAAAGTGTGCTACGACTATGTACCTTGCTCTCAATGGCGCCCCTTTCTCCCCGACATGAACTCTATGGATTACTTGGTTTGGTTATATGTCGAGAACGCCAGTAACATGACCTCCAACAACTCCAGTCCAACCGCCACCGACGAGTATTCGCCGAGCTCACGTTAGTGCTTGTGGAAAAGGCATGCTCTCAGTTCCGGACCCGTATCCAGGTGGTGATTAAGGCTGAAGAGGGCTATATTGAATAGATGGCAGCTTTACTACATAATCAAGACACCTGAATTGATTTTTCCAATCAAAGTTTGTTTAAAGCTGCAATCATGTTTTATTCCAGGCGACAATTTTATCGTACCACCCTGTACAATGTCTCGGATCCAAATTTGAAAAAACGCCATGTATTTAATACTTTTGTCTAGAGTAATTTTGAACTTTGATAAACAGTTTAAAAAAAGAATTATATTTAATTTTCCTTTACCAAACAACTAAAAAATGTTACGAGATATTACTTACAAAATCCCAGATAAAATGGCAAACATAAGCTACAGCTATAAAGGAAAATAATATATATCAAATACATACGCGTGCCACTGTATATATATATATATATATATATATATATATATATATATATATATATATATATATATGTCTGTCTTGGTCTGTCTCTATATTTTACAACTCTATCCCCTTAAAACTAAAATACTCAGAGCGGCGCTAGGTGCCCAAATGATTTCATTTTTACGGGCCGTTCTTTTATGGGTCCTTAACCGGTTAAAATAGATTTTAAGGGGTCGAAATAAGTCAAAATGATAAAATCCTTATACATTTCGTACATTCATCTTAGTTTATTTTTAATTTTAATTAGGTAATATGCGTGTCATTTTAACACAGTGGTAACTTCACCAGCTTTGAATGCTACAGTTTTGTTTTGGATTCGATGGCATCTAAATACATGTTTTTGTATTTTTAAAATCATGGTTCTATAATAATATATACGAAATCTGGACGAATTAAAATATCATATTTAAGCGTATTTTACGCTCGGGCAAAGCCGGGCGCCTCCTCCCGCCATTAAATACATATATATATATATATATATATATATATATATATATATATATATATATATATATATATATATATACATATATATATATATGTATATATATGTATATATATATATATATCTTTAATTTCAGATTTGGCAACTCTGTTATTTTGCATTCAGCTTGTTTTTGCTATTCCTCATGAGGAACGTTTTCAAATTAAAATGATGCGATCGAAGAAACATTTGATTAACGAATAATTTCACGAAATGGAATCAACCGACAACTTTTACGTTCGATTCAACCACATCAGAATATTTTCTATAAGAATATGCAAAGTCTAATGTTTACACCGATAAAGCAAACACAATAGACTACTTGAATGACAACATTTAATTTAATCCGACGCGTTTGTCAAAGCTGAAGCTCTAAATTACGCTATATTCATTCGAGCCGCAGGTCCAAACGTCTGAAATAATATTTAAACTAAAAATGATCAAAATTAATCTTTAAAAACCACATATTTTTGTGACGAAAATGTTCTTTTTAAGATTTATTTTATTTAAATTTCGAACGCTTATATATATATGTGTGTGTGTGTGTGTGTGTGTGTGTGTGTGTGTGTGCATATATTTATGTATATATCTATATACACACCTATTTTTAGAGCCCTACTTTGTTTCATTTTACTTATCAAAATTCTCAGAAATAAAGGGGCCGCTTTTCATGGGGCTAAAACTTGATTTCTATATGACATCAATAGATATTCGAATATCCTATTTAAGTTCCCCTGTACTTCTGAAACAGTGAGTTTTGTAAAGACTTTTGGAACATAATTTTCTTCTCTTCAATTAGCCATTTAAATATATTGTGATATACCTTTCCTGTGATCTATTTATCTTACTGCATTTTAGGACAAGAGCACATCTAGTCTCGTGGAATGTCTAGCTTCAAAGTAATATCATTTTGAGAAGAGTCATCCAAACTGAGATCTTATTATTGAAGGGAAGCGTATTCGCATGCTAGTTCCACCTGATAAACTCCTTTACAGAGAGACTTAAGTCCTTCGATGATAGTAGTTTCTCTCTATTAATGGAAATAAATCTGACCGAATAGCTGTTTATCAAGTGTGTAGTAAAAAGTATGTGCAAAGAGCGCACATATAGCTTTAGAATATATTAGACTATGAAGGAGTGAGTTTGTTCGAGCAGGTGGTGAATTGCTTGACCGCTGAGACAATGTGTATGTGACCTGCGGTTCTGATTTCGAATTTCGCGTAATCGCCCTTGCCACATATAGATTCACTAATTCATTTATGGACATAGCTCGAGATAAGGTATGAAGCCATTTGATGTAAGGAGCTAACATGATTGAAATATGAGTATTGCAAATACTAGAGATGCCTAGTACTGTTATTCTTTAAATGCTGAAGCTTGAACGCAGTAGAAAAACAGTGAGCAGGATGGAAAATTTTACAACCTGGCAATCCTCGGAAATAATCTACTGAAATAGGAAGTTGTATTACAATGAGGTATTAAAACAGCGAATTAATGAAGACCTCTGGACCAACAAATCAAACGAGACGAAACAAAGGAAGCAGGGAATAGCAAACGATGTTAAGAATAGATCACACAATTGTGAGGAAAACATGCCATAATAGTATAGATAGAAAATACAGAGATTAGCAACCTCATGCCTGTGAGAGAGAGAGGTTCCAGTGAATAAAAGTGAATGGGGTCAATAAAATTATAAATACGTTTCTGCAATTTATCAAGAACCGTCAAATGAGCCACACGTTAACCAGACAAAATATGACGACATTATTCCAAACATATTTATATTTGATTTGCAAAGATAAATAATAGCATTGGTTGTGAGAAAGTCTCTAAAGCGATAGAACTAACCGATTTGACGAGAAAGAGCAATGGCGGTAGTATATAGACTTCAAGGAGATTTGATAAGAACGAAAGACGAAAAATTTTTCATTGATGGTAGAGACATCCATACGAATCTCAAGAAGACATAAAACATGTTTACGTTTGAGGGACAATAACAGTCTTAACAAGATTAATCGAAACGAGTCATTTTTTACCCAAATCCCTAGAATGTCATATGGAAGGGGAATTACGCAAGTAAATAACGAGTAAGTTATCTAGTGTGGAATTTGACGAGGATCTGACGATTGCATGTTATGATAATTACAAACAAACAAATTGAAACAGAAAACCCCAGAGAAAAAAAAACAATTGAACGATATCAAGATAATAAGAATGTGTTATGTTTTCGAATGGGAGGAAAGTGTTTCACTCAATCTCGCATTGGAAACCGTGCGTATAGGACATGCCCAATAATGTAGAATAATCTAACAAATGTCAGTGCGATGCCGGTGTGCATTTCTAAATTTAAAACACTATATTATAAAGGAAATGATGTTAGTTGCGTATTCGTTCTCTTTTCGACGTCCCATTCTCCAACAGAAAAAGAAAACTTAGGAAAATGGTTCTTGTGTTAATCATAAATGGGGAGGGTTTTTTTTCTTTTTAGTTTAACAGATTAAACGATCGCGCCTCACTAGTCCATCACAGCTGAAATGCAGCGACGATTAAACCGAGGGAAGATGCAGAGAATTAAAAAAAAAAAAAAAAACTCCTGTAAAAAAATACCCCGCACACGAATGTATAAAATTAATTTGCTTTATTGATCTATCGTGAGTAGAAACATTACAGTAAATAACGAAAGAGCTGTCGGTGAATGGTTATATTTATATGTATATGTGTATATTACATCAGTACTGTAATTTTTACTTGACTCGTAAGCAAGTAAATGAGGACACAGCTGTTAAGTTAAGCATAGCAAATTCGAAACCTGAACGCCAGCATTTAGTGCATAATGCTCGGCTAAACGCACTATCAAATCTCACTGAGACAAATCCTATCGTATTTGAATGAGACTATGAATAAATGTCCTTGTCATCTTTGTGACTCATTGTCAGCCCGCTGTCAATCAAGAACAGTTTGATGGTTTCCAAAAGATTTCAAATCAATAAGATCTCTTTAGGTATTCAGCAGAGTGAATTATTTTCGACTTCTTTGATTTTTAACTTTTGATCTCGTGTCCACGTTACGTACGTTTAACGTAGGCAGGGCGAGGCAACACATTTTCTTTTAATTTTTAGCGTAGGGTTCTTTTTCTTTTCTTTATCTGTAACATTCTGCAGAAGAGGGGCTACATAATTTATTTTAAAAAATAACAGCTAACAATCCTTCACCTTGAAGCAAGAAAGGAATTTAAATAAAAAAAGATTGATTTCTATTATGACAATGATAAATATTTACATGATTCGTAAAGTGTCTTTTTCGTTTTTCGTTTTTCCTTTTTGGTTTCGACTACAATAGTTTTTGCGCCGTCGTCTTCTGACAAGCGAACATGATTTTTGTGTTTGTTTCATCGGCCAAATAAGAATAAATCTTTTCGATAAAGAGAATAAAGACATTCTTGAAAAACATTATCATAGTAAATCGGTTTTTCTACCTTTTCAATTATTATTATTATTATTATTATTATTATTATTATTATTATTATTATTGACCTTATGATAGTTGTCTTTTTATCTATCTTTAAGTCACAATTCACTTTCTCTAACATAGTGCAATCCACAGAAAGGTGAGACCGGTATCACGAGTCTTCCATATAATTAACATATAAGGTATCAACACGGATTCAAATATTTAACTCCATATATACAAGATCCGCCATAACAAACTATATATTTTCTTTTGTTTGTTTATACGATTGCATTTCAAAAGTAATACCTCCTATTTTTAAATTTAACGTTTGAAAAACTTCGAAGACTGATGTGATATTATTAACAAGAGGGGTATTTTGTTCTCTAGAATTTATTTTTCCAGATAATCACCACCAATCGCAATGCACTTTTCCCAGCGAAAACGAGAGACTTAATGCTTCAACATAAAAGTCATCGCTTGCCGAGTTGGTCTATGTTTTCACGGTGGGAAAATCTACCCACGTAATGTATCCTTCAGAGGTCCGTACAGGTGGATCTATGACAGTACCAGGTCCGGAAACTACGGTGCGGGAGACAGCACCGTCTAGCGCAACTTTGTCACACATTCAGTGGTTTTCAAAATAGTGGGTGGTCTCTCATTGTCTTGTTGCAAACTGAATATTCCCCTTTTTTTACACAGACAAGTCGGACCTCCAGACTTGTCAACGTTTCAACGTAATGATCAGGCTTGACCGCAAATCTTGATTCAAAGAAATCCAAATAGATGACACCAGTCTTGTCCAAGATGGCAGTGCATATCAGTTTGTCTGCAGATGTCTACCTCTTAAACTTCTTGCTGTTAATCACTCTATTTCGGTTCGGACTCCAGCTCATAAAGGTGACACCCGGTCTCGTTACCAGTAATGATGCAGTTCAAGAATCGCTCAACTTTGGCTTCGTTCTCATTTAACATACCTTAACAAAGATCTGGTCCTGCGTCAACATACATGGAACCCACCTAGCACGCGTTTACCTTCATCTTAGGGATGTCAACATCATTTCCAGTGAATAAATTGTACACGCATGTCATTCATCTTTATCCGCCGATCAGCACGGATGAGTTGGTCGAGGCGCATAGTCTTTTCTGGGATGTTGGCTGTGCACGGGCGTCTAAAGCGCAGTTAGTCACTCACATCTCTATCGCAATTTTGACATCGACGAGCCCTTCTTATAATTGTGCTCACATCAACTCCATCGGTTTCATAAATGCTCCACAGGCGCCGGTGAATATTGATCGATCCATTTTTTTGTTTTGTTTTTGCAGGGAGGAATTCAATAACGCATCTCTGCTTCTGACACACGCCCCTGACAGGGGTTACTTACTTATCTGCAACGGAAAAATAAATCGTTTGTGTCTTAAATGCATAAGTTCATCACAATGCAATTTGCAATCTATCTGATTTATTGGCGAACTAAATATGGGAGGCATCATTTTTTTAATCAGATTCGTTCTTAAGCATTTTTTCCTTTTTCAGTCGAAAACAGAAATTGTATATTTTCCTGGCTTTGTTGAATTATGTCACTTAATTTGTGAGATGATGATTCATCATTCATATTATTTGGATTCTCTGGGCTACTATTCTCATCTTGAGTTTTCTTTTAACAACGTTTAGATCGATGTAAGCCAAGTAATTCGCAATATTATTTGGAGCGTTGTTCGCATTGAATATTGAACCATTCAGTCTCCAGAAGAGTGTAACTTACAATTGAAGTTTACGAAGTATTTTATCAACGACATCAGGAGTCCTTAAAGTTCAGTCCAGGACAAATTTAAAATACGGATGCGAATTAATCAAGACTTTCCACTTAGACATGGCTGACGGAAAAGCAGCACGCAAGGTTACGTACGAAAGTTTGTTCAGATATTGCGTTGCGGGGGGTATATATGAAAATAAAGAGCAAGAATTTTTTTTAATTTAAACGAGTTTATCTGTATATTTATCAAGTTGTATATTTATCAAGTTGTATATTTATCAAGTTGTATTATTTTCTGTTGAGATATCAATTTCACACAGTAGGAAACATTTTTCCAATATACTGATCATGTGTATGATATCGAAGAAATAAGGTCAACTAATTTGCATCTTGATTCATCTGATTATTCGTTTCTATTTTTATCGATTTTAATGTCCGCGTTGATTTTCATATAATATTTACTTTCGTACTTTTAAATATTATAAAAAAATGAATTAAAATAAAAAAAAATATTAATATAGGGTGCATGTGTTTATCATTTCTCATTTTTTGTTTTTGTTTATTTATACCGGAGGAATAATAGAAAATAAACACTTAGAAATTACAATACGTGGACTCGATATGGTCAGATTTGAAAGCATTAATTTACCGGTGACAAAAATTAAAGGTTAAAGAATAAAAATGATTCCTCTAATTTTTATAAAAACTAAGCCCTAAAAAGTAATGTGAATTTACTAGCTTCTAAAATCACGCTCATCACGAAATAATAAATTGCACGTTTATTTGTTTATTTATTTTCAATTCTTATTTGTTTTCTGACTCACTTGATTGCTTATGTATTTATGTCGATTGATTGAATTATATATATGTGTGTGTGCGCGTGTGCGTATATGTATGAAAGAGAGAGAGAGTGTGTGTGAGTGTGAGTGTGTGTATTGTGCTCGCTATGCGCTCTAGCGTTACATAGATGTATATCAATTTGCATTAGACAAAACAGTCTGACAATATCAAGAGAATAGAGAATATCAGAAGGATTCGGTCTGGAAGCCATGCGGATCTGACACGGCTAAACATGTAGAATAATCTAAAGCAAATATCATTTCGATGTTCATCTACATCTCCCATTCCATAAGTTAAAAAAGTAAGAAATAATTTTAGTTATTTAGCTAGTCTTTTGTGAAATTTATTCTCTATAATAAAACATTGAAAAACTCAGCGAAGGTCTTCCTTGTGTAATTCATGCATGAGAGGTTTATTTCATAATAAAGAACTACTCGACGATCATAGTCATTTATGAAACGTTGTATTTTATTACTTATTACAAAAAACTCTCCTGATGTGCATTGACATGTTGTTTTTAAGTCATCTGCCGTAATAGCACTTTGAAAGATATTTTGGTTTTGCTCATAATTCGTTGTACAAATGTACAACGAATTATGAGCAAAAACAGCATGTTATATATATATATATATATATATATATATATATATATATATATATATATATATATTGTCAAGTTTACAAACGACCCATATGAATCCAATCCAAATATACCCTTCGTTGGCTATTATTCTATACTAACATACAAAAGATGCATGTGGCATCTTAATATTTATTCTAGTATGGATCTTAATTGATTTTATATTTTCTACATGTCAAAATTATTATTGTCAACCCACATCAAACAATCAGAAAGATCGACGTCAAACGACATAATATGAAAAAAATTGTGCATAGACAATAAACATATTTGTATATTTTTGTTTGATTTAATGTCTACTAAAAAGCAGTAAATCATGCTGTCATCGAAAGAAAAACAAGTCTGAAATTGAATATGCTACAGTAATTGAGTCGAATGATAAACAGTAATTGAGTTCGGAATGATAAACATCAAATCTAACCGGAATTACTGCGTCATGCAAAGACTGAGCGGATTAAACTAAAATAAAACAAAATTTTGTAAATAAATAATTTTAAAATATTATACAAGACTTTATTTCTTTTCAATGCTTATAGTTTCCGATCCACGCTTTAGTAGACTTGCTACCATTATCTGTTTTAAATGAAAAGTATTGAAGAATTCTTTCCTATTGTGCCGTAATGATGCATTGAAACGTGATCCATTTAATTATATTAAAAACGACAATATAAAATAATTTTCTTGAATTATACAGTTTTTATAGTATCATGTTGTTTAAAATCTATATAATTGCTCCATATAATTATTACATAACAAAGGAAGAGTAAAAATGACAATTAAAGCTACATATAACAATTTAGAAATAAGCATTTTAATTTTTCGTTTATAAAATTCTTAAAGAGTAAAAGACTTTAAATGCAAAAAAAATATCACCATTATTAAACCCTACAAAACATGCCTGAAGAAATGACATCATTTTAACGTCTGGGTTAATTCAACAAGTACAGAAAACCGTATAAGAATATTCTTGCGAAGATTAAAAAAAATCACAGTGTGTCAGAAGGAAAAGTTGTGTTGACAAAGTTATCAGATACATGACATCTGATGAGTAAATGTCAATTTACCCTAGAAAATAGTGAACTAAAACCGCGTAATTATAACTAACAACCTCCTAAATAATTTTCAACATCTATCTTTATATTCTTAATTATATGGCCTTTACATTTTATCTCCTGTTATCAAAAATCACAACACTTTAGCATATTGTGCACGGGGCGTAGTTTTGAAGTGGTAACTTTTGATGAGAACAATTGTAACACTAAATAATATCTCAAATGCGTCACAGTAAAAGTGATGTACAGTATAGCCTATTGCGATATCACTATCTGTGCCAGAGATAAGTCGCTTAACGAATTGTCTATGTAATAAGTTGCCGTTCAAATAATCTGTTGTGTCAATTAATTTGCCTATCACAGTCCAATATACAAACCAGATTAATTCGCATATCACAGGAAACATTGTGAAATAACAGCAATCATATTCGCAACAAGTTATCTCATTTATAGGATCAGAAAAAGCCTAGTCGTAAGTAGCACTAACCTAGTTTTACTATAGACTCCTAACCAAGCATTTTATCAGAGGTTATCAATTGTCCCCTGAAATGGAAAGAGCCCAACAAAGGAGCAAAAATATAAATAAATCTTATTTTCTGTATGTGGGGGTAAGAAATCGTTCGATTTACAAAGAAATTATGTAAACCATTACTGAATGCAATAGACAACAGGATACTATTCTCCCAACTCGGGTACATTAAAGAAAAAACCGATGACCCAACCCTAAATACGCGAATCGGGCGTAATGTTCACAGTCGACGGCAAAATTGAACGAGTCAAAAGGGTTAGAATAACAAAGACCCAATTGAAGTTATTTCAGTGAATATATTTACAACTCGAATTGATCTTAAATCACTGGTAAAGGTCATATTATTGTTGGCTAGCATAAGTTATTCAAACTAATCAGAATACGACCATAAAATTTATTCACATACATTAATTTACGTATTGCTGTTTCACCGTATCACTGCACTTCAGAATGATAACGTGGCGAAGTATTTCAATGTTGATGATCGAAACCCAAGCGCCATATCCATTGCAACACAGATCGGAGGTCAGGACTTTTACTGCATACCCTATGACACTCCCGACCGCCAATAAGAAAGATTATATTATTGATGTGTTTTATTTTCATAATAATTTACGATCTGTGATAGAGAGAAGTAAAACATTCATTCTACGTCAAATTCGTTACTATAAAGCTTACATTATCAAAAGAAAGCGGTTTTGTATAGAGTGGTTATCGAGATGCAAACCCAATAGAACCCGCGTGATTATTATAGAGTGTTTAATGGAGGACTGCGCAGGTAGATAGTCTGCTTATTATGCAAATATTATTGGTTACATATTTTTTTTTTAAATATTAAAAAAAGAAGATAACAAACGGGATATATACTTTCATTTAACTTTATATGAACCAATAACGAAAAGTATAAATACATATATTTTCTTTATTACATTTTAATTTGGTAACGTATAAAAATACATTTTTTTCAGAACAAATGTTCGACCATATCTTCGCTCTTATTCAGTGTGATGAAGGAGATATGCGTATACGCGAGAGTGGGTAGGTGGGTAGTAGGAGAACAAAATATCGTCAATGATATGGTCCGGGTATGCCTCATATATATATATATATATATATATATATATATATATATATATATATATATATATATATATATATATATATGTTATATATACTTGAACGGAGCCCGCCATTACTGGGTCGTAAATACGCATAAATGTTATATTTTTATTAATGTAGAATTTTTATTTATTATGAACAGAAATACCCTAATTATTAAACGTAACGTTAAATTTCCTTAAACATTAAGTAAAAAGACGGAAAGAAAGTAAGACATATCTAAGTTTTTTTCTAAAGAGTTCTTTTCTTGTAAGGATAAAAATACTCGAGCTTAGATTGAAGCCAAGACCGGAGGGCACTGAATCAAGTACGATAACCATTAGGACAGCTTGAAACAATCTTTAAAATGTGTTTTTAAACCTGCTTATTCTCAACATAACGAATCTGGAATATGGACCATTTACGCATGTGCATTCGTGAAACAGTTAGCAAACAGATAAAAATCCGATTTTCCACACGTAGCAATCAGTCCACTTTGATGCCTCAGCAGCCCTTTTTTTCGGGTGAAACCCGATGAAAAATTAATCCACATGTCTGAATCCTCTATATATTAAATCTCTCTTAAGATAAAAATCTTTGAGTATATAGGTTCAGAAGCATCCTCACACACATTCTTACTTTTTATAGATATATTAATACATATAGGAACGTATAGACATGAACATGAATACACAATACCTATATATATATGAAATAAAAATTATATATATACACGTAGGTATATATATATATATATATATATATATATATATATATATAACTACTTCATTTACTCACATAAAATTAATATACGAAAGTATAGATTTATGCGTGAACTTTAAGTATTTACTTCAAAAGTGCTCAATATGTATGTAGAGCTATATATATATATATATATATATATATATATATATATATATATATATATTAGGAATAGAATTAAGCTAAAAATTAAGTTCGAATGAAATGGAAAACCTATCTGTATAAAAGACAAATAAATAAAATAACAAAAATACGGGTTATATATATATATATATATATATATATATATATATATATATATATATATACATACATATATATAGTTATATATATATAATATATATAATATATATATAGTTTTATATATATATATATATATATTTATATATATTATATAATTAGTAATCTAAAGATGTCTAGGAGGCAATACTACATCTTTTCTATTGTGGCTTAATATGAGGTATGTTTCAGTCGGAGAATACTAATTCAATAAGTTTTCCAACATGCCCATCTGAAATAACCGTTGGTAGAAAGACATCTGAGACAATAAAATGGGGCCTTTTACCATCACTGATGGACAATACTACAGACTAATGACCTCACGCATAGTAGGCAAAGTAAAAAATATCTGTCGAGCAGTTATGCAGTCGAAAATTACATTATTCCAGCTTCTTGAAAAAAAAAAAAGAATGAAAAACGTATATTGAAAAATATATTGAAAAAAAAAACGAACGGCTTCTATACCTAAATTTAACTTTGTTAAATATTAATTGAAAATAGAAGAACAAAAGTCAAATAAAATGGAGTAGAGAACCTGCATTAAAAGGTTAACATTTCGGTTTATTATGAATTCTAAGGACTAAACTTCAGCTATCGTTTTTATTGTGAATAATTCGAAAACATTTTTGCATATTTATTCAAGTAAAATTAAGCAGAAAAAATTCAAGCAATGTCATATATATATATATATATATATATATGTATATATATATATATATATATATATATGTATATATATATATTACACAGAAAAATGCGAGCATGAAAGAAATATGGATAAAGTTCAGCTTAGAAAAGTAGTTGTTAAAACTGGAAAAGAAAAAGATAAGAAAATATAATATATTTATGACTTACAATATTGCAGCATGAAGATTTTTTTAAACTTCAATTTAACATTATATATAAATTCTTAATGCTGCAATATTTTAAGTTATAAATTTATTTAATTTTTTACTAGAATATCTTGTCCTTTTTATACATCTGGTATTTTTACTTTTTTAAGCTTGACCTTAACCATACTACTTTTCATGCTTCCATTTTTCTATGGAATCCATGATTTTTCCAGGCTTTGCGTTAAAATTATATTTTCTTTTTTGTATTTAATATCATAAGCATTGGTAATATCTATAAAAATTATTACCAACTTCTTAAATTGACTAAATAAAAATAAATAAATAACGTAATTCTGTGGACTTTTGAACACAAGTAATTTTGTTGTAACTTTTGTTTTATGAATGAAAATTGGAACTTTTTTCTTCAAAATATAGCTGAAAAGGTGACCTATGAAGTAGAAAAATTGTTTGAAATTAAGTAGCAAAATGAGTGAGTGATAAAAACCTTCAAATCACTTTTAATGGAGTAAAATTAACACTACCCGTTGGAAGTATATATATATATATATATATATATATATATATATATATATATATATATATATATATATATACTTCATTTACTCACATAAATATATATACTTCATTTACTCACATAAAATTAATATACGAAAGTAGAAATTTATGCGTAAACTTTAAGTATTTACTTCAAAAGTGCTCAATACGTAGGTAGAGCTAGTTAGTAAGTTATAAGATATAAAGTGCGCTTAAGCTACACTGAATATTCCGCGTTTCATCAGCTCTTGGACTCTTCAGGCTTATGCGCACAAGAGTCCTAGAGTGGATGAAACGCGGAATATTCATTGTAGCTTAATCGCCATATATATTTTATAACTTACTATATATATATATATATATATATATATATATATATATATATATATATATATGTGTGTGTGTGTGTGTGTGTGTATGCGTGTGTATGTTCGTGTATATCTGAGTATATATATATATATAAATATATATATATATATATATATATAAATACATTTATATATATATATATATATATAAATGTATTCAAATGAATGTACATTTCATCATCAATTGTTAACTGTTTTATCATTGGTTTCTCATTTGATATTTTCATTTTTAAATAATTGAGTTTTTTTTATATAGTTTAAGGCGTTTTAGACGATATCTTGTTTTAAAGTGTTCTCTTCAGAAAGTTTCTAAAATATTTAATATTCATATTATTTATAATAAAAAATATTGTTTCTGCTATCATATTTATGATTGAATATTTTCCCAAGAAGTAGGTAGATTTGTGCTTCTGAATGATCTTCAAGGGGAATTTGCTTCTGAATTAGGCGTAATGTATAGAACAATTCACAATGGTTTGAGAGAGATTGGAAAAACAGGAACGCTTGATAAATGGGTGCCTCACGAATTGAATGATGGCAAAAAAAAAAAGAAACTGTTATCAATTGTAAGCTATCTTCTTTACGCGACAAGAACCGCCTGTTTCTAGGCAGTGGTGTGACTTGCGATGACAACTGGCGACAATCAGCTCAGTGGGTAGACGCCGATGAAGCGTCGCGAAACTTCCCGAAGTCATTGTTGAACTAAAAGAAGGTCATGATGACTCTTTGGTTGTCTCATTTATTACATATTTTTCATGCAGGCGAAACCATTACGGTGAAGTATGTCAACAAATGGAGGAAATGCTCCAGAAACTTCGACAACAAAATCAAGCAAGATTTGTACGTCATTAGTAAAAAAAAAAGCCCACTTGTTTTGCGTTGGCAAAAAATGTGTTAATTCTGACGGTACTTATTTTTATCAATAAACCTTAGTTTGAATCGTGATATTTTCATCTGAATTTAAAAGTTAAAAACCGCCAGAACTTTATTGTTAATCTGATATTTTAGCATAATTGGCGATAGAATATTTTCGAACGATTGGTGTTATTTATTTGATGTGTAACTAGGATTCTCTTGTATGTTCGATTTCATTATTTATAGTTAAAGTGTGATAACATACAAACAGATTAAAAAATAATGGATTTAAATAATGTTTCAACGTAACAAATGACTACAAAATGAATCAAACTATTACGTTTGAGACTAAAATATTGCTTTTTACCTACTGCGTTAAAGTTACGTTTTCCTTTTCACCATATGCCTTCTTATTGGAAATATAAACGTTACTTTACAATATCTAGTAATACTAAATGAAACCTCTTATTTATTATTAAAATAAAATGCTGTGAAATATTCTAATGTAAAATGGATTTGTTTCAATTTTAAAAATCACAAAAATAACTCGAAATTTTCAACTTCAATTGATAGACATATACGCCTATCTTTCTCATCTTAATACAAAATAACACAGTTAAGGAAGATATACATATTGTTAGCTATTATCAATAAAAGAAGTGTTTCTTTAATTTATATTGACAACTTTATCAAAGGTCATATTCTAAATTAAGCTTTAATTATATACCATTTTAATTGATAAAAATAACGTCACTTTTCTATATTTTGTTGAATTAGTATTATGCTTTCAAATTTCATGTATTCAAATAGAGAAGTGTTCTTCATCTTTAGCGGCTAATAGGCAATAAGCGAGACTACCGATAGTTTCGCTTATTGCCTATTACCCGTTACCTAATTTGACGTCATAGATTAGTTAACAAACCTTCAACTTCAGTTGTGATGGCCATGTCCGCTTATGGTTCGGCTTGCTAACAAAAGCTTTAACGTGATATAAGCGGCTGAATTTCGTATATTCTGTCAATTACGTCAGTGAAGAGCTCTCAGCTGAGTTCTAGTTTATTTATTTATTTATTTTTTTTTTTACAAAGGCATCACCACATTATCAAGGCCCAGAGGCCACTCAAGGATAAGGGTTAAAGAGTGTACAGTAGAAATTGGTCAATATAGTAATCATTAGTAATGAAAATTTGGTAAATTTAATAACTTATATGGAACGGCTCATCAAGAACTTATTTACTTTAGACTTGAACACAACCATATTGTAGTCAGCCGGAAAGCAGGAAAACGGAAGACAATTCCATAGGCGTGCAGTTCTAAGAAAGAAGCTTTGTTCATGGAATCTACGTTTAGGTTTAGGCACAGATAAAGAGTGGGGGAAATTATTGATAGTGTTTACAGCTAGACGAGTGTTTCTTGTGAAAGTTTGGCGAGGGGGGACCATAGATTGAAGCTCAGTCGAACACTTTCCATGAAAATAACGATACATCAGAGACAAACTCGCAACATCTCTTCTGTGAGATAGAGGTTGCAAGGAGGAGAAAAGGACATCTCCTATGAGGCTACGAAGTCCGTTGAAGTTTGTTTTCCTTGAGCACTCGTAACCCTTACCTGGTTCCATCGTTCACATTTACATCAGTTAAGCGCTGGTCGATCTTCGGCTTTGTTTAGGTCCTATTTGCTGCCCCGTGATAGTCATGGTTCAATAAGTACATTGGTCTAGGTCTATATGTAACGCCATCTCAATGGATTGTTGCGGAAGACATCACATTATCAAGAAATCAAAAATGAAAATTATGATTTTGGTGGCGAATGTAGACTATTGAATTTTCTTTCTACATACTTGTCGAAAATACGTTCCGAACACTTAATCAGACAAGGACCGGTTATTTCGGTGACTTTTTACCTCTCAATCTGTGGTGAATGTTTTTGGTTGTTCTAGGAATCAACACTTCAAGACCTTATCTTTTTAACTTTTGTTAAAAGTTAGTTAATATTTGTCTGAAACATTCCTACCAGGGAATATCTAGGTAGTTGGCCACGCTATTTCAGAGGTCAGTCTGGTTCTTCAATTAGCGTTTTCGTCTTCTTCCACCTTTTGAATTTTTGCAACGTTATTATTTCTAGGAAGTCTATCAATAAGGAAACCGTAAAAAGCAAAGACAACATTCCGTCTATACAAATTCATTATCAGGTAGGTAATATTCTCTGTGTATATATGTAAAAACTCTTTGGATTTTAGATGGTAAAAATATGTCTATGTACTGAAGCATTTTTCGTTGATACGTTTTGTTAATTTGCATCTAAAATAGATTGCGTAGTTTTCAATCACTGCAGCGCATTCTCCTTGACAGAATGAATTGTTTGTAATAGAAAAAGGAATATTCTGAAATCTCGAACGTGATGTGGCGGCCAAAGTTTTCATTTTTATCTCTCAACCTATCCTCTTTCTTACATTGCGAGTCTGCCTCTGTTCTATCATTGTTTTCATAGCAATTGCTCGATTTAGCTTAAATCTCTGGCCTTCCCCTTCAAAGCATTCACAAAACACACTTGTCTAGCTTCAAACACTGCCAACAATTCCCTATTATCTCTATATGTGCTTAAAACTAAATGCAAATTCCATGAACAACGTCCTTTTTTAATTCTATACTGCGTGGTTCATTTCAAGTCCAATGTAAACATGCTATTTTTCTTTAATAATGACGTCATAATCATTTTCCACCGTTATTGATGATCACATTCATAATAATTATCCTCGAATGGCTTTCGAACTTTGACTGATGGTAAATCCCATGAAAAAAAGAACTTGAACTTATACTCCTGCACAAGATCAAAACAAAAACTCCCACAATAACGTGGCTCAATGGCTCTTGTCTCTTGATGCTTCAGTCTCTCACATAAGTGTCAGGTCACTTAAAGTATATGATCCCCACCGGTGGGTAAACAAAAATGAACCTTCGGAAGCTACGATTTAACGCAGTCAGATTATTTGCCAAAAAAAGATACGTTCCTTCCTCTCTTCATTCTTCCCTTTATTTACGAAGTTTCATGTCATATTTTCGAAGATGATTTGATTTCCTCCTCACGTATCTCCTTCTACTTTAAACTCTAATGTCCTTTTTATTGTTCTACGTAATTTTGCACTCATGTGGAATACGTTCAATTTAATCGTATTCTTACACACTTCCACCCAAATATTATTACAAGTGGATAATTAATTCCCTTATGATTCTTTTCGCAATCGTTTTCTTTAATTTTATGTCAACAAAAAATATTAAGTACAAACAACATAAAAACATTTAAGCTCCTCAGCGATTTTTTTTTAAATTTTTGTTGTGCATGACACGGTATATATTTATCATATCCCCAACCTATTCACGATGTGAAAGAGTCAGAACATTCAAAGACCGCACTCTATCTTTATCCCATGGACAAAAGGGGTGGATTTTCCCAGCTCATAGAATACATGGCATTTCATATGTATATCTTGTCTAAGATCATTTTTAAAAACTTTTCTTCTTATTATTCTGCTTAAACTAACCTTAAAATGGAAATATAGTTTTCTCACCTATTTATCATCCAAATTATTATCTTGACAAAGAAAAGCGTATGACGTTCTGTGCATATACACCCCATTAATATCCATAAAATAATAAATTAAAAGAATAGGATTTAAAAAATTAAGCTTTTAAGATTGTCGCATAGCTAAGCTAGTGGGTTTATCGTATGACGTAAGTTATAATCTATTCTATTAATACAATAATCTATCTATATACTTATAATCTTTATATATACTTATATACTTATTATTAATAATACATTTATAATCTTTATATATACTTACAATCTATTGTATTAATACAATGATCTCGATTTCCTACACTCTCTAGAGTTTCAATATAAAAATGACAGAACATTTCCTCAACAAATCCTTCACTCTCCCCACTTGCAGCACTTCCTAAAATATGTTTCGTGAAACTATGCGTACAAGTCATCCCCGTTTAAACATTTTGATGAGGCGTAGATTGTCTAAAGTACCTGTAATAAGCAAGTACTTCAATCAATCCGCCCCTCGTCAATATTTTTCCCAATAATAATCGAAACAAATAGTTTCACTCTGTAGTAAATCATTACACACCCCCCTCCAAACACAGTATTACTTCTTTAACAGAGATAAATATTTTTACTGCATGGCTTGATATTTAATTTCTATACTAATTCATACATGATGCAGGCGTGTATAATATAAATAATAACCGATCTTCTCGATTCAATTAAATTCGACCTTGCGTCAGGATTCTATTCCAGGAATAAGGAAATATTATGACGTTTGATTTCCAACACTGTGTTCTGGCTATTAGTGATGGTTGTAATCACAAAGTATATGTTTTACAGGCAAAGCTAATCGGATAATTACTCAAATCTTCGAAGGGTTTCATTAACCGCAAATTTCCCTGGCTCAATTCACCTAACACTACTCTTTAAACTTGTAAGAGAATATTTTACGATTTTTCTTGTCTATTTGTAAAAGGCATCACCTGATATACCGACAAGAAAAAGTTGTATGACTGTTCGTGCGTATATGTCCGGTTAAAATTCAGAAACTAACAACTTAAACAAGTAGGACGCAAAAATTGAGTTTTTTTTTCTTTTTTGATCATCCTATATCTCAGGTTGGTTATGGACCCACCACGATAGTTAAATAATAAAGTATTATTTGTAAAACAAAAACGTACCTATTAAAGGGAAATTGCCAACATTGATAAATCTTAAACAGAGTTCCGTCATCGCCAAACTTACACGAGCCTTTTACCAGCGGCTTCCATCCTGAATTCTATATTCTTAACGGTATCGTTCTTTGTACGTATTACATGTCCGTACAAGTGTATATGATTTTCCATTTAGTTTGTAAGGTGTAACTTAAAACATCATTGAGTGTAATGCTACCAGAAATTAAACGCAACATCTTCGATTCCATGACTAGTATTCATTTTTCTAGTTCGAGGGGTATCACTTTGTGCTGTACAAAGTTGTAGTTTCAAACAGCGATACTTTATACTAATTGATATTATTTTATATTTTAAAAGTGATGAGAGCAAAGTGAGATAAGAGATTCCTAAATTCACCTGAAAGAGAATCAATACCTCTACACGTAGAGCTTCGCTAATAATGATAACCAGGATTGCTATTTCTTTTGTGTCTCTATGATAAAATTGAAAATTATATAAAATAAAAAAGAGAATATAAATAGCCGGATCAAGAATCGAATTTTTATTCATTTTCGGGAAACGTCATAATTTATTGCTTGTGTATTTAATAATGAATGGATAATTAAATCTTCAACAACGGTTTCAATCCCAAATTCTGCTAACTCAATCTATCATTAAGAAACATTTGAACATGGTGAGTAAGTATAGGAATATTTACTTTGGCCAATAAATAACTTATTAGATACTTCTCTCAAATACATAATTTTGCACCACATTCATTCACGAAGAATAAAAGCAATATATAATGCTAATAAACCTTATGTTACGAATCCTTATTACAATGTCTATCAAAGTCATTACATGATTTTGATTAAAGATTCAAGAATTAAGCTGATCAGTCTTAAAAAGGGTATAAATTCAATTATGACGATAGAAATTGATTGAATGTTAGTATAGATTAGTGTTAGATGCAAAACAATAATTCCGATCGATTGATTCAATTTATATGTTTTCTTCTCGATTACTATTTTTGTTAGTTACATATAGAGGAACATCAAAGATTTCTTATTCAGTCACTGATCTTTCTCTTGTCTCATCGATACTTGTTTTTACACTGTAATCACCATTTATCAAGGCACGGAAGCCACTCAGGGATAAGGGTTATTGCAAGTAAATTACGTTAGTGTGGAGATTTGATGAAGTGTTTACTTAAGGGGGCGGTTCATTAGGAATTTGTTAACGTTGGACTTGAACACATCCAAGTTGTAGTCCGGTGGGAAGCAGGCAGACGGAACAGAGCTCCACAGGCGTGCAGTTCTAAGAAAGAAGCTTTGTTCATGGAATCCGCGTTTTAATTTAGGCACAGATAAAGAGTGGGGGAAACTTTTGACAGTGGATTCAGCTAGACGGGTGTTTTTCGTGAAAGATTGGCGAGGGGGGACCAGAGATTGGAGTTCAGACGAGCACCTGCTATGGAAATAACGATAAAACAAGGATAGGCTCGCAAGGTCTCTTCTGTGGGAGAGAGGTTGCAGGGTAGAGAAAAGGGCATCCCCCACTAAGCCACGAAATCTATTTTGTACTCTGTCAAGGCAGGATAGGCTATTTTAGCAGTTCCTGCCCAGATATGGCAACAGTATTCCATCCTTGGACGTACTTGGCTATTATATAGATAGAGAATTGCATCAGTAGTGAGATATCTTCTGGAGCGGTAGAAGGATCCCACCATCTTTCCAACGACCTTGGCAACAGACTTGATGTACGTGTTCCATTTCAGATCAGGAGTAAAGGTCAAACCCATTGTTAATAAATACATATATTCTGTTCACACGGAATATTATGTTCTAACCTTTTTCATTGGTTATGTACTTTAGAAATATTAATACAAAATCATATATGTAATGTTGGACACTTTCTGATATTTCCTCCTTTTTTCAATTTAGGTTTCTTTTGAATTATTGTGGTTCTACAAAATGTCCTTTATCTGTTTCAAATGACTAATACACATATTTTATAAAAGAAAAGAGGAAGCTGTTTTTTATCGATTCTCTTTCGAATTTTACTAAACGGTGGATCGATATATTTTATATATAAAACGCGTGATTTTCTGGTAGAAACTTAGATATCTCAGTAGAAAATATTAATGTTGACTTACAAAACGTATCATTTTTGGGAGCGAGAAGGAGATAATCATATTTTAAATGGTCAAATTAGGAATTGGCTAACAAGCAAACATACTTTATAATATTAAATCATATTCGTTTATCTGGTTTTGATGAAAGGATTTAATCGTAAAAACATTTTATATAAATAACGATAACAGAGCGGGCAGATTTTAACTTTGTTTTGCAGATCCAGAGACCATGCAAAGAATCACAATATATTAATACGCAAACAAATACATATAAAGTCATAATATGGAGTATGTCTCTACAATTATATAAAAGTACTTTCTCTGTGTCTGTGAATTCGTTTCTTATTAACTAGAAAACGGATTGGCTGATTTTTATAAAATTTCACACGAAAGTACTTTATCTTTCTTGCTGTGTTCGTAGATAGGGGTTGCGTCAGAATGTCTTCAATAAATATTGATAATTGAAATAATCGAACAAATCCGATGAAAGAATGAACAGGTGATTTGGTTAAATGTGAGATCTTATACAACTTAACATCTTAAGTACATTTTAAAAAAATTACCAGACAAGCCAAAAGGCCGACATATGAAATCATTAATATGGCATGAGCGCATTTAAAATGAATGTTTCTGTTTAAAGCACAATTGCACCATGATACTTGACTTTTCATTTAGATTTGAATTCATGCCGTTATCACTGCACAAGCGGTAAGGTCAGCCATATAAAACTAACAGAAGGTTATTCGATATAACCGGGTTCGTTCAAAATGAGTGTTTCTGTTTAGAGAACAATTGAACCATAATGTTTGCCATTTGCATTTAAAACTTTAATTTAAGCCTGTATATATATAAAATAAGTTTATCAAATGAATAGTTAGTAGTCAACGGTGTAATGAGAGGGTCAAAACTAGAGCAAGCGATCAATCGATTTATTTGAAAATGAGCTATTTCACCGATTTCAATGACAATAAAAAATATGTGAGTTTAAAACATTGGTTGACCATCAGTTAATCCCGGACAACGTTAGGTATCCTTGCTAGCAGATGTATATAAATATATACGGAACTAAATATGTCGATATATATATATGTGTGCGTGTGTGTATATATATACGTACGAATATATGCATACGCCAATGTATAAACCCAATACATGTTTATGCAGATATATATATATATATGTACGTATGAACTTAAACATGTATATATGTTTACTATTTTTGCATACGTATTTAATAATAGTACTCTAAAGTTATATATATATATATATATATATATATATATATATGTATATATACTAGCAAAAGTACCCCTCGTTGACTGTGTTCAAAAACAACCTACAGAAACTGGACTCTGATTTATGAAAGTATGATAGGTTATGAAAAGGAAGGGTTGTAAAGAGATAGCTTCGAATTTGGGGGTATCAAAACCAAAGCAAAATATGATGAAAGTAAAAATAAAATAGATGCTCCCATAATTTATTATACTATACCTTTTACCACTGAAACACTTATCACAATATTCTGTGGATTTATATTAAAAAATCTTGTTAAATTTTGTGACATATTTCCATTCTATGGAGGTCAGGTGCGAAGGAACCCCCATAATTTTATTATACCATATTTCTTCAAACTGAAACATAATTATCAAAGTATACTTATGATAGATATGAAAAGTTTTTTTATTAAAGTTTGTGTCTATTTCCATGTTATGGAGGCCAGGCGCGAAGCAGACCCCAAAATTTTATTACACCATCCCTATTTAAGTTAAAACACACTTATCAAAGTATTATTATGTACATCTATATCAAAACCACTTGTAAACGTTTTCTTTTTTCACTTAATTTTTTTTTTATTTCCATACTTTGTGAACCAGGCGAGTACACAGACCCCACAATTTTAATTAACTACGGTTCTGCCAGATCAAAATACCCATTCCTGTGTCTAGTCAACCATATAGGAGGCTATTCGTGGCCAGACACACGCAGACACAGACATTAGCTTCATATTATAGATATATATATATAGTTAGTAAGTCATAAAATACATATGGCGATTAAGCTACACTGAATATTCCGCGTTTCATCCACTCTACGATCCTTCAGGCTTATGCCATAAGCATGAAGAATCCTAGAGTGGATGAAACGCGGAATATTCAGTGTAGCTTAATCGCCATATGTATTTTATAACTTACTAACTATCTCACCTACGGATTGAGCACTGTTGAAGTAAATACTTAAAGTTTACGCAGAAATTTATACTTTCGTATATTAATTTATGTGAGTAAATGAAGTCGTTATATATATATATATATGGGTATATATATATATATATATATATATATATATATATATATATATATATATATATATATATAGGCATAAGTGTGTTAATATTGTGGATACACACACAAATATATATATTAACATGTCCTTCTCTTCGCATTTTCTAGAATATAAAAGGATATATTCGCCTCATTGTGTTTATATATATATATATATATATATATATATGTGTGTGTGTGAGTGTGTGTGTGCATGTATATATGCATATTGGTTTATATTTACACTCTACTACATAAGTATGTATTGAGGTGTATATATTTATATAATATATATATATATATATATATATATATATATATTATATAAATATATAAAGTTATGTATATGTCGCCACTATATATATATGCATATATAAATGTGTGTGTGCGTGATTAGAATGTAGCTGTTGAGTGGGTTGGTAAGGTGTAGTAATGTGTTTGTTGTGTATGAGATGGGGTTGATCAGTGTTCCTATCGTAAATATTTACATATATGACATGGGCAAATAAGCATAATAAATGGCGGGACATAGCAGGGCATCTTTTTTTTCAAGATGGAAGACAACAAGTTGATCAAATGAGCCGAACGATTCGCCATCGCTTTCATGAATAAGATTAAAAACGCACACCGATAAAAACAAAAGCCGTCTACAATCATCTTTGGTTTTCTGTAGCGAAGAGATGGGGGTTCGATTTGATAGAGGGGCAGGCGAGAGCGAGAAAGGTGCAGTGTAAGGCAGGCGAGTGGACTTTTGTTGATACGAGTTGGGACAAAGTTTCCGGCTATTTCGTTTGATATCAATGTAGTGGTTATGGCGAGAAGACTGGCGTTGATGCGGAAAACAAAGATACCGCATGAAATGTATTATGATGATGCTTATGAGAACAAGAAGAAAATACAGAAAGCGATAAAGACCTACAGATAGAAGAACCGAGAGGGAGTGTGAGAGGTAGAAATATATGCAACTACGGATAGAAACAGTCAGACAGATAAAGAGAGAGGGAAGAGTCAGTACGAGAACGTTAGAGAGAAACAGCGACTCATAAAGAGAAACAGAGGGGGAGAGTAAGATAGAGAGAGATGCATGAAAGTAAAATAAAAGAAGGACTGAGAGAAGGAAATCTTTATCATAATGCATCTCATATGCTGTCTTTGTTTTAAATATAGAGAAATTAAAAAAAGACTAAGAGATATTAAGAGAGAGAGAGTCAGAACGTGAACATTTGCGGGGGGGGGTACTGAAAAAAAATGAAAGGAATTGGTAAAGACACACGGTTAGAAAGAGAAGCAGAAAGAGAAAGGGAAAAGAGAAGCAGAAAGAGAAAGGGGAAAGAGAATGATAAGTTGATTCAACACCAAAGAGAAAAATGAAGTTTTAGAGAGAGAGAAACAGAGACAGATTCAGATAGAGTCACACAGAGAGGTAGACACTGCCCCAAACCCCGCTTCGGCTGCATGGGCGTCAAAATCAAAGTGTAGTATCTGTTCCGACAGATGCTGCAAGCTATGACTAACAAAGACCATATGTGGGGGTAACCCCACATATCTGACCTTGGTCAATGTAGGGGCAACCCTTCATACCAACAGTTACTATCCACCTCCCATTTCCCACCTCTCGGGAGCTGGTCCCCCTTTATCCCTCCCCCTCCCTCTCTCTCCACATTAAAAAACGGCCTTGTGCCTAATTTGCTCAGTGGGGAAGCAAATAAATAAACACACAGAGAGGTAGACAGACCGACTACGTGAGAATAGGTGACAAAAAGGAGAGCTGTACCTACTTATTGCCGCCACACGAGAGTCAAGTTAGACACAAGGTCGGTTTTTAGTCTAGAAAAAAATACAGCTCTCCCAAAAAAAGCATTCATGATAGGAACAAAAATAACATTTCTCAGTCATGAAGGATTTCTCTTCCACTGACCGAGAACAGGAAAGATGGAGTATAGCATCAGAACAGATACTACACTGTGATCTTGGACCGGAGGGCAATAAAGACAAGATGTAGATAGATAGAAAGATTGGTTGACTGAACTAGAAAAAGAAATATTAGGTGACAGATTCAGATGAGAAAGAAATTTATAAATGGGCCAATCCAACATCTCAATATATAAATTGGAGCCTGACATATAGATGGCGTCACTAACAAAAGAATATATTTGATTTTATGAACTAAAATATTTCACAAATAAATTGCCCAATCTGATTATTTGTTTACATATTTTAGTTAAGAAAGTGGGGTTACCGTCGAAAATTTTCCAGTACAATAGAAAAATTTAGATTCCGTACACATATAAAGCATTGGATAGTGTTAAAACAAAAGATTCTTGGATGATGCACAATATATTCTGTTAAACGATTACATAAAGAATGAAGGGGCCATAAATAGCATTTGAATTTAAATTCGCCCAAACAGTTACAAATTATGAGGAAAACCTTCTCTTTAACAAAGACAATGTACTGTGTCACAGGTCGATCCCAATGATGGTTAAACTCCTTATATTGCACTTCGAATTGCAACTTAAGACTACCATATGCTTCACATCTGACCCAAGCGACTACTGGCTATTTGCAAAATGTAGAATAATACTTCAGGTAAAGAGATTTGATTTAAATGAAGAAGTGATATTGCAAACTGGAGCGTATTTTAAAGCGAAAGACACTTGTTCTACAAATTAAAAAAATGTATAGAATTATTAGGGTATCAATCTTTTAAACTAGAATATAACTATGTTGATTTTTTCTTTAAATAATATTAAGGTTTTCTGATTGATCCGGAACTTGTGGTGTTTTATTGAAAGAAAAGAAACAGTGATAGAGACAGATAGCTATGAGGGAATAGAAAGTATGATGGAATGACTTATAATGAGGAAGAGTGAATGGGGAAAGTGAAAGAATAATATGTGGACTGATGGAGAAAGAAATTTATTGACAAAGATATACATTGTCAGAAAGAGAGAGGAAGAGAAAAAAAACAGAGATTGGCATATTCAACTAATGATATATGTGAAGAGAGAAAGCGAGAGTGAGGGAAGGCATAGAGCGATAAAATGGCAGGATAAGATCTCGAGTCTATGGTGACCTTGCTAGGTAAAACCATTGATAAATACTGGCAGACTGAGAGACATACAGTGGGGGGATAGAATAGAAAGAAAGAGGGTGGAGAGAAGTAGAGTGGCATAAAACGCAAGCAAAAACAGAAATATATGCAATTATTCTTGTATCAAACTTTATGCAAAGAGCTCATATATAGACACATACCGCAGAAAAACGAAATAAATTTATAAAGCGACATAAAAAACAGTGAAGAAAAATATAGAGGAAATGAGAGAGTGCGTGTGAGAGAAAACATAAGCAAATAAAATAAAGAGTGAGCTGATCTCCGGAAACTGTCCCCACACATCCTTTTCCGATCCAAAAAATGAATTGTTGCAATTTTTGTATTTATTGAATCCAATAAAAGACTAATCAGAAGTACTAATGCATATTCGCAAGGCCTTAATGTAATAGTCGGAATGCTGTGAGAACTTATTTAAAATACACGGCGTGCATATATATATATATATATATATATATATATACATATATATATATATGCATATATATATATGCATATATATATGCACGCATATATATAAACGCATATATATATATAGATGCATGCATATATATAAGCATGCATATATATGTGCATATATATAGATGCATGCATATATATAAACATGCATATATATGTGCATATATATATGTATATATATATGCATGTATATATAACGGGTGTTTAAATAAGTATATATATATATATATATATATATATATGTTGTCAACATGTCATGCTTGTTGACTCTTTCTCCCTCTCTCTTTCACTCTCTCTTTTTTTATATATATATATATATATATGTATATATATACATGTTAAAAGGGGATTAGAACAGTAGTCTAAAAAGCAGAGTGTATTTTAATGTGATAGTAAAATCACTATTGAGTTTATTATATATACATAAATATATATATATATATATATATATATATAAGACATTCAACTAGCATTTATGACATGTTTACAAGTTTCGCTTGTTCGAACACTCTAGATTGTCAAATGCATTCGCTCGAATTCGTTGATTTATAGTTTGTTGTTCTCTTCATTTCCATGGCAATTGTTTAGTAAGTCTGATAAAGGCTTAGCAAAAAGAGCGAGAGGTGGCTACGTGGCTTGGTTCGAAACTCATGATCGCCTGAAATTTTCACTCCTATACTGATGATTGCGTAAGTATAAAACACTAGTGTCGGTTAGTATAAATATTAATTATTTCTTTTATTATGATCTCTCTCTTTCTTTCTCTCTCTCTCTCTCTCTCTCTCTCTCTATATATATATATATATATATATATATATATATATATATATATATATATATATATGAAGTTTAGACAGTATATTAATAAAGTTTAGGGCGTATACAATGTTATAACATTATACATATATATTATACAGCATAATTACGTTGAGTTAAGCAGCGTTTAGCCTGTTCAATACTAAAATGGGTGATTATTTGAAAATTTTCTGCATGGTATGTGATATCCGGTTATCTTGGCTTTGTTCCCAGTCAGTCGTAGACTCCCCTTTTCCACAGTGCCGATTCAGAATATGTGAGTTTAGGGCTTTTGCAACTGTGATTAATAAAATAAGTAATAAGTATTGTGAAAAAGGTTTTAAAAGAATTTCATAAGAATATCAAGTAAATTGTTAAGAACAACGTGTAGAGTTAGAAAGCACAACTAGTTTAAAACAAATTAAATGTAAATCTTCCAACATATTAAAGGTGGAAATGTACAAAAAGTCACTTTATTCTAATTAAATAAAGTATATTTTAGATATTTTAAAAGTCATGAGTCAATTTGTTTAGATTAACGAATTGCATTACGGAAAATATAACGACAAAATGTAATCAGAAATCAAGTTCAATACTTTACAAAAAGTACTTTAAACAGAATAATACTTACAGAAAAACATTGTATACTTCTACCTAAAATTGTGATGTATGTTACATATATTGGTTTACAGAAAATGAAGAAAATGCGTATTTTTCATGATGCAACAATACATAATAAACATATTTTCAATATAAAATCAACATATATTAACATTAAACCAATAAAATATTTGTATGCGAAATCTCAAACATATCAGATAACAGTTTTGAAAATGATAATGTAGCTTGGTAAACAAGTCTATTGGTTAAACATTCATTGCTACTGCTCTGTCTTTTGTCTTCATTTTAACATTGTTATTTCTATTTGGGTGATTTCTTATTATCTTTGGGTTACTACTATTTCTACTTGTTATATGTTTGGTATTCTATTGTTTATTGTAGAATGAGTATGTTGCCAGCAATAATGTATAAACATGTTTATTGTGTAAAGAATATTTAAAAAATAATTTCGAATATTGTTATTTGTGTTTTTTTTTATTAATCTTTGCTGAATTTAATTCAGCAAAGATTAATTAAAAAAAACACGTACACGTAAGCAATAATTTTTTTAAAATATTTAAAAATATCAAACTTTCCATGTTGTAATGATGCATATGACAATCTTATACAAATATTTTTGTCAACGAATGTTTGCAAGTGTGGAATTCATCAGAATAAGACTGAAAAATATCCTTTGTATCGTATCCCATAGGATTTTCTGACATTACCATTCAAACAATGTACAAAATCTTGAAAGTATACAGAATAATATAACTTAGCAGATCTTAAAATGAAAGTCTCTTAAGATATAAAACTATTTTATATACAATCGGTTGTCATGCAATAAATGATTGTCGATCTGATACCGAAATATTTAATACGCTTTTACTTTTAAAAAATATAGATATTGATTTAAAGATTAATCCGGTTAAGAAACAAATCCGATGGGATATCGAACATTTTTAAAGAAGTTTTTCAGTCTTATCTTTGCTGTTGTTTAATTAAACATCTGCAGACATTCCTTTACAAAATGTATTTGTGTGAGATTTTCATATGCAGCAGTTTAATAGGAAAAGTAAGCATAATTTTTCTATTGTCACAAATATATGTTTTCATTGTTGTTTGTTTGAATTATCTAATGCAATCAGAACTAAAGGTTTGAATTATCTAATGCAACCAGAACTAAAGGTTTTGAAAATAATTTAAAAGATACTTTTAAATTATCTTAAAAATTTTTCAAAATCTTTTGTTTAATGTTAATAAATATTAAAGACAGCGTAGTTAATATAAATAATTAATACTTTCTTATATATTTGAAATTTCCTGACTTTATGCTAATATTTTATTGGTTTTGTGTTCTTGTTAATAGAAGTTGATTTTATAAGTAAAAAATTACAAGGTATATATAATACCGCGTTAAAAACTATTTTCCTTATATCATGTAATGAAAAAAATTGTAACATATTTCATAATACCAACAAAATATAAAAAATAGTTAGCCTGAATCCTTTTTGCTTCACGTATTGTATTTTGTAAAGTATGGAACTTGATGGCTGATTTAATTTTGTCATTATATTGCTTTCAATCGATTAGTTGAATATAAACAGATTAACTCATGATATCTGAAATAGCTTAAATGTCTTTAAATCATGGTGAAGAAAGTTACTTAAAAATAATTTTGCAGTTCTATATTTGGTGAAAACAAGTTAATAATTATAAGCTGCTCGTACATAACGCGTGTAGTCGCTACTTAACTAATTACTGGATATTATTGTAAATTTTTGTATAGATCTTTTCTCAGTAATTATTAATTATTTTAATTCCAGTAAGCGAACCGTCAAATTAAATTAGAGAAATTCGTGTTACCAGGTGTTTTTCTATATTCACATGGTAACTAACTAGTTTACCAACCAGATGAATTGTTCTTCCATCTCACGCATTAAAGCTTTCATTAGTCAATGGCATGGCCTCTCGTAAACAAAACTCTAGTTAACTTTCCATTCCACGTCTTGTTCTATTTCGTATAGAGATGAAGTTTGCATAGTTTCTAATAATTAAGTGTCAGATTTTATACACTGGTGTGGTTTAAATATTTATTGTAATACAAGAGGACCCGTGACCAGTAGTATCAGAATATGCTATAGCAAACTATGGAATATTGAGTATACAGAATTAATGTATACATGTGCAAGTGACTCTACAGAATTAATTTATAAACGCGCAAAAATTGAATGCACGCGCATGCGAAAACAAATATGTCGACCAGTGAGAACAATACAGAATACATAAGATAATAGATGTCATAACATCATTGCCTTTCGATTAAATGAAAAATCCTTCATAGAAGTGTGCAATCCGTTGATAAAAATTGAAAAAGACGAAAAGAATACAAGGAGGGAGCGTGCATAAATATGGCAACCCTAGTTTTTTGTGTTAAGAGCCTTAAATATATTTTTCATTATTGGCATCCTTTTGAGATTAGCAGTTTATACATTTATTTATTCACGGACTATAGTCCCATTCTTCTTATCATTGTTTCACAACGTTTCGGCAAACTACTCCTCTGGCCTTCGTCAAGTGGTAAACCGCGACGGGATAGCAATGTTAAGGTTTTAACCGTATCCTTACCAATGACTGCCTTCCATAGTGACGTCTCACCACTGTCCGGCTTTGGGTAGGGTTGAAACCGCTATCTTCAGACAATGTTCACCTGGAAGCCTAGAGACTCAGCGTTACTATCCACTGCGCCAGGGACGATCAAGAGTGGATTTTTGGTCTTATACATGCAAGTTTGTGTCGTTCTTATTTGGTCTTCAATCATAGGGTACGGGGTATTATATTATTCCATTATTGATATCATTTTCGAGATGAAGAAAAACCCGAGGCTTAGTTGTCCAAACCACGGTGAGACGATAACAACTATAGAAGGCAGCGATTACTGAGGATACAGTTAAGAAACTCAGTATTCCTATCCCATCGCAGTTTACTGCCTGACGGTCAGAGGAATAGTTGGCCGAAAAGTTTTGAACGATAAGACTTTTTAAAAGCAAATCTTTAAAAAATCCCTTTACACGTTTTCAATTTTTCTACATATTTTAAAAATGTTTGGAACTCATGTACACCACTGTTTCCTCTTTTTCTCTTCCCCCGCCTCCAAACTTTAAAAATTACATGTCTCGTTTACCGCTATGAATGTAGATGCTCATTTTCGTAAAATTTATATAAGAAAGTGATCCAAAAATATTATCTTTATTATTTTTTTAAAATTTCTTTCTTTTATGTTATTTTTCAATGCTGTTGAAAGGTATTAGTTGATTTCTATTAGTTTTAGAGAGGTAAATACGCTGGCTTAGGTCGTAAAAAAGACCAACTACTTTAAAATATATGTAAATAGATAAAGTAGGTTTTTTTGTTTATTTTTTTACGTTGGAAAAAATCGTTTTTTTTTGTGTGTGTGTTTGAAAACGATTCTAACTTTGCAGCTTGCAATACAATCGAAATTATCCTTTTAATAACTTGGGACACCAAAACCGTACATGCCATAATTAAAAGCATTCGTGAACGTTATTAGTTTTTTAAAAAATTAGTTTATATTGTTTAAAATTAAAAGTGAAACCGTTTATCCCGTATAAAATTATAAAATCTTCTCATTATAATGTTTAAAATGAAAAATAAAATAGTTTATATTGTTTAAATTTTTAAAAAGCTTTATTAATATTGTTTAAAATGTTAACAAATGTTCTGTATATATTGTTTAAAATAAATTAAAAAAGTGTTTTTTATTCAAAAACAGTTTTCTTTATTTTTCCAAAAATTATTTTTGCTGATTTGACACTGTTAATTTTGAAATATCAATATTATTGTGTACATATAATTTTTTTAAGAAACATAACGGTGATTAAGGGAAGTTTGTTCCTTTTATGTGATATAGGGATCGAGAATATTTTGCCACTCAGTTTCCAATCTTGCCCGATGTTTTTATCTGTAACGACAACAATGTTTTTAAATATTTATAAAAATAGCAAGATGTGTTGACAATTAAGTATTTTTTACTAGGACGGTGTCAACGACTAAGCAAGATGATTTGAATTATTTTGTCGTCTTTAAACTGTCAATTATAGAATATATAAAATACTTTAAATCGTAAACATTTGTTTTTTTTTGTTTGAAAACTATTCCAACTTGCAAATAAAAATACAAATGAAATTGGTAAAATGCCGATGTTAAAAAAGCGAAAGAGATTTACCGTTTAATTTTATTTGCATATTTTAAACGCGAAAAAAAATTGACAATTAAAAAACGTTCATGGCTTTGTTTTATTTATTTACGCATGCGCATCGTAAAGCGGGGCCGGTTTCAACGCCCTAGCAAGAGAATTTGCGTTTTATAATATAATGAATGAAGTGTAGATATTGTTCTTCATTTAATATTTTATTTTTATATATTGTTATTCTAAAATAAAATTGTTTGTTTTTAAATACAGGCTTTAGGAATAGGTTTTCGGTGCATTTAAAGTTTAACATTTTCAAGTTATTCATTCAGACAATCTACCCGTTTTACTCAAATGCGACCGTCAAATTATTGTTCTTTACATGTACACCCCAACCCTCTATAAAAGTATATTTGCCATACATTGTATAAGAATCACCATGGTATTTGCCATTTATATGCATGTTTAATATGCAGACATTTGCATATTTTATAAAGAGTCGTGTCTGCTTTTAGATTCCTTTTTTTCCGTTTCGTATCTTTATCTACAGGATCTATATTCACTTTGATATTGTGAGCTCGGTTCTTTGTAACAAGCTTCTTTTCTTTTAATTTTTGTAGTCTTGTCCAGGTGTTTTTCGTGCGTTCGTTGTCTACTCATCTCTATAGATCGTTCCAATTTTCTCACATTTTACTTCGACATTTGTTGCCGCCTTCCTTCATTATTCATTTTAGTTGTATTTCTGCAATGACCGGCCATTTTGTTTTTTCTTTTAAATTTATGTATTATTTTTTTTTTATTTTTGATGTCACCAACATTTCTCGACATTTTATATCAAATCGTCATTATAAAACATCGCATGTAGTCCATCGGCTATGCTCCTTAGTTTTCTTTTCTCACATCTATGTTGATCCCACTTATAGATTCTAATATCTTTGTTTTAGATTATTTTAGCTTACAATATTTTACAGTTGCTCCAAAAACGTAGAAATCTTAATTCAAGCCAAATGTAACTAAATACTAAATAAGAGCAAAGAAGAAAATTATTTAAAAAATGCATGAGAGAGGATGAATATAGCAACAATAAACATAGCACCAAGATAAAGGAAAAATAGTACCACTTAAAATAGTAATAGCTCAAACTCAAACAATCACATAAACACATACTAAATAAAATGTATTGGTTACCAAGCAAAAATATTTCCCAAAGACTGAAAACAAAACTTGGGTATGAGGTCCATAGCAAAATCTGATACTACGATAATTCAAGAGCAAAGTACGCAATAATCATGTAAAAATAAAGTAACACAGAAAGCATACAGAGAAATTTAATATGTATAATATGTCTGAATAAAAAATTGAAATTCTAAGCTTTAATAAAATTCAAAACCTGTCAATCAGTAAAATCAAAATAGCAAGGAAATTTATTCACAGAACAAATTTTTTAAAGTAACAATGCACAAAATAATATAATAGAATAAAACATTATATAAAAATTAAACCTCCACTTACAATAGAAAAAAGACTATTCAAATGCAGCACGTGTAAAATTTAATCGCTTATTTATATGAAACAGTCACGAATAGGCGTTTCATCAAAACCGAATCAAAAAAATATAAAAGTAAGCTGTGCATTTAATTAAGAGAATCACTTTCATTGGCTAATAGATTATATGAATACATGGAATGGATTCTGCGATGAATCTGGTTGGTAGTCCATTTAGTCAATATATTACATAACATCCCGGTGAGAAGTATTACATGCATTTTGGCCTGATGAACCGTTACGTAAATGAAATGCGTAAGCATTTGCATTAAATATCTGCCATAAAACTATTTTCATAACATACTATATATATATATATGTATATGTATATATATATATATGTGTGTGTGTGTGTGTGTGTGATTATATATATATTATTAATTATGACAATATAAATAACACTTTTGTAAGTAAAATTGTGAACAAACTTCAAATACATAAGACAGGCTAAAAAAAAACTACAGCTGATATATATATATATATATATATATATATATATATATGTATATATATATATTTATATATATATAAATACGTTTATAATATATATCAAAATATATTGAGTCATTTTCATATAACTACACACGCTAGTGTTTCATTCTCACGCAAATATCAGTGTAAGGTTGACAATTCCTGCAGGTCATGTAATGCTCCTTATCCTGGGTAGAGCATATTGGGAAGTGATATACAAACGTTCATTAGCATGTTAAACGATGCTCTTTGTGTAAACACATCGAGCTTACACATTCGGACGATGTCAAAACATCGTTACTTCACTACCCGCACAGCAGCTGCCGAATAGCGTAATGGTGAGAAGCCTTGACTATCGTTTGGGCGGTCGGTTTCGATCCTGTCTTGAGGTCGTTGTCTGTCTAGCCTTATTGATGAGTTGTGATACAGCGAAATAGTACTGTATGTGGATGATTTCTCTACGCCTGCACCTTGCATAATCTGCTGATAACACACACTGTGACTCATCTCCCCATCCAGGAAATAAATATCATAGATCCTTCGCTCGAATTACTGGTGCCTAATCGATTCTATAGTCATCTTGATATCGTATTACTAGGGCCGTGTGTGAAGCTGTGCTAGACAGACAATCGCTTCATAGTGGCTATTTCAATCTGAATATTTGACCAAAGAATAGAACCCAAGTAAAGATAGAACAAAAACAACTGAATGTCAGCAAGCTGAAAACAAAATAACTGACTCAAAACGCTTAACTTATAGTGATAGGTAGGGTAATCTTTGGTCAGCTTGAAGGGACAACCCGCAAGATCGTGTACAACATATCTCTGGAGGGCCTTGAGTCAGTCTTCAGGAAACTCAAGGACTTGTTTGATCAGAACTGCCGGAGATTGCACAGTGGAATCCAGGATTACAACAGACACTGTTCACGCCTTTCTATTTGCCCTTAATGTCATCTCGGAGGCAGATAATCAACATAGTGTAGATATATTCTCGGGGGTCTCTGAAAACTCTGGTTTCACAATCAGTACTAGGAAAATAATCTGCTTCAGAAAAATCATATACAGAGCCCAGCAAATACCTAATGCGGTTGACGAGTTCACCTACATTGGTAATACACTCTCTTGCAATATAGCCATTGACGATGAAATTAACACCGGACTCTACAAAGCAAGTGCTGCTTTCAACCAACTCTGCAAGAATGTATGGGATAGAAGAGGCAGCATTTCCATAAGAAAGATCAAGGTATATTCTAGGATGTTAGTCGTGAATCGTTTAATAACGGCGCTAAAATACTAAATAACTTCAACACAATCAGACTGAGAAAACTGCTTGATATAAGCTGGAAGGAGAAAATACCAGACACAGAAATTATCACTCGTTCTGGGCTCACAGCATCTTTACTATTATGATGAAAGCCCAACTTCTTTGAACTGGTCGTGAAGCTTCTATTTAGTGAAATAATACACGGCAAACACTCCCATGACGGCCGGAGAAAACAATGTAAACACCCTTTCAAAGCATCATCCAAGGCCTTAAACCTCGACCCGTAATCAGTGGAGCAGACAGCTTCAAATAGAATCAAGTAGTCGGCCGCTATTCACAAGAGTGCCTACTAATTTAAAAGTGATAGGAGAGTTAATGCGGAAAAGGGCAGGTAAAGCGGGAAGAACAATCTTGGAAGACCTCGACATCTGCTATCGGTGCAGCAGAACTTTGAAAGCGAAGGTTGTGATCAGCCACCTCCGCCGTCATCAGCCCAAATTCCACGATGAACAAGATGGTCCTGTCGTTTCAAGGAAGGAACAACGTACTGTTTCTATCTTTATCAATATGACGTTTTGCAAAGGCTAGCCTTGCTTTCAGGTGCATAGGCTTCAATAAGGGAGTCTTTCTCGGACGACATGCTTTTAAACCAGCTCTCTTCAAAACTCTACCAACTGTATGTCGAGATACATTCACTCCAGAGGTGATCTGTTCATCAACAATCTCCCCAACAGAGATCCTTGGGTTTTGTTTTACTTGTCGAACAATTTTCCGTTCATCTCTTGGGGAAAGAATCCTTTTTCTCCCTCTACCCTCTAAACTCATAACGTGGCCTTGCGATTTGAACTTGTTTATTATGGCTCTAACAGTGGATTTGGGAAGGTTTAGCTTCTTTGAAATCTTATCATAGCCCTCCCCATTGGTATGGCATGCTACAACAAGCTTCCTGACGTCTTCGCTGTGTTCCTTAGTTTTAACCATGGCGATTGAAAATTATAATTTAGTCACTTATAATAGTTTAAATAAATCGCTATCTAAAAATTATCTGAAAAAAATTATTCACTGAATTAGCGTTAAACAAGCATAATATGGCTATAAAAAAGTTCAGAAAGCACGTAAACCGGAAATTGATTGATATTATACTGATACTAAAAGAAAAACAAAGCCGTGCCAATAATTTTGAACAAGGGTTTTTTGCAATTATGTTTGTTGTTCCTTTGTTATTTATTTTTTCTAAAATCCGATTGCTGCATCGGAAAGGCCAGTTAAACATACATAATATACTTGGTTATTTTCTTTAATTTAATCCCTTTTTTAGAATTTATTAGACAAAATTTAACTTTTATTTTACCGTGCCAATAAATATGATCACCACTGTATGTATGTGCGTATATATGTTTATGTGATTGTATGTATATATATATATGTGTTTGTGTGTGTATTTATGCATATGTATGTGTACACATGCATGTATATGTGTATGTGTATATATGCATATATATGTATGTGTATCTATATGTAGGTAAATGTATGTATATGTGCATATAGTGTACGTATTTGTATGTGTATATGTATGTATATGTGTGCTTGTTTTTATATATTCGTGTAAATATGTGTATGCATATGTATGTATATGTGTATGTATGCATGTGTGTAGGTATATGTATGTATATGTATGTGTATGTATGTGTATTGTGTATTTACGCACCGCAATAGAGACAGACTCCAAAACCTTTAAATGGTTTCTAGAGTCCGCTCTATGTAGCACCTCTAACCATTCTATTTTATATATATATCGGCACAGCACAGGTTGTCAACCAAATGCTGGCCAATAGCAGAGTCCAAGGAGGAGAGAGACTATCAGATCCCATCCTCCCTTGTCTGATCTTCGATGGAACATGCTGGTTTATACGAGTCAAAAGATTCAAGGATCTCCGCCCAACATAACCAGCATCGCACTAGCTTTTGAATTGATATACAATATTGCAATTTTGGATGTAAAGCAAACTATCCTTGCAAAAAGAAGGAAATGCAGGTCTCGTAGTATATACCAAACGCAAGGACACCGAATAAAAACAGTCGTAAATATTTCTGCGAATCTGTTTGGAAAATCTGTTACTCCTTTCCCCAATCCACGGTAATTTTTAATAAACCGGGCATTTCAAAGGTCCAAACCTTTTAGAGGATTTAAAATCCGCAACCTTTTTGAAAATACAGTAATGAATAAGGTCAATAGGATAACCATTATTGATAAATATTTCCCTGATCTTATCGAGTTCGGCGTCTAATCTGTTAGGCGAACAAATCATGAGGGCTCTATGTACCAAAGTATTAATTAGGCCGACCTTACGTGATTTTGGTACAAAAGACAACCAGTTCACATATAGGCCAGTAAATGTCGACTTCCTATAGATTGTAGTGAGAAAGCCCCCCTTGAACGTTTGACAAGAACATCTAAGAAGGGCAGTGAATTGTCGTTCTTACTTTCCATAGTAAAATTTAGAGCCCCATGCAAATAATTCAACCTATCAAAAAATATTGACGCTTTACCTTGCAATAGAAAAATAGCAAAAGTGTCGTCAACATATCTGAAATATGTAGTGGGTTTTTTTTATACAGTTGAACGGAACGGAGTCATAGTATCCGACAAAGATATCCGCTAAAGTTGGGGCTAAAGGATTCCCCATTGAAACCCCGTCGACCTGACAGTACATAATATCACAAAAAATAAACTCCACAGACTTTTTCCACATAAAAACGAGTAGAAAACGTATTGTGGATGCGTTATCGGCAGCTCCCGTTACTCTCGCTTCTCCTTATTTGTCCCTCAGTCCTCATTTTTTAATGAGTGATTTTTCTGACAAACGGAGAAGAAAAAGCTGTTTTCTAGGTTGGCAGTATTTTGCGCGAAAAGTTGGAAGAGATGGAGGAAAATTTCTGATTCTATGTCTGTTTCTATGTCTATCCTTGCAGCCATGTCACTAGTAAGGGTGCTGGAGGTAAACGTTTTATCTGGGCTGACGTTATCCGCCTGATAGTCAGGGACCCGAACCTTGGATTAACCACTAAGAAGGATGTCCTTTCAACAGGTGCAAAGTACTGTGGCCGCTGTATTGCCATTTGGTGAATGGATTCTGGATCATGCAGTAGCTTCTGGTGGGGCCTCTCGATGCCATATTAGTGGGTAATTGTTACGGCTTTACCTTATCATATTCTACAAAAAAAATCTTCGTTTCTTTTTCTCTCTTAGTTTCCCCTCTCTGTCCTGCTCTAAGCAAATCTGACGACCTAGTCCACAAATTCCAAAATTCCATCATTACAAGTTTCAAGAGAAAATACACGATTAAACACGGTTCTCCAACTTCCAACGTAGACCCCTACTACCATGTCTCCTTCTCCAACATCAGGCGTCTACGTTCTAACCTTCCAAAGGTTGAAACCCAATTACAGGAGACTAAACCAGATCTTTTATTTTTAAGCGAAACTGGCATTGGACAGGCTATTTGCCTAGAAGAGTTCGCAATTATCGGATACTCTAACTTAACTTCTAATTTTGACTCCCAAGATCGCCATGGGCATGGAATATGTGCCTATATTAAAGATGGCTTTCCGTGTGGTAGGAACATCTCCAGAGAAGATCCTAACTTACCCTATATGTGCTTCCGGGTTGCATTAGCTCAAACTACTGCGTTTATATTTACTCTCTATCGCCCCCCAAAACAGCGGAGTTACTATCTTTAAAAGCATATCTGAGGAAATTGATCATGTCCTATCTGCTTATCCTTCAGCTAACATTCACGTATTTGGAGACTTCAATGTTCACAACGTCGAATGGTTGACCCACTCAAATTATACCGATGATGAAGGGAGGTTCTGTCATGATTTCTCCATTGCTTATGACCTCACTCAGATTGTTCACGAACCCACCAGTGTGCCCGCAATGACGGCCAGTATGCGAGTCTACTAAACCTTTTTCTCACAACTTGCCCTGAACTATGTTTCAGTTTCTGTTCTGTCTCCTCTTGGATCTTCCGACTACTCTGTTGTATCAATTAAGTTAAAAATGAAATGTAATAAGTCCCCAGACGTACCTCTCCATCGTACGGTATATCGATACACTAAGGCTGATTGGGATAGCTTCCGTAGATTTATATTGGATCTACCTCTGCGTTCCATGTTTAAAATGATGTCCTCTATAGTATCAGACCTGACGGAATGGTTAATTGTAAGTATAGACCGTCTCATACCCTCGAAAAAGTTCCAGCAAAAACCTAACAGCCAGCCATGGTTCTCTCCAGAATGTGCTGCTGCCATTGAGCACAGAAATAACTTTTTCTACTGCTTCCAACGTAATAGATGTATGGAAACTAAAGCCCCCTTAAAGGACTGCCAGCAACCATTGTAAGAAAGTAATAAAGAACGCAAAAGAGTTGTATGCTCAGTCCGTCAAGCACAAAGTAGCTGAGCAGCGGCTTGGTCCCCACCAGTTTTGGCAAATAGCAAACAGAATCCTGAACAGAAGCGTGTGCTCCATCCCAACTATTATCAATGGACCAGAGGTAATCTCGTCAGCATCAGACAAAGTCAAACTCTTTGCCAAGAAGTTTGCAGCTAATTCTACCCTCTGCGATCAAGGCCGCCAACCCCCAATATTTCCTCCTATATCAGAAAACACACTATGTGATATACATATATCTTTACGTGATATTGCCAAGCTAATCGAAAACCTTGATTCCAGTAAAGCAACCGGCCCTGACGGTATTCCAATTATAGTACTCAAAAAACTTCAACCTGAACTAGCGCCCATCCTTACAAAACTGTTTAAACGTTGTCTTAAGGAGAATAGCTTCCCATCACCCTGGCACATCTCATCAGTATGCCCTGTATTTAATAATTCAGGCGAACGCTCATCCCCCTCTCAGTACAGGCCAATAAGTCTCCTGTGCGTCATGAGTAAGTTGCTAGAATCTGTGTTAAATACAGAAGTAATCAACCATCTCAACAAAAATAACCTTTTTAGTGACACTCAACATGGTTTCCGTTCTGCAGCAGATATGCTTACAGTTATATATCATAGGATTAGCAAATCTCTCGATAGCGGCAACCTTTCTAGGGCAATGGCTCTTGACATATCTAAGGCCTTTGATATGGTATGGCATAAAGGTTTACTTCATAAGATCTCTAGCTATGGTATAGCTGAAAATGTCTTCTCAATTATTAACTCATTTCTTTCTGATAGGTTCATGAGAGTAGTAGTTGAGGAGCAAAAATCAGAAGCTCACAGTATTAATGCTGGAGTCCCTCTGGGGTCCATCCTGGACCCAACTGTTTTCCTGATCTACATTAATGATCTTCCAAATCACATCCTTACATCATTTGTTGACATTTATGCTGATGACACTACCATTTATGGTAGCACATCTAAGACAGTAAACGATCAAGTTCCCTCCGATTCTCTCTCCTCTGATATTGAGCACGTGGTACAATGGGGAAAGGAGTGGCTGGTTACTTTTAATGCATCTAAAACCAAGCTTCTCTCTTTACATCATCAACATTCTAATCCACATCTGGCATCAATTGAAATGAATCGCTCTTCAGGGGGACTCAGGTTTTGACAAGCTTCTGGGCTTGACCTTTACTCCTGATCTTAAATGGAACACGTACATCAAATCTGTTGGCAAGGCCGCTGGAAAAATGGTGAGATCTTTCTATCGATCCAGTATGTATCTCACTGCTGGTGCACTTATCTATCTATATAAGAGCCAGGTACGTCCAATGATGGAATACTGTTGCCACATCTGGGCAGGAGCTGCTAGAAAGGACATTTTTATCACGGTGTCACTGTCAACCTGGGTACATTTTGTTTAATAAAATCCGAGTGTTAAAATAATACATTATAAAAATAAATATTTTAAATTTCATTATTCCGTGTTTTTAGAGATTCAACAAAAACATAACAAATAAAAAGGAATTAAAATGTTATAATAATTTATTTTATATAGAAATATATATATATATATATATATATGAAGGTTTTATTTGTTGGATAATTATACGGAATCACTGATTGAAGTTACGCCTGCGTTCGGGTTTGTATGTTTACCGTTTATGTTTAAAAAACAACTCTTTGACTTATCTCTGCATCTAATTTTCTCTTTAAATATCGTTCAAATATTTCATTAAAACAGATGTAAAGATTTTTAAAAAATGCAAAGTTTATGATTATTCTGATATGTTTCTATTGTATAAAGATAATGTTTATTCATAAGAAAAACTTTACTGGGTGAGTGTTCGTATGTTTACTATTTACGTTTTTAATAAACTTTGCACCTAATTTTCTTTTTTTTATTTTTAAAATAAGACTAAAATATAAAATATACAATGTATATAGTTATTCTGATTTGGGTACTAATGCCTAATTTGAACCAGACGTAACTCAACGTCCGATCAGCGTTGCTCGGAACACGGCGTTAGCCGCCGAGCTTTGCCGATTGTTAAAGTGTAACAAATGCTGCTCCGAAAAAATGAAGGAGACATGTAAAAATAATAATTTTTACAGAAGAAAAAGTAAATAAGTGAATAATAATTTTTACAGAAGAAAAAGCAAAGCAAAAATAAACCAAGAAACAACGACTTACCATAACAAGTTTTTTGTTCTATTTTTTTTTGTAATGTAATTTTTAACTACATTTTTTCCAACAAAAAAGTTCAAAGCAAAACAGATAAACACAGTTTTTTTTTTAAATCTTTTGTGCAACAATTAAAGAAAGTTTTTTTTTTCAAGAAAAGATTAATAATTTTTTTTTAGTTAGTGGTGGTTATTAACATGGGAAGGTTGAGGAAGGGGGTCTACTCTGAAAGCCGTTCTTAACATGGGGAGGTAGGGAGGGGGTGTCTATTTCAAAATCCGTTCTTAACATATGCGGTTCGTCAGCTACTTTGCAGGGCATTGATTGGCTGATCGACGTCTTACCTTATATTACAATCGAACCCGAGCGCATGACGTCATTTTCCGAAGAAAACCGATCGGATGCTAAGTTACGTCTGGTTCAAATTATGCACAAGTACCCGGATTTGTTTATATTTTAAAAAGATAGTGTTTTTTAAAAAATACATAAATAAATTAACTTTTACGAGTCGGACTTAGATCTCTCTTTAATGTAAGTAACCAATACTTTCAGTTATTGTATTTATTTCAAATTTTATCAAATTTATAAAATTTTTGGTACTTTTTAGTACTTATGTTACCATGCTAAAATATTAAGATTATTATTAAGAAAGCCATTTTAACATCGAACTTAACTTGAAAATACACTTTCAAAAAATGGCAAGGTAACATAAGTGATAAACAACGAATTTTTATATCAAATTTATTTAAAAATTATTTGTGTAATTTAATTTCTAAGTGTATGTTTTTTCAAATATTTTAATCAAGATGTCCCGAAAATCTACAATTTCAACTCGCAGTAAAAATGTAATGAAATTTTCCGGTCTATTAAATAAAACGGAACCTTCTATTTTCCGACAAAGTATTCAATATACTAACTATATAATGAATCCTTATTCTCACCTTTCAAATTTTGCTATTTCCTAATTAATAACAAAGGAACTCATGGATATTTGGAAAGCAGTTAGCCCATATTTACTTCTTTTAAGTGAAATGACTATTTTAAAAAGGATGACTATACTGTGTCAAGAAGGCCAAACAAATGATTAGAAAATCTCTCACCGCTTCCCAAAAGCAATCCTGGATAGAAAAACTGGATTCATTATTTGATATTTCGTTCTGTTTTTGAAATCTGTCAGTTTTAAGTTGTGACGATCCTCATGTAAAAGGCAATAAAGAAAATTGCCATATTTAGCACATCATCTGTACCTGTTCTCTTCAACGAAAGTTAAATTATATTCTATTTTGTCAATGTCTTTGTGAGATACACTTTAATTCAAATTAATTTCCATATTTTAATGTAAACTAATTTTATATTAATCTGTTTAGATGTATTTTAATGTAAGTAAAATCTGATTTTTCAGGTTCCAGCTGAAAACCGTAAATACCTAAAGATAAGGGAAGGAAAATATGACCAAAAGGTACTTTCAGCTTGGTCCTGTTGATAAACGTGCTATAAAAAAAGTAAAAACGAACGAGAGGGGTTAATAAAAAATGTACATTCATCACCAATACCTTCAAGTTCAAATCTCGAGAGTATTATTTCCTCCCCCTGTTACTTATCTCCTCAAAGTGAAGAACCAGAAGAACAATATTTGCAGACAAAGAGCCATCCGAAAGGGTTTTATAGCCTTATCAAATTTCCCAGATATGTTCTTGAGTTAGTTGGGGGGGGGGGCATATCTTCTAATCTTGGAGCCAGCCTTGCCAATGACTTGCTCTTGGATTTGCAGGCCTTCTTATAGCCAATATTAATATAAGCAATATTCTTATTGATAAATGTAAAGTGGACAGGGCAAAAACTAAAGTGAAAACAACTGCCAAAAAATAACATAATGAAAGTGTGGACAATTTGATATGCATTGGAGTTGATGGGAGAATAGATAAGGATACATTGTTTTATAAAGAAATTGTGGAGGAAAATGGACAGAAAATTATGAAAAAAAACTAAGGGACCAGAACACCATTTAAATTTTACTATAGATACACCATATGAAAGTAAATATCTGGCATACAAAGTTCTTCCTAACAGTGGTGCAACAAGTGATGTTCGTGCAGAGAAAGTGATGGATGTTTTGCATGAATTCAACAGTGAAAAAACTATCAATGATATTCTTGTTGACAACACTAATGCCAACACAGATTATAAAGGTAGAATGGTTGCAATTTTTGAAAAAAATTAATTTTCATACAATTGGTTGCTCTTTGAACCATAACGAACTACCTTTCAGGGCTCTTTTTAAAAACATGAATGGTTGCGCAAAAGGCTTTACAACAGTCAGCGGGCCCCTGAGGGAATTATGCTCAAATTGTTATGATTTACCTCAAATATAATGTTCCACTAATAGCAGTCCTCTGAATTCAATTTTGAAAATCGATGAAATAAATGACCTCAGTTCTGACCAAAGATTACTGTATTACACAGCAGGTATTTCTAGATGTAAGGTTGACTCTAGATATGCTTCGTGGAAAATTGGTCCTTTAAACCAGATAAGACGGCTAACTTTGACCGTTAGGCTCATGTGTTTATGGACTCATGGTGCATACACACAAAGGCTCACAAAACTCCAGATGTTAATAAATTTTATCGTAAATGTGTATGAAATTTGTTGGTTTTCAATTTAAAAAAATAATAAATTCTCACAATCAGCAATTGCACATTTTTAATATAAACCAGAAGATTAAGGAGCAGCCTTATGAAATTCAGCAGATCGCACTAAAAAACATACCAGGTAATGTATTTTGTTTACTGCCTGAAAACCTTCTATATTCAATGGTCAAATCTGAGGAGGTTGAAGTAAGAGAAGAAGCTCTAAAAAGAATTCTGGACATTAGGTAATTAAATATTTATTCATATATCAATGACTCAATTATTTATTCCAATTCATACAAACATTTTTTAAGATTTTATCTAATTTCACCATAATTATTAAAGCCGTATACATTGATATTTTTAAATATTTAATTAATTTTTATATGCTTTCTAGAGTCGACAGTCAACCAAGAAACACTTAACAAGAATACAAAATATTAATTTTAATGCGACTCATTGGACACAATTAACAGATTTGACATTGTGTGGTATTTTAGAAGCACCAGTGACGGAAGATTTTTCTGATTCTGAACTTCGAGAATCATTATTCAATGGGAACAATCTTGACTTTCCAGATTTCCCCTCCTCACATTCTCAGGGCGTGGAACGGAAGTCATCTACTTAATACTTAACTCTTATCCTATAGTTGTCACAGAGCCTTGATAAGTGGTGACCCTATAAGTAAAAAGAAAACAATGAAAAGTGGAGAGTCCCGATTTTCGATTTGAAGATTATTTATGATTTCTTTAATCATTATTATTTTTAAAAAATAAAAGGACATCGCCTGATTTGAAATAATGAAATCCCTTGGTAAATAACGCGAATATTTAAGACAAACCTTGCAAAAGCGCTGAATTTTCAGTATATTTTTGTCTACGACTTTGACAAAAACGCTAAAAAAAAAAAAAAAGCTCGAGCATTTGAACTAATTTTTGCATGAGTACTTAATAAGTCCGGACACAACTTTTCGTAAGTGACATTATTTAACATTGGAAAAAGTGAATAATCATCATACCCTAATATATATATATATATATATATATATATATATATATATATATACACATATATATATGTGTGTGTGTTTATATGTGTATATATATGTATATATACACATATATATATATATGTGTATATACATATAATATATATATATATATGATGAGAATAATGGAAATATTATTCCGACAAAATAGAGAAATAAATAGGAACACACCGAATCATGTGTTCATCAACGTTTCGTCTTTATTCCGATACTTATTCTGGATGAATGAGATTAAGAAAACAAAAAACACCAGTACAAAATATTTGAAAATGTTTCATGTGCAAACTGTGACGTGTTCTATTTCAGAAACGGAAAAAAATTAGGACATTCAAAAAAGGAGGAGCGCTTGCGTTATTTTAAAGCGAGGGAGATTTTTAATAACGTCATATAGTCGTTAATATGTTTATAAAAGATATGAACACAATTAATAATTTTCTGGAAAAATATGTCTGTAAAAATTCAAATATAGGTGTGCAACCGAAATGAAATAAGTTCGTTTTTGTTATGTAATTTATTGTTTGAGATTATATGTATTAATTATAATTATTATGGGGATGTTTTATGGTGTGAGGTGGGTAACTGTGTTTACAATTAAATTATATTCTTATAATAAATTTTTTTTAATAATGGCGCTACATTATAGAAACATCCACATTGTTTAATTGTGCTTGAATTTTCGATAAGCTCTGAGTCAAGAAGTCTCCGGTGCGGTTTATTTGAAATAAATTTAACTATTATTGCTTATTTGAAGTCAAAGGTATGATTATGCTGCAATGAATGAGATAATAATTCACATAGAGAATTGCTATTTCTTATATATCTTTTGTGTTCGTTGAGCGTTTTTTCTAACTCACGCTGAGTTTTACTAACGTGTCTATGATGGCAATTCTGGCAAGAATAGTATATGTGTTTGCATTGGAAACTGGTCTTCTTTGGAGATGTTTTGTTGGTTTTTATATTTTTCTTATAGTTTGTGATGTGGTTTGCATGACTGGAATCCCTAGTTTGTTTAGTCTGTTGCAAATTATTGTATTATTGGTGTGTGTAAGTAAAAGAAGGTGTCTCTTTATGAGAGAAAAATCTGGGGTATATGATTTTTGATTATTTATCCTACAAAATATTTGTGTGGCTTTTTGCTTAGCATTTAATATTAAATATGTGAGATATTGCAAGGTTTTCAAAGATTTTGTGAGGTATTGTAATTCTTCGTCCATATATTCGAGCTCCAAATTCTGAATGCGCGTAAGAAGAAACCAATTATCGTACCTGTTCTTATTTCGTTATTATAGTTTGTATAGAAATGTATAATCATTTTTGTGTGTAGTTTTGCGATGTACGTTGGAGGATAGTTTATTATTGAATTTTACAATAAGTATGTCTAGAAAAGGTAAAGAGTGATGGTTGTCTGGTTCATAGGTGAACTTTATGGAGGGATCGACTGAATCTAATTTGTCTTTAATGTTATCTATGTGCGTGTTTCCAGGACGAAACACAGAATATCTTGGACACATTGACGACATTTGTATTTTTCATAAATCTGTTTGTTCCTTTTTATTTCGTTCACTCACTCTCTCTCTCCATCTCTCTCTCTCTCTCTCTCTCTTACTAACTATACTATATATATGTATATTTATATATATATATGTTTATATGCATATATATATGTGTGTGTGTATACATATGCATGTATACATATGTATATATGTATGCATAAATATATATATATGTGTGTGTGCCATAATATTGTTTCACAATTCAAGACCATTTAGCTATGGTACAGTGTTTAGTTCATATATATATATATATATATATATATATATTATGCATATATATATATATACATATACACACACAAACACACACACACACACACATATATATATAATTATATATATATATTGCATTGTTTATCACTGACGTTTCCTATACGATACTAAAATACATTTTTAGCATACAGACAGACAGACAGACAGACAGATGTCTCTCATATTACTATAGATATTTAATTTTTTTTCCTAATGGCGGTGATATGATAAAAAAATGATACGTACTTTTTTCTCACTAAATATGCAATCGGAATATATGTTATGATTAATTGGATAGTAACAGCTACAAACTCTGCGTTTTTATGTTTCCTGTTCTGGTGCAGCGTCGCGTCAAGTGCGATGCAGACCCCACAAGATGGCGGAGAGGGAAGAATTAAAAATATAGAAATGAAAATGAAAGACCAAAGAAAAAAAGTCCAACGAACTTTAAGCTAATATTGGTCGACAATTTATCTCAACTGTCATAGTTCATTCGTATATTTGTGGCCGACAATTCATTTCTTGGTCCGTTCATCATGTCAGCTTTTTGCCGGCAGGGGCTGGCGACTGGGATTCGTTTTTTTTTTCTTTTCTTCCATGGGACAGAATACACAAGAATTCACAATGTTTATTGCTGGGGAATTTGCATAACGCGCGATTATATCATGTCGGCCATCTTGTCCTAAGCGTAATTGTTGACAGCCTTTTGGACATTGGTTCACAAATTCGAATTCACGATCCGACGTAGCACATGCTGCAGATATTATATATATATATATATATATATATATATATATATATATATATATATATATATATACATCTGCGTGTATGTATATATATATTCGATGATTTCTCTCTATATAATATATATATATGTATATATATGTACTTGTATAAATATATATAATATATTTATATATACGAGTATACATATATATATTTATATATATATATATATATATATTATTGAAAATGAAAATCAACAATGAAACTTAGCCTGATTCCATTATAAATTTATTTCAACCCGAGAGGGTCTTATCAAATAATAAAAACAATTAAGAATTGATGTTTCAAGTTTGAATAAATTTAAAATGATATCGGGTTTAGTTTTTCTTCATTGTCTTTTTCTTTTAAATTTCATTCTTTCTCTGCTATTATTTTATTATATTATTGCGATTTTATACTTAAGTTCATACACAAGCAAAAAGTTTTGCATTAATTCTGTGTCTCTTAGTAAATATAAACAAAATAGATTGATACTAAACTTTACGTCTAGAATTCATATTTCAATTTCGATTAAAATCAAAAATATTATTTTGATTCTAAAACATCTCCTCAATATAAGAAGACATTGAATGAGAATTTAGAATTCATGCGACCTTGTAGAACTGGCATCCGTGTCTAATCATCTAATTTTCTAATTATCTAATTATCTAATCATCTAATCATTATGGATGAAAATCTATGTAAAGCAGATGGATTTGAACTTTAAAATAAAATCCAAAGCAACTGAAATTGACAAAAATATGTATTAATGCATGTCGGACAGCATTTTTTTTTACTTTACAAACATCGGTTGTATTTAAATTTATTATACATAAAACTAAATTAAACTGAATATACCACATTTATAAACCCTTATGGCTATCAGCTATGTTGCAAAACACATGATGATCGGATATTTTAGCGGTTAATTCTGTTAATATATAAATATATATTTAACTTTATATAAATAGAGACATATTATTATCACGAATAAAAATACATTAAATAGAGTTAATAAGTAAATAGATGTTTTTATGTTTATGTAATGTTTGGCATCTTGAGCAAAAGAATATAAAAAGCTTCTAGTTCCGGAATAAAAATTAAATTCTTACCCCTGGCGTACAGAAAATTTAGCACAACAGAAAATTGCATACACGTGTCTAGTCCTTTAATTTTTAAATTAGAAAAAAGGTGTTTGTACAGTATCCTATCCGATAAATAAGGTATTTGTACAGTATAGTACCCACATAAAAACAAAGAAAATCTTACCTATAACGTACATAAAAGTAATCCAAACCGAAAAATATGCAATATATTCGAGTAGTATTACTTTTAGATACGAAATAAGGTGCTTCTTTAATATAGCACTCTAATATAAAATAAATTCTCACCTATGACATACGGAAAAGTTCGTACAAAAATCATCGAGTAGTTTCATTTATATATTAAAAATAAGGTACTTGTACATTATCCTACCCAATAAATATAGTACTTGTGCAGTATAGTACTAATATGAAAAACAAAGAAAAGCCTACCTGTGACGTGCATAAAGGTTATTAAAACCGAAAAACACGTTATATATTCGAATAGCATGGCTTTTAAATTAGAAATCAGGTGCTTCTTCACTATAGCACCCAGATGAAAAAACTATTACTCTCGGCGCACAGAAAATTTAGCACAAGAGAAAATTACTTAAAAGTAGCGAGTTCCCTCATTTTTAAATTATATAAAAAAGGTATTTCTACAGTATCCTACCCAGGAAATAAGGTACTTGTACAGTGAAGTACCTACATGAAAAACAAAGAAATTCTTATCAGTGACGTACATAAGTAATCAAAATCGAAAATTATGTAATATTCCTATATATTTATTTAAAAAATCTGGTGCTTCTTCAGTATAGCACTCTGGTGTAAAAACAAAGAAACTTTTACCTGTGACATACCGAAAATTTAGCACAACAGAAAATTACGTAAATGATTTTAAATATGTTTGTACATTACCCGGCCTAGGTAAGGTCTGTCCTAGGGAAGGTAGACGTATTCCATACATATGTTGTGTAATACCCGCCCTACAGTAGGTAAAATATTCGTTTGCTCAAGATGCCAAACATTACACGTTGCAATCATCATAGAGAGATAGATAGATAGATAGATAGATAGATAGAATTATTATCGTTACATTAAAAGCTTTCGATATAGTATGCAGCATAATGTACAATACAAATAGCATTGATATAAAATAGAAAATATTAATGTCTAAACCTTCATGGATTATTTTTGTTGTAGATTTAAATTACCATTTGGTGTCCAATATAATCTATTCAGACGTTTAATTCAGCCTTATCCCTACTAAATACAACTTAATTTTACAATTAATTGGTTAATGTCTACTTGTTAATTTATTTGACTTGATTTTCATTTTTTTCCTCCATTATTATTATATTTTATATATGTTAATTTTTTTATATGTGAATTAGTGATATTTTCCATATGTTGATTTTTATATGTGAATTAGTGATTTTTATATATGTTAATTAGTGATACATGTTTTTTATATATGTTAATTAGTGATAAATGTAATAGAATAGAATTTATCTTTGAAAATGAGATGAGATAAGGATGTTTTTAATTAAATGTGTTTTTATTGACGGCTTAATAAATACTACAAGTTAATTAATTTCTTATTGTTATTGTTTATATATATGTATATATATATGCATATATATATATCTATAATATATATATATATATATATATATATATATATATATATATATATATACAGGGTGGCCACAAAGTCACGCACCAATGTTAATCAAAAAAATAAAAAATTAAAAAAGTTATAGTAGTAACATTTATTCAGATTACAATTGCTCGATATGTTCGCCGTTTGCAGCTATGCACGAGCCAATACGAAATTCAAAGACACGATTCAGTAAATCAGCATCACCATCAATTTGAAGACAAGCATCACCATCAATTTGAAGACAAGCATCACCATCAATTTGAAGACAAGCATCAATAATACGACTCTTCAGATGCTCCAAATCACCAATCTTCGTTGAATAAACAATTTGCTTAATGTGACCGCAAAATTAAAAGTCCATGGGGGTTAGGTCAGGCGTACCTCTTCGACCGATCCAATTTTCGAAATTCTCGTGGAGCCAGTCACGCACAATCGTTGCGTAATGCGGCGGGGCACCGTCTTGCATAAACCAAGTAGGTCTGCCGTCGCCAAGTAAATCAAACTGCGGTATCACATAATTTTGCAACATGTTGAGGTATCTTTCGCCAGTAACTGTCTGATTGAAGAAGAAAGGGCCCAACATATGGTCGCGCTACAAACCACACCAAACCATTATCTTGGGACCGCTGTGTTCTTTGCTGGCTTACATAAAATGAGGATTGTCTTGCGAATAGTTCTGCCGATTGACCTCTCCACTAACATAAAAATTTGCCTCGTCGCTAAATAACATGTTTCGCCTAACAAGGTCAGGGTCTTCCTCGAGTTGAACCTGAAACCATACAGCCATTTCTAAACGTCTGTCACTATCTTCCTCGTACAATTTGTGAAGAATTTGAAGTTTTTAAGGATGAAATTTTTCTGCTTTGAGGACCTTCTGCATCGTTGAACGAGGAACACCAATTTCACCTGCTGCTCTTCGCACTGACTTCCTTGGACTGCTTGCAATTTTTTCCAACACTTGTGCACGTGTCTCTGCAGATAAACCTGGACACCCACTTCGCTTTTTGTCAACGACGCTACCAGTTTCTCTGAATTTGTTGATTAAGCGACCGACAGAAGTGTGTGACACATTTTCATTAGGAGGGTTTCTATTGAATTGCTCAGCAACACTTCTGTTGGTTGCGCCATCACGACCAGATAATAAAATTATTTCTACGCGCTGCTCGGTAGTCAATGGCATGTCTGATCTGAAATAAAAAAAATATAAAATTAAAAAATTATATTAATAAAAAATAAATACTAACATTGGTGCGTGACTTTGTGGCCACCCTATATATATATATATATATATATATATATATATATATCGGTGAGAAGCGTTGACTGTCATTTGGGCGGTCAGGTTTCTGTAAAAATGTTAAGGTCAACTGTATTTCCTGTGGTTAATGTGAGCTGTGTAGTTTGTTCCTTGCTAATGGAGTCAGAGATGGCTTAGCGACCGTATAAGCCTCTCCCGAGAGGCTGTAATCGTAACTCCCTGTACTGCTGATTCCTAAAAGGAAGAAATACTGGTGTTTGTTTTTATTAAAAAATATAATGATAATAATTAAATTTATATACATACATATAAATACGAGTGTGTCGGTGTGTATATACTTTTTGTCATAACACAGACATCGCTACGTCTTAATAACTATGGTTTAATAATATTTCCAAAGTATTTTTCAACGGCGTGTCATTCAATAGATACAACACTTGCAATAGATAAAATACGTGCAATAGAGAAAATGTCTCCAGACTGTAAGTTATATCATACGATTCGTTCTCTAATAAATGTTCTTCTATCATAAAATCACTGATCGAGGGTTGTCTGCCTTTATTCTATTTGATGTTATCCATATTGCTATGAGCGTGTTCAGAAATCCTCACCTCCAAATGTACAACCCTAATATTTTGTTTTGCACCGATAATTATTTTATATACCCGAACGTAATCAAATTATTGTGAAAAAGGTATATGTCAGTCCTCGGCTAAGATATTATTGTAAACAGGGAATATACGACATGTAAATCAACTTTAGAACCAAGTTCCTGACTTCTAGGGATTTTAATATCATTAAATAAGGAAAGAACTTAGGAGGGTACTTAATTTATCATTATCGGAGGGAGATATCTTCTTTATATATTTTGTTAAATTGTACACCACAATCAAATACAAATATCCGAAATACACTGCATCCAAGTAATAACATCAATAAATATCCTTCCTAATGCCAACTTTATTTCTTTATTTGATTAAATTTTATTATAATGCATTTGTTCAGGAGTCACTTTACATTTTGTTAAGCTTACATAAAAATACCCACCCAGAAAATAGATACATCGCTCGCTGCAAATCTCACAACCAATGTATGCCGAACCTCCATTAATATCTCCAACAAATTTTTACCAACCTACTTTAAAAAGTAAAAATAATTTATTTTTATTATTTGTTTGTTGTCAAGACAGTGGTATTATAATACAAGGACGTTCGATTTCTGATATACTTAGTATCTCCCCGAATCAAACGGAGCAGTCCTACTATATTTGATATTGATTAACGATACGACATTTTATTACTACACTCTCAGTTATTAATCTTTTCTTAGTAAATTTTATTTTTTATTGTACAAGCTTCAATTTACGTATAGTTTTATATCGTGCGTAGAAAATTAGCATTTTAGGTAGGAAACGTTTATCAAACTGTTTTTGTGTGCATATGGTTCATTCGACAGTCATTTGAGTCTTTCAGTATATTGTAAACTAGCGGCTACACCGTATCGGCACACACAACGCCGACTCAAACACAAAATCCAGTACACTCAACATCAAGTACACTCAATCGTCTTACCATAAACGCTTAGCTTGTGAACTCGGAATATGGGAAACGAAAAAACAAAAATATCCTTACTAAAGGTAAGGATAATGAGTAAACGTTGGATAAAATGATAGTTAAAATTATTACGAACTTGCCAGGATTTGAACATGGAATCTTCTGGTCCGTAGTCAGGCGCGTTTTCCATTGAGTCACAAGTCCTGTCCGTATGCCAAAAGATGTTACCACGACAGTATACAGACAGTGCTAAATTACGTCGACATGGGCAGGTAACTTTTTAGACAATTGCACGAAAGGGCCCAAAAACCCTTATTTCGGGCTTTTTGTGTGACTAGTCGTTATTCGTTACGAACTTTATAAAGATAAGGACAATCTAGGGACTCACATCTTTCAGAGAAAAAAAGAAATGTTCAATTCGTTGTATCCATTCGAAAGTTTTGTTGGTATATATACACACACACGTAAATAAATAAATAAACATTTAGAATTTTATTAATAGTATAGATTATCTTTCTATCTCACCACACACACCCACATATATATGTGTGGGTGTATGTGTGTGCGATTGTGTGTATGTGTGTGTGATAGAGATTGTTTTCCACCATGTAAGAGTTTTGTGAATTAGAATTATCCTTATAAGATAAGATGCGAAAACAACGAAGATTTAAAAAAATAAACATTAATTTATTTAAAAATTAAAACAACCCATGTCCAACGATATTCGTCTTAATTAACTGTGAAATTAGATGGTTCTTCCTTTACGTCCCTTGTGACTCTACGAAATATGACTTTTTTAATGCTTAAATCAGGAGAATCAATCGTGGCTCGCGTGAAATAGATTATAGATTTTTCAATGTTCAAATGAGCATTAGAAAAAGAAAGATTGATTCACTAATTCTTAGTATTATAATATACTAGCAGAGAGATCCGAGGTTGCCCGGGATTGAATCATGATTAACAAATGTTTCACCCTCCCATAATGTTATTGTCTTCGAAATCATCGAAATCGCCCATTTTTCTATAAAATCGATTGATACCCTACCCTAGTTGGGCACCCACCGCGATGCACCGGGAAATCACTTCAAATGCCTCTCCGCAATACACCGTAGTTATATTGCACTTTAGAGAAACTACTGTTGATGTTATGATATCATTTTTTATATGCAATTAATTAGATTGAAGTTTAAAATGCAAATGGCAAGTAGCATGGTTCAATTGTGCTCTAAACAGAAGCATTAATTTGGAAGGCGTTTTTTTATGTCAAAAAATATTCTATTGATTGGATAAAAATTATATATTCCTTCTTTTATCAAATTACTTCGATAACCGATTATCGATACTTATCAAATATATTTCGATACAAAATCATTTTAATACCATAGTCAGGCATAGAAATTATCTATGTGTGAAATTTCATAAAAATTGGCCCAGCTGTTTTAGAGTTGATAGGGAACAAACTCATACATATACAGACACACATGAAGTTACTTTTACTTAATAGTAGCGCTATATATGGGAGGGTAACTAAATAACTAATGAGCAAATATTATGAATTTGAAAGACAGCTTCTAATTTGTTAATGGTTGATCATGTTATTTATATTAAATTTAATTCAGTTTAATTGAAATGGAGTAAATGGATAGAACGAAGAGTAGATTCCTTCATGAATATTCATATGTTTCCGATTTATGTGAAATTGAACTATTAGTATCAAACATTAATTAAAGAGTATTCTCAGATATTCAGTTTCGTTGTGGTATATTTTATACAATTAATTACATATAATGTTTACCGATTTCAAACGGCAATTGTGATGTGTTGTATATCTGTAGGAACTTGCGTTTCAGCGCAACCATTGCGTCCTTCAATCTAGGCTGTTTGGATGCAAGGGTTCATGTCTCTTAGTGATTAACCCCTGGATTCACAATGGGGGCTGGGTTTATGAGGTGACAGCATTAAAGTGGTGGGCTTGTGGACGGTCGGAAGCAAGTTTGGCGGGTGGAGATGTATAGACTCCAAGGAAAAAGGCTGTTCTCGGCGTCCGATTTTTGATGAGATGCAAAGCGTATTCAGTGCAATGTGACTGACAATTTGACCGATTGACATTCAGAAACAATTTACAGACATTTTAGAAATATTTGCAAGGAAGTGAGTGAGGAGGAAAAAGGGTAAAATTAAACAAAGAAATTATTAGAGAAAGTCGATATGGAAGAACAGAAAAGAAATGAAAAGTACTATATATATATATATATATATATATATATATATATATATATATATATATATATATATATATATAGGTGTGTGTGTGTGTGTGGTGTTCAATTTCTGTCAACACACACACATATATATGTATATATATAATTATATATATATGTGTGTGTGTGTAGTGTGTTCAATTTCTTTCAACACACACACATATACATATATATATGTATATATATATATATATATATATATATATATATATATATATATATATAAGCAATAAATTGACCACAAAAATAAAGAAAAGAAAGAATGTAATTTGGAAAGGAATAGACTGAACGCGAACAATAACATGAGAAATCATAAAAAAAACACAACAAAAATCAAATAACATTAGAGAAAAGCTTCAAACAATACATTTATAAAAAAACGGACAATAAAGCAAGAAGAATTAAAGAGATACAGAGAGAAAGAGAAGCATAATAATATTACGAAAGAAAAGTTAAAGCTATTAAAAACAGATTTTAGAAATCGAGGAAAAGGGTTGAAAAACGTGGTGGAAAAAGTTGATTTACATCATAGCAAGTAGTTTAATTAAAGGAAAGAAAGAGAAATTCGATTGGAAAGAAAAAAGAAACGGGGAAATGACATATATTAGTAAACAGATTAAAAGAGGGAAATTTAAGAAGAAATAGAATGAAAGACTATAATAAAATGATAAAACTAAAATAATAATAAATGACAGAAAAATGAAAGAAAAATTAATAAAGAAAACATGAAGATAAAAAGAGAAAAATGATTATATAAGAAAAAAACTGTTAAAATATTGAAAACGAAAACAGGACGGATTTAGAAATATCGACAGAAGTAACCGTGTAAGGAAATAAAGATAAAAAGAGAGAATGACAAAGAATTAAAAAATAAAAAAAATCCTACAAAAGAAGATATTCTTAAATCAAGTAATACATCCAAATAGAAAAAAGAGATAAAAATACAAAACAACAACAATAATAAAAACGACAGAAAACAATATTAACCAGCATAAAAAGAAAATAAATAAATTAATATAAAAATCTTACTGAAAATGAAAAGAAAGGAGGTAATAAAGAGCGAAATTGAGAAAATAAATAAAAGCAAAAAATAAAAATTAAATTGAACGTATGACACTGAATATCAAGGTAAAGTCTATATGAAAAGATACATCTTAAAGATATAATCAAATAGATAAAATTGGGGGGATATTAAAGGATGAATCCAAAAACGCAACAGAAAATGAAAGAAAAAAACATAAAATAAAGAATAAAAAAGCAAGAAAGACAAAAGAAAAACAGAAATGGACAAAAGAACGAGAAAATCAAGACAAACAAAAGCAAGAATGCAGGAAATAAGCAAGAAAAATGAATTAAGATAAAAATGGAGAAAGAAAACATACATTTATTAGTGTATTAAAAACTAGAAGAATAAAATAAAGATGAAATAAAATAAAATTCGAAACCTCTGGAAAAAAGTATATGTAAGAAGCAAAAAAATTCAAATTGATAACGGGGATATATTATATTAAATTGCGAACGGAAAGAAAGAATTCAAGAAAGTAAAAAGAAAAAATAAGGAAAAATAAAGCAATAAGTACAGCACAAAAAAATTTTAAAAATAAAAAGAAGAAGCAATAAAAAGTATCAAACAACGGGACAGGAAAATGAAGAAGCGATGAAACTTAACAACAATAAAAGAAAGAAAAGAAGAAATTTAATCGCAAGAAAGAAAGAGACGAAAAGAGAACAATAGAAAAAATAGGGGAGGAAGAATAAAGTAAAATAAGAAAAAAATCTAGTAACTTTAGTTGGAATCTTACTTTGTTCTTAATGATCGACATAATTCGTAGAATTTCGCTCAATAAAAGTACAAAAAAGTAAAGGCGTACTAAAAAATCCATTAAAATGAAAAAACCCGAAAAAGTGCCGAATATGACATTAGAAACAAAAAATCCAGAGACAGAAAAAATATTCAACAAAATAAATTTCAATCACAAAAATGCATTTTCAATAAAATATTGTCTTGCTGTTCTCATAAATATGAATAATTTAAAAAAATAAATAAACTGAAAAATATTTGCATAGACTGCCTCGAAAACTAAACCCACGACCGTCCCTTTATGACAGGATTTAAAACCTTAAATAAATCTAATAAATTCCATAGTGCATTTAAATCACTGTTGTTTAAGTAACGACACACATTTATTCTTCGGAAAAAGATGGCGGTGCTGCAAGGTTGCATGAACGTTGCCAAAATGTTCACTTAACGATGTTCACATACTTACACACTTCTGTTTCAAGTTTAACTGCCGGAAGGGGGACACGCTCTGTAAATGTAAAATCCATTCAGCATCATACGTCCTGTTAATGGGTAGACTTCCAAAATATCCCATTTATTACAAAAACGTGCTGGATGAGTTAGGAATATACTGAAGATGTTTGTTTAAATTTTAACCACCGGTGCCTGTACACCAAAGATCTATAGATAAAATCACTCAGCTGACGATGTTTAGTTTTTAAGAATCCTTTTTAATCATATAAACTTTAACAGAGTAGTCCATATATAAAGTAACAAGCAAATAGATTTTTTTTTACACAGTGATCACCACTTATCAAGGCCCGGAAGCCACTCAGGGATAAGGGTTATTGCAAGTACATTACGTTAGTGTGGAGATTTGATGAAGTGTTTAATTAAGGGGGCGATTCATTAGGAATTTGTTAACATTGGACTTGAAGACATCCAAGGGTTACCAAACTACATTATGCGCGGCGTTTCTTTACACTTCTGCTCTGCTTAAGGTATTGCTAAGAATAGTGGACTATCTGCGTCTAATAGTTACCGTATCAAAATCAAAAACAATTGCTTCCATTATATAAAATCTGTACTTTATACCGCTGGTTTCGATAAAAGATTGTGAATGTTATTAATGATCCAAATTGTGGGACTTTTGGAGAGGGTCACACTCTATTTAAGCAAATGTAAGTTTATTAAATTTTATTTTATTTCATGATTTTTCGTGTTATTAATCCCATGTTCAACTTATTTACCGTTCATTCCACCATTTGAATCATTCATCAAATGAAATTTGTTAGCAAAAAAATGCAAAAATGCAATCCAGGTAAAAACACATTAAAATTATATATACATCTAGATATCGTCTGGATGTTTGTCTGAAGGTGATTTGCGACTTATTATATGCTAGACTACCCATGACCCGTGGATCAGTACATGTTAAGGCTAGCTATCGAATAGTGAGTATATTAATTATGTCAAAAATATGCGCGCTTGCTAGTAAAACGATGGCTACCACGTTGAACAATAAGAAATTACATTGCTTAATATCCGGAAACTACTTATTTGCGGAAAATTCAAATGTTATAATCGTTTTCAGCTTACCCGAAAACCTCAACGAGTCTTTATTTTAAAGGGAAATGTTAAAATGGAAAGCAGGTAAAAATTTCGCAAAACTTCTACATTTATATTTGCTTTAAAAAGTTACAGGATATATGTTGATCATCCGAACCATATAGTTTGTTGACGTCACTTCCGCTGAATGGCTTTTTAAACAAAGAACTGCGACTCTTAATGAAAGCACTTATCACAAGTTAACGGCTTTGATTTTGCAATGTTAAATGTATTGTATTTGTTTTGGCGTCGCAAATTGTAGCAGAAAAAATTTCAAAAGTATTGAACTGTTAAAAAATGAAAATGAGAGAAAGTATTTTTTTAATTAAAAGAATCGTACGAAAATCTTTTGTGGCATTTCCTGATGAATCTCGGATTTGATTTGAATTATTGTTTCTTATAAATAAAGATTAAATGTTTGAAAACGTTTCCAACGTTCAATTATAACATACGGTAAAAGTGGAATACAATCTAAAAATAAAGTTTTAAAAGGCAAGTCTTTAGTTGGTTCTCAGGATCACTTTAACCTATTTTTACTTTTTTTAACTGTTTGATAACTATTCCAACTTGCAATGAAAAATACAAATAAAATTCGTAAAATGGCAATGAAAAAACCCCAAAGGGATTTAGTTTTTATTTGCGTATTTATAAGGCGAAAAATTTGTCGATTAATAAAAAGCTTTCGTGACTCTGTTTTCATGTCATACAGCATGTGCAGAATTTTTCAAACCGGATGGACAGTTTAAACGCTCAAACAAGCAAACTGACCTGTGTTTTATAACTTACTAGCAGAGAGTAGCCTCTGAGCCATGCGCATACGCATATAACCAGTGTAAAACTAACGTGTTTCACCTATGAATCTAGGTTTATACATGTCAATACGTTTAATCAAATAAAACTGCCACAGGCAACTCTGTGTGTTTAAATTTGAACCACTCAGCAGCAACTTTTATCGCTAAAAATAAATCGCAAATGTGTATCAGGTCCAAAATCTACTATATATAGACCAAATATTCAGAGAATAGTTTGGTAGAGACTTAAAGCACACGCACTGACGTAGTCGTATATATATATATATATATATATATATGTATGTATATATATATATATATATATATATATATATATATATATATATATATATATATATATGAATATTTCCGTTTGTTTTTCAAAGGGATAAACACATTAGTTAATATTCATGTAGTCGCTCGGATTTTGATGACTGAGTATATACGAAAGTTTGTTTTAATAATATTTTAAAAGTAAGCTAAAAATATCACTATCAGGTAAATAAAAAAAACTCAATGTTATATTTATAAGGCTTAGGTAAAATTTCTCGCGGACTTTTTAAATTTTAAAATGATGTATTTTCAAATAATTATCAAATAATGTATTTTCAAATAAGTGTTCGTTATAATACCTTTACATTATATATCTTTTTTAAGAATGTGATTCGCTCTTTCTAATCTTTTTTATTACAGTCATTTTAAAACAATTGCGTACAATTTCTGAACGTTGAGTACAAGATGGAAAATAAGTAAATTCGCACAATTTCCTTATTTCAATTCAAGCTTGGTAAAAAAAACAGCTGCAGAAAAGGCTCGGGATATCAACGAAGCGTTTGGCTCAGGAACCAGTACTGAACGCACAGCACAATCGTGGCAGCAACGAGAGTCTTCAAGATGATGAGCAGGGTGGTCAGCCCTCGGATGTAGACAGTGATCAATTAAGAGCTTGAGTCGAAGAAATCTACGTACAACTCTTCGAGAACTTGCTTCTTAATTAGACGTTAGGTATATGACGATTCACAACTACTTTGAAGTGATTGAAAAAAAAATTGATAAATGAGTGCCTTACGAATTGAATGACAACATCTCCCCTTATTGAAACATGAACAACTGTTTTTGGACTGGGTTTTGACTTGCGATAAAATTTGGGTTCTTTACGACAACTAGCGACGCTCAACTCAGAAGTTAGACGTTGACTAAGCTCCACGCCACATTCAGCAGGCAGACTTGCATCAAAAGAAGGTTATGCTGACTGTTTTGTAGTCTGCAATCGGTCTCATCCATTTGTTTTTTGAGTGTAGGCGAAACAATTACGGTGGAGAAGTATTGTCAACAAATGGATGAAATGCATCAGAAACTTCGACAACAATAACCAGCATTAGGCAACAGAAAATGCCAAATTCTACTACACAACAGTGCCCGACCGGACGCTACTACACGCTGTAGCACTGAACAAATTAGACTACGAACTCTGCCTCATTTGACTCTCTAACTCTCTCACCTACCGATTACAACTATTTCCAGCATTTCGACAACTTTCTAAGCGAGAAATTCTTCAAAAACCTTCGCAATATCGAAAACGCCTTCCAGTGACTTCATCGCCACCATGACGCACGATTTTTAAGTTATTGGCACAAATAACATTGTTTTACGTTGGAAATAATGTATAGATTGAGATGATACTTATTTCGATTAATAATTCAATAAGTCAAGATATGTTCATCTGAATTTTAAAGTTAAAAGCCGAAAGTACTTTCTTGTCTACCTGAATATATATATATATATATATATATATATATTAATATATATATATATATATATTAATATATATATATATATATATATATAATGTCTCGAAATGTCCTCACATTTATTTATAAATATATAATGAACGAAATATGTTCGAAAACAGATAACAATTTAATTGAAGATTTCTGTTCGTAAATGTTCAAAAAGATGATTATTATTGATCAGACAACACGGAAAATCAGTAAAGTAGCAGTATAGTTTCTATATGTATGAATTTAGTGAGATTACACTTTAGTACATTGTATTATTGTGTAAATATTATATTAGAATGGCCCTTTTTAAATCTCTTGAAACCTAAACGGCATAAAAAAGAACCTGTTAACTTCCAGTTGCTTATGAATAAACATAATGAATCAAAATCGGAAAAAGTGGAAATTATGAGTAATCGAAAAATTTTAGAATGTATTTTATCGATACGATATAGTCGTTTACTTTTTCATTCGGTACTTATTCTTTAATTCAAATAAAAAAAAACTTATTTTCTATTGTTAGTATTGATGATAAAATATTTATTGATTTTTAAGAGTAACATATAAAAATGCTAATTCATGATAACGAATGTAAATACAAATTACACCGGGAAAATGTTCGGTACGAGTCGATAAATAGGAAAAATGAGATTAAAAACTCGTAATGTCTTTTTCAAAATCTTGGATACAATGCATAAATGAAAAAATGTTTGTCAAATTTAAAATAAAAAATATGGAGATTCCATAGTAAATCATTCCCCTCTAACATTAGCTTATAGATTTTATAGGTGATTCGGTAATATTTGAATTGGAATGGAAATAAGCAATTGTATCGGAATTGGGAATTTAAAAGAAACTCGATTATTTTATGGAATCGGGAAAATATAGGAATCATCCTATCACTACTTGAAATATTAATTTATCTTATGGAGTTATTGAATGAATTAACGTGCAGAAAATTTCACCTTTAAAAGTGAAAATCGAGCAGGACGTTTGTGTTTCACGAAGAAAACCATGTGACTTAATTAAAAGGCGTAGAAATAATTGAAATTTGAAAGCAGGCAAAGATATTTATTACAGTGTCAGTTGAAATTCTCAGAATTAAACTTTTCCTAAACACTACAATATTTTGTCTTTGGTTTAACACTACTTAGAAATGTCTCTTATTTTAAAAATGTGGATTTCTGAATCAAATGAAGATCACCATAAATTCCTAGTTAAAATCCATATCAGATTATTTTAATTAACATGCTTGGAGCACTTTAAATTTTTAATTAGCTTTTCCTTTGAATAACATTTAATAACGTTAATTGCATCCAAATATTAATTGATTAATTAATTAAGTCGCATTGAGATTTCGACAAATATCACGGATAAAAAGGCTAATAAAATTTATAATCATTTATTGCATTCATATATTTGACACGAATGACATTTAGACTACGCTAGAATTGGCCACCAATTACGTTCATGAATGTCCAACAGTCTCGATTTCATCGGCGCTAAATTACATGCATGATTGTCGCATTAGCAAGAGGTGTGATCCTGGATACAATTCACCGAATATTACTTTCAGGATTTCTAGCTCTGCGATTATCTCAACTATACTGTCCACCAAAAGGTTTCTGAATTAGAAAGGGTAATCATAGTTTAAATCAGCACGGTACCAATGGAAAGGCTCGCCGGAACTACTGATAATTTTGCTAGTCGTATGCAGAGAAGCTTACGCGTTTCGTATGAATCTGATGGTCTTATTGTTTTCCTTGGATTTTCGTTTTTCTTTTTTATAGGTAGAATTTTTTCTAGAAAAAAACATCAGGTACGTAGAGAGAGGATTAATGTGGGTTGCCAACATCTTTATTTCTTTTGGTAAAAAGATATTCAATAAAGTTAAATGGGTTCAGATAAATACACGAAAGTATTTTTGTGGAACTGAATTTGAACGTGATACTAATGGATCGTAAAATCTTGGTGTTATGTTAAACCAGCAATAGAACAAAGAGAGTTTAACCTCAATAGAAGATCTTCTGTAAACAACTCCAGTGTAGATAAACGGTAATTTGTACAAAATATATTAAATTACAAGGATGACATTTAGATGGTAACCCTGCACTTTTAACGTTCAGAGAACAAAAATCACGACAGAACTTCTGAAATAATATAAAAGTATCATTTTAAATGTTTAAGACAATTGGTTTATCAAATATTCCAGGTTGGAATGTTTCCTTTTTCTTTCAAATCTTAAGTATTATTTACATTTTTTTATTCCTCACGCCACCACCATGTTCCTCCCGTGTGGGATTGCTCTGCACTCTCTTCCACCTCCTTCATATAGTAGGGGGAATGAGAAGGCTGAATTTTCAACTATTGTTTCGCTGTGATATGCAAGCCCAGAAAATGACAATCTAGGGAACAGCTTGACCCCCGGTCCAAAGAAAGATTGTCAATATACTTAGTCCTCGTTAAAGGTGTGTAGCAATCGTTGATTACTCAATAAATTGCAATTTATACAACGATAACCAAACGTGGAAAATAACATTGGAATTCGATACGTAAAAACATTGTACAATTTGGCGAGAAACATGACACCAGTCACTAAAGCAGAGACATTTACTAAACTCCAAGGTAATAAAAAAAGTGATATTCTTACGATAAATTAAAAATCAATTTTCTAAAACTAATAAAAAAGCACGCTCCTCAGCACATTAAGAAATGCCCCTAATATATATATATATATATATATATATATATATATATATATATATATATATGTACTTTATATATATATATAAAGTACAATAATGACATAATGACATCATCGTGTAGCTGTCGCAATAATATAGCTTTGATATTTTTTATTTTATTTATATTTATTCGAAATTATATCAAATACCCTACTATAAAATACGAAAAGAATGTTTACAAAACTCCAAATTTAGAATAATTCAATTATGGAATTAAATCCACCAAAATATATTCATTTGTAAATAAGTCAGCCAATTCTATACTAATTATTCACAGGTTCAGTAACGTAGAGTACTAAATTAAATTAAATATATATATATATATATATATATATATATATATATATATATATATATATATATATATAATCTGAGGTCATTATTTGCTAGTAGTTAAGTAACCAGTGAAGTGCGACGAGGTTAATACCAGACTGCTCAATATCAAAGTAGAGCAGAGTGTACTCTTTATTTGTTTTTTACGTAAGCAGTAATATGTCGCTACATTCATGAGCATGGGTCGGTCAGCTTGTTACCAGTACTTAGAGACTCTTCAAGCGATACAGCTTATAGGAAAGTAAAGTTTGCTTTTCTATAAGCTGTATCGCATGAAGAGGTCTCTAAGTAACGATAACTAGCTGACCGAAACATACGTATGACTGTGTAGCGACATATTACTGCTTATGTAAAAACAAATAAAGAATATATATATATATATATATATATATATATATATATATATATATATATATATATATATATAAAGATGAACGTCTGTATGTGCGTGTGTGTGTGGTCACGAATAGGCTCCTACATGGTTGAATATTTTAAAAAACTGATTACATATAATGATAGAAGATGTATCGAGACACAGGAATTGGTATGTTTGATCCTGCAGAACGGTGGTCCATTAAAATTGCGGGGTCTGCGTTCGCGCCTGGCCCCCAAAGTATGGAAATAAAAAATGAAAAAAAAGGAGTTTTGATATAGATGTACATAAGAATACTTTGATAAGTATATTTCAACTTAAATAGGGATGGTATAATAAAATTGTGGGGTCTGCGTTCACGCCTGTACTTCATGGAAATATGGCACAAACTTTAATAAAGACTTTTCGTATCTATTTGCGTAACTATACTTTGATAATTATGTTTCAGTTTAAAGAAATATGGTAGATTAAAATTATTGGTTGTTCGTTCGCGCCTGACCTCCATAGAATGTAAATATGTCACAAAGTTTCACAAGGGTTTTTAAAAGGGGTTTTGTTCCACAATAACACCTTAATTTTAATCTTAATTCACGTTAGATTTTCTTGATTTTTTTTAGTTGAATCATATGGTGTCGAATAAACTCACCTCATAAATTCACGTTCTTATTAAAGTGAAAGCCAAAAAAAATCGGAACTTTATACAATTCTTGACACAAATTTTGAATAACTCTGTTTTTCCTTCCCCACTTGCACGTGACACTCTTTCGAAAATAGATAAATAGATAAGTAATAAAAAATAAGAACGTTACGTGTTATAGTGTAAAAAGAAGGAAAAAATCCTGCTCACGTGATTACGTGTCTTTTTTAAAATCTTTAAATACCCTTTTTATTTTTATTTATATATCTGTTTAAGCTATATTTTTCAGTGTACCATAAGGAATTCAGTTGATTATAACCCTTTCTGCGTATTCTTTATATTACAATAGTAGAACCCGGAATCTGACGGCGAAATACTACACCGTTCAATACTGTAAAACTGAAACGAAGCTGTTCTGCTTGAAAAGAGCGTCATTTTCCTATTATTCATATTTTTATCGATTATTTGCTTTACAAAACTAAAATAATTACCTGTTTACTTTTTTAATATCCCACTTTGCTGTTTCGGATTATTTTATTACAATAAGTAAAGCTTCATTATTTTTCAAAACTGTTTTTGCTTCTTTGTTTTTCGATATTTCGTCGATATTATTTAGTAAGAGTGTTTAGCTGAAAAGCTAATAAACGACTACCCGAAAAAATAAATATAGAAGAAATAAATGTTACCATAGTCAAAAAAAGTTCAGATCATGTTTTTTAAATAGTTTTTAATGTCTTTATTTGACATAATTTCAGCGAACCGAAATTAACACGAAATTTGAGGCGAAAACTACTTAAATTAATTTTTATATAAACTACACATACTATAATCGAATATTCCTTAAGCACAAAATAACGGAAAACGTTAAAATATATTTATAAATATTCTTTACGTTGACAGAACTCTCTTAAATTGTTAACACAGAATGCTCAGGTGCCCCTCCTTCAAATTGAAAACGGGGCTCTCCATTTCAAAGTCGCTGCCATTTTGATTTCTTTTAAACCGGTTCATGAATTAAGAAAAAAAAATGTTTTACAAATTACTACTTATAAATACAAACCATTGAACTTTTCTACCATAAAAGTAACTTTTAGTGACTATGGTAACATTTATTTCTTGTATATTTATATTATTATATATACATCTTTTTCTCTTTGTAAGGAAACATCATTTTGCTGGTCACTCTTGGCTACGAATGGAAACAAAGTTGGTATAAAAAATATATTTTCTCGAAAATTATCTTTACTTTCATCATATTTTCCTTAGGGAAAAATTTTGGAGTATCAAAACCTATCTCTTTACAACCCCCTCCTTGTCATAATCATCAATCACAGTCCATTTTCTGTAGGGTGTTTTTAACCACAGTCAACGACGGGTACTTCTGCTAGTATATATATATATATATATATATATATATATATATATATATATATATATATATATAAATATATATATATAATAAATAAATATATATATATATAATAAATAAATATATATATATATAAATATATATATATATATATATATATATATATTTAGGGACTTTAATTAACCAAAACGGAATTGACTTCGTTTCGTTTTTAAAAATATAAACCATTATAATCTTGTGTATATAGGTCAACAAAAATGATGTAGTCTATGATCCTCCGGACATTTGAAAAAAAATGAAAACAGTTAGGAAACTATCGAATAATAAGTTATATACACGATAAATTTCATGAAATATAAAACAATATTATTTTAACAAAATTGTTTATAGATTTAAAACAACGTTTTTCTATCAATAAGTTATTGATTACAAAATACGTTTTAAGTAAAAATATATTTTCAAAACGGTTTCATAGTATACCATTTGATTAGAAAAGTATATATTATTGGGCACTATTTATTTTCGCAATCTTTCTGTCTAACTCGGGAATCGCCAGAGAATTTCGAATGATACGCTTTATTGAATTTAAACGTGTTAGCATGCTCTCGTTCAGTCAACTATAACTTGGCAGATATCTAAGTAATTCACAATAATATTTTGAGTCTCTCCCAAACTGACGATCAAAGTTCAAGTCTTCGAAAAAATGTAAGAGACAAGTGAATTTTAGAAAATAAATTATCCATTACCCCATTAGGACAATTCTAATGTACATTTTGGGAACGCTAAAAGAATACTTTATTTCTAATTATAGGTTTACATAGTGTGTTATGATAATACAAGCATCCCGATTTATTACAGTAAAACATTTATTACACTAATACATATCATCAACCCTTTACTTACAAGTTAGAGAAAGAAGACAAAAATGTAAATTAAGAAACGCACCTAAGCAGCGTCGATTATATATATATATATATATATATATATATATATATATATATATATATATATATATTAGAATACAGATAATATGAAAGATAATCTAAGTATTAGGTTGGTGCAAAAATAATGTCGTTTTTGACGTGTATATATATATATATATATATATATATATATATATATATATATAATAAAAATGTCATTATTTTTGCACCAACCTAATATTTTCACAGTCAAACAATGCCGCCGCATACCAGAGCCATGACAGACCAGTTTGTTGGCTGTCATGTCCAGTGTAAGAGGCAGCGATGTTTCAGTGTTTAAATAATTTATACATATTTATATATTTATATATATATATATATATATATATATATATATATATATGCCCACTGAAATGCAAACAATTTTATTGTATCACAATTTCATTGTGACTGGATTGTCGAATGACCTAAGCTGGGATTGAATATCTGATTTTTAGTAGCCATCGACATCCCTTTCAATTATTTTATGAATCACGTGCCGCGAGAAATGAAATCTCGGTGTCTATATAAATGTTTGTTAACTCCAAGAGATGTGCACCGTTGCTGATTGAAGTTCACAATTGCGTTCTAGCGTTCAAACAAAGTAGGGGTGCATGGTTCATCGATGTCTTTGGTGGACTGTCAGCTTTCTTGATAAAACGTTTGCGCAAAATATCGAATAAGCTGCGTTCCAATAGATTTAAGTCATCTGCTATATTGCTTAACTTCAATTTACGATCGGCTCAATTGAGTTTGTGGAATCGGATATTATAGCGGAACAAATTTTTAGTTTAAAGATTTTTATCCGAGACAACGTTCCAATTCTGGCGATCTAAACATTCTGCAAAGTTTTTGTCTGGACGATCTCTTTTAAGGTCAACATACCACTTTGCAACATAAGTTTCCAACAATCTATGGGTCAGGCACGGGACTTTTGGGTAATTTGTGATAATATATATCTATATGTATATATATGCCTATATACATACATATATACATATATATACATATATATACATATATATATATATATATATATATATATATATATATATATATATATATATACAAAGATATGTATAGGTTTTGAATAATGTTATTTCTTTATGTGCTGGGAAAATTGATCTTTCAATCGGTTTCAGAAGATTGATTTATAATTTGTCTAAAGAATATCAGTTTTTATTACTTTCGCCTTCCATAAATGTCCTTGCCTCTATGAAACATGTCACGTTTCCGCGTGTTTTTGTATGATGTTTTTGCGTGTCGGATTTCGATGTGTTTTCTATGTTTGTTTGTTGTCGTATCTATTGCAATTTATCGAACAATCACCAACTGTTGGGCACATTTTAACGACGACAAAGTGTATTGAACGGTGTTCGTTGGTCTGTTGTTCTAGTCGATCTCATGATGATCAGTTACTTGGCGTACGCGGCTATATTCATGAAGGTAGCGAGAAAGGCTTAAACTTGGAGCATTTATTATTACTACCTCCATTCTCTGGTGGTTGCTTTGGAGTGTGCCGCGCATGTACCTCGACACTTCGTCAATTGACCAATCTATAAATTATTGTAAATACCTTCATCCAAGCTATCAATGTGAAGAAACAGAAACAAGAAAATAACAGCTTTTATTTCTTAGATGATTCAATATATATCAAGGCCAAGATCTACTTGAGCATAAGTGTTACAGGAACTGAGGGAGTCTCAGTTAATATATACAACGAACGTTTAATAAGTAATGCCATTGACGCACTTCTTATAGTAGTAAGGCAGCAAAATACAGCACAGTTATTCGTCATATATAAAACTTATATTTTCTAAAACTAATATAAGTTTTCATACCACAGCCATTAAACATGAAATAGATTTCCCGCTAGAACGTTATTCAAAATAGAATGAGAGATAAAATGAAATGTATCGATGGATAGAACTTAATGACGTAATCTTGAAAATATTTGAAAACTATTTCAGTGAAAAACTTAGTAGTAGTAATACTAGAAGTTATTGTAGTAGTTGTATTACTATTAATAATAGTAGTCCTCTGTAGATTAAATCAAATATATATTTGGCATTATTTGGATTTATCGGACAATTGTTCTTATATTGAGTATTCTTTTCATAACTTTTTGGCCGATGCAACATCCAAGGCCGTACAGAAGTATCTTATCGAACTCTGGAAACTTTCTGTCAAACTTGGAAATCTGTGTGGAATTTCGTACGGAACCATTTATTTATATAATCTATAAGAATAACGTCCTCTCGTCCCCCCAGCCATGACATACATAAGTAATTCGCACGTATTCATAATACCGTCCGCATTGAGGTTCGATTCGGGATTTCCTGAAGTTTTTTAAGTTCGACATCAATATTCGCTATATCAACAAGTTGCACCTCAAAAAGTTCGGGATGACATGGTCCGAAATGATGCGAAAAAAACATTCAGAATGAGAACAATCGCGCTGCTGCTGTTGCTGCTGCTAATAATAATAATAATAATAATAACAACAACAACAACAACAACAATGACAATAAGAAGAAGAAGGCTGTTTTCAGGGAAACTTGTGAGCTAATAATAATAATAACAACAACAACAACAACAAAAACAACAACAACAACAATAATAATAATAGAATATATCAATTCTCATCTAAAAAATTCAGAACCATAATATTAAAAATATATTTAAGTTACGAAATCACTATATAATAATGTTAGGATTATTAAGAGGAGGTAGAAAGTGAAAACTCATGTACTGTTTAATTTAGTGGGAAAAATAATGTATTTAAATAGCTAAATTAATTGCGACTATATGTAATGCAGGTAAAGAACTCTACTTTTTGATTGGTTGAGACAGAATCAGATGTGATTTTATAGTTGTCATTTCTAACTCTAGGAAGTTCGAAAAGTATTTCATCACAGCTGTTAGTGAGAAGCTATGTTAATACTTAACAGGTAGAACAAGGAAAAACTCTCAGAGTCGGTTCCATGAAAAAAAGGCGGTAGAGAACGGAAGAAATGAGCCCATATTATATTGCAAAACAATTTCTGTCGTCAAGAGAGGGTGCTGTAAGAAATACTTTCACATAAGTGATAACAGTATTTCATCTGAAAACATGTCTGACTCTTATGTAAGTAAAGCATTTGAACTAAGAAACACATTTTCAGGGGTGTTAGAATGATCATATCGTTTTCTCAGTTGGTCCAGCAGCAAATTGGCTATATATATATATATATATATATATATGTGTGTGTGTGTGTGTGTGTGTGTGTGTGTGTGTGTGAGAGAGGGAAAGAGAGATAGAGAGAGATCTGGAGGAAAAGTCAGTTCTATTTGGCTTTTTAACACAACTGGCTTCCTAGATTCTAATTCATTATAACTAGATCAAAAACCAAATTCTGAACCTTGTCGGAGAACGTGTGCCTTTAAACGTTTTAAAGACAAAAGGACATTTTCCCTTGCTTCACATACTATAGATCTGAAGAAAGTAGATCACCCAGATCTTGATTACCAATGTTCTTTGAAATGCTGCCATAGACATTTGTACTGTTTGAATAAAGTACAAAAACTATCTCAGAATATGATTTGCAATTTCATTAATAAAAAAAACTACTAGAGTGTTTCCCCAGGTAGACGAATACAGTGTTCATCTTGAATTACTAATTTAGTGAACAATTTAAGGATCAGCTTGGTAGCGAACCGGATTGACCTGGAAATCAAAGGCCACTTCAGCCTGGGCTGTGATGTCAGCAATCGTAGGACCTATCTTCTAGAAAGCTGACTTTTTAAAAAAATATTCCAGTCTGTCTCATAAGAATATTCGATTCGATGATAAACTTGATTAGGTATTTCATCTATCAAGGTGTCTTTCCTATTCATGCGAGTGGTTTCCTTTTCATAAGGGCGACTGCGTGTAACCAATATCCTCGAGCATCAACCAACTATTCTCATTCAATTTTATTTCCTCTGCATGTAAATGGTATACTAGATAAATTGACTGAAAAATTAACTTCGTGGACCATGCGAAACTTGGACCACCTAGACATATATTTAGCTTCAGAATAATTAAAACAAAGTCTGTCTCAAGACATAAAACGGAAATTTTCCGCATAACTATGTAACGCATTTTCTTATTGACTTTGAATCTATCGGTTTTCCATCTTAATATCGTCGCTAATGCGAAACGGCTTTGGGCGGTTTTGCAGAACACCTTCAAACCAAGGCGCCATTGTATCAAGATGAACAGTGACATGGGTTCTCTGCTTGATTCGGGGACACTCTATTTATTTCTATCTCTAACCCATATTAATTTTCTTATAAATTCTAAATCCAGACCTTTTATTTCAATTTTTTCAGATTCATCTGCCTTACTTTTAATGCTAGGTTTATTTATGGTGTCTTTTAAATTCAATAAAAACCCTTCAAAATTTGCTGACGAGGAGACCTTGCTTATTAAAAAACTATATGTAATTATTGTACGTAACTTGATGTATACCACAATAAAAAGCATTGTTTTCCGAAACGATCGTACAGATAATTGATTTTGTTGTTGTTCCTTCTTATGAAACGGATTTTTAATTTAATTATAATTTGATTTTTAAATTTTAAATTATCAATCACATTACTTAATATTGAATTAGCTCTAGGACATTTAACTATCGAGCTTATTATATATATATAAACTACAACGAGCACTTTCTCTTTCCTGTATTTTAATTAAACTAGTAATTTCACTGTTACATTAAAATACACTCAGCTCTTTAGACTATTGTTCTAATCTCCTTTAAATATATATATATATATATATATGTATATATATATGGGGGGTGTATATATATATATATATGTATATATATGCATATATATATAATTGAATGTATATATAATTGTATACATATATAATTGTATATATACGAGGGGCGTACAATAAGTAATGCCTCTGACCCACTGCCAGTTGTCAGATTTAGCTGAAATTTTGCATGTGCAATGATTTATATTTCTATGGGTTATGTGGCAAATTACATCTCTGAACTATTTGTGGTTTCTGTTTTACAGGTGTTTGAAATGAGTCAGGTATGAAATGGAGCCTGTTGAATGTCGAGCAGTGATCCGGTGTTTGTATTTGGAAGGACGCATACCACAGGAGACTTTGATGAAATGAAAGAAACTTATGGTGATAATGCCCCATCATATGACCTTGTAAAACGCTGGTATCGTTAATTCAAACATGGCCGGAAGTCTGTGGAAACAGCTCCCAGACCTGGTCGCCCCCCTTCTGCCATTGATGAGGCATCTGTCCGTCTAGTGTAGGCTACCATTTTGGAAGACCGGCGAATTACTATTCGCCAAATAGCCCAAGATGTCAAGATTAGTACAGGGTCTGTGGAAACTATCATTCATGACCATATACATAAGGAGTCTGTCAGATAGATTCTCAGGTTGCTCACACCATTCAAGAAGCGAGAACGCATCGAGTGCTCGAGGATGAATTTGGAGATGTGCCAAGAAGATGAGTGAAAGTTTTTCAAAAGACTGATTACACAGGATGAAATCTGGGTCCATCCCTATGATCCAGAGACCAAAGCCCAGTCAATGCAGTGGAAGCACTTGGACTCACAACCTCCAAAGAAGGCAAGAGTACAGCCCTCCGCTGGCAAGGTCATGCTCACTGCCTTCTGGGACCAGGATAAAGTAATGATTACAGATTTCCTGGCAAAGGGTACCACAATTACAGGAGCCTATTATGCTTTACTTTTGAGGAAATTAAGAAAAGCTATCAAAATCAAGAGGCGGGGCAAGATCAGCAAAATACCCTTCTCCTGCAGGACAACGCTCAGGTCCACAACTCGGATGTCGCCAGATCAGAAGCATGGGCGTGTGGTTATGAAATCAAACCCCATCCTCCCCACCCTCGTTATCTTGCACCCTCTGACTTTCACCTCTTCCCAGCCATGGAGTTGTTTTTGAAAGGAAAGCGTTTCCCAGATGATGCAGCTTTTATTTCTGAAGTCACATCGTGGTTGAGAACCAACCTGGGGTGTTCTACAAAAATGGTCTCCAGAGCTGCATCAAACGATGGGAGAAATGCATAACTCTGAGTGTTTCCTATGTAGAGAAAGATTAATAACTGTGCCAAGTTTCGTTGCTCTTCTGCTATGGGAAATGGCTCAAACGCATTACTTATTGCACGCCCCTCGTATATATAATTTTACAATAATAATTTTTCAAAATCCTTACAGACACTATCGTTTCATTCTTACTGGAATCATCAGTGCAGAGTGACACGATTACTACCGGTCGGGTATTGTAACCCGGCTACAAAGCCATGTCGTACTCCATTAGCAAAGAACAAACCTTACGGCTAATCTCAACCGTGACAAATATCGTTGAAATTTTAACATTTTATTTTTTTTAAATGCCGTAACATCCAGTCATAGTGATTTAGTGATTATAACATCATGATCTGTGCATGCGAGCTTCAAAGACCGACTTTTCATTTTAACTGTGCATTGCTCAACACTGAGAACTGATTCTAATAATTATTACAACACTTTTTTATATATAGTTTAATACTTACAGACACCAGTGCTTCCTTCCTTTCGAGAATCATAAGTGCTAGATGACACGATATCTACCGGTCAGCAGATTCAAACTCGGCTACGTAGCCATCTCTGACTCCAATATATATATATATATATATATATATATATATATATATATATATATATATATATATATATATTTATCTTTTTATATATATCTATATATATATTTATATATATAGATATTTATATATATATATAATTATGTATATATATTTATATATCTACATATTTATATATATATATAATTCTATATAAATATTTATATATATATATTTTCATATATATGTATATGTATATATATATTTATATATATAATTATATATATATATATATGTATAGATATTGGAATGTATACATATATATATATATATATATATATATATATATATATATATTTATATACATGTATATATATTTATAGAAAACATTTAATGACGGTAAAATCCAAAGATGCAGAATCCAAGAAAGTTAAATTTCTATTCGCACAAGTAAAATTCAAGGGAATCGCGTAATTCGAAGATGATATTGGATATTTTACGCTTAACCAGACTATCCATTCACGTGAAATCACTTTTTTAGTCACCCTATTCACTCTGCTTCACTTTTTGTTATAAGGTTTGGTCTATTACTTACGTGTAGTTTCATTTAATATTTTTGCAAGCAAAATCCGATCCTGCATTTGGCTTAATCCTACCCTCTGATTAGAAGGAAAGCATTTCTTCGAAACTCCACGGATTAAGGACCATCCACTTATTTAGTGTTTCCTTTTTAAAATTATATATGTTTTTAACTCTTTTTCAAAATGTTTTTTACCATGTTTTATTAACTACTTGTTCTTATTATAAGCTATATCTCCTATTTGGTTTTATCGAGCTTTTACATCCGGTTGAGATTACTTTATAAATATTAATTCTTTAATATTTATAATGTAGTTTAGTTTTTCCATCTTGGATCATTTTGGTAAACTTAACTGTAATTCTTATTTAATATATATATATATATATATATATGTGTATATATATATATATATTCATATATATATTTATATATATACATATACATATATATATTTATATATATACATATTTATATATATATATTTATATATGTTTGTATATATAGTTATATATATATATTTGAATATGTATATATACATATATATATTTATATATATTTGTATATATGTATATATATTTATATATATTCATATATATTTTTTGTATATATATATATTTATATATATGAACCTATATATAAACATTTATATATATTTATTTATATAAACATATCTATATATATATTTATATATATAAACATATATATATAAATATATATATATATATATTTATATATATATATATATATATATATATATATATATATATTTATATAAACATATAAACACATATACATATTTATAATCTGGGTAGTTTTTGTTTGTATCCATTAGAGGCTTTGAATGAAATTTGAAAATAAAAGATACGTATTGAACACGTTTCAAAACTGTAACGTGGATTTTTTTTTATAAAATAAACGAGTGTTTATGTTTTTAGACATATCTTTCGGATATATCCTCGTTTTTCAATCTATATATTGGATATTCTATCCGACTACATGAGAATCCCGCAGTTAACATTACATGGACTTAATTCATTGAACATCCTTCCAATCGACAGCATTGCGGAGAAAAAGAGGAAAATATAGATTCAAAAAGGAGTATATCTCCGAAATATCCTCCAAAGAAATAAACACTCGTTTATTTTATAAAAAATTCCGCCTTGCAGTTATTTGGCTTCAAACGTGTTCAATACGTATTGTATTATATATTTATTTATACATTACTATATATATATATATATATATATATATATAATCATAAATATATTTATTTATATATGATATAGATTATTCATTGAACTTTTGAATAGTCAAGTCGCTGCCTGATGATATCTGTTGTTTGATTGAAACAAGTGGCTATTTTTAGCAGCGGGATGTGAGCATGTTTATATAACAATAAACAAGTATATATATATATATATATATATATATATATATATATATATATATACATTTATAAATATATTTATATATATATTTATTTATATATTAAATATATTTATATATATATTTATACATCTATATTATATATATATTTATATATATATATTTATATATATATTTATATATATATATATATTAGAATATATATATATATACGCATATATTTATATATGCGTATATAAATATAAAAATACGCATCAAGTGCGTATAGTTGGAAATTTATTACAAATTTATTTAAGAATCCAAACATTTCAAAATACAACCGGTAGATAAAACGCGCGGCTCTTTACAAACAGACTTCTTTCTCCAACTTTACAACATGGTAAGAAAGAAGAATAGGAAAAAACAACGTGCTGAAGATGGAGTATACCTCTGAATTATATTTGTGAAAAATTTCAAACAAGTAAAATATTTGTTTATTTTCCTAATATTACGTTGTGATTTGGTTTCACGCGCACTTGATATGCATTTTATTTTATTCAAATGAACACAATGTTTCTATATGAACTCTAATCCTTGACGATATATATATATATATATATATATATATATATATATATATATATATATATATAATGATTTATCGGAATCGAGACTATTTTTCATTTTTCTTACGTGTAAATCATTTTAATTGTAGGCGAGTCCGAATAGTTTTTACATAAATGCCTTACACGTGCTTCATTATGAAGATGGAAAATGCATGGAAATTGTTTCATTATTATGGCAAGGACAACTTCATATTCTTTTTATTGTTTAGACTTCAGTGTGTATCCGTTGATATGTTTTTTTATAGAGGGATGTGGTTCTTGATTGAATTACTATAACTCTGCTTGATATATACTCGAGAGTCAAAATAATAAGAATATTCTCTCCAACTTTACAACATGGTAAGAAAGCCCTAGTCATCATATAACAATATAAAAAAGTATTCTTAAGTTATATAAAGTTTGTACGCTCTTAAGGCCGAAATAGATCTTTAACTTCTACTAATTTGCACGATGATATAAGGAATATTCTGCAACTTATACTTTTGTATAAACTCAAAAAATACATATATATATATATATATAACTTTTATCACATGTTAACAACACAATAAAATGCTCGATTGTGGGTTCTACAGAATATTTTAATAATTTAATTTTATTACAAAATGTCAGTGTCTGTTAGAGATAGCGGTGTTTCAGCAATCATCCTAGGACAGTTCTTTATTTGTTATGCTATCGAAGTATCTGGAGTCTGATTTTAGAACGATATGATTAAGTGTTTAAATAATATAATCTCTCTCTATATATACACATATACATTTATATATATATATATGTATATATGTATGTATATTTATAGATATACCTATATATATAAAATAATATAGCTAAAGATGTCTATATAGGTGTGTGTTTCTGTAAATGCAAGTTCTCATTCAATGGGAGTAGATATTGCAAATTTATATGACATCGAATGTAAAAATTAAAACGATACTCATAGAAGGTCGCTGTTTAGTAGGAGTATTGTGAGGTTGTACTGGCAAGAGTTCAACATTCGAGTCCAACAATTAACGCGAAGAATAAACTGATAGTTATATAATCATGGTGAATATAATGACAAGATTAAAAGTTGATATTTTACTCACCAAACACAAAAGTCGATCTTAAAGAAAGGAATTCTTCTCTGTTTTAACAGAAAAATTGTTAGTAGAATGTGTACGATATAAGCAAATCACATCCGAGATTGGCGATGCTGTCCCATATTAAATGCTAATTAAAATCTATAGTATATACATTCTTATTACGTCCATTTATGTGAAAATTTTATTTTAATAATACATTTGGTCATGCTAATTATATGGAACTTTCGAAATATCTGGTCTGTGTTGAAGTCAGAAGCGGAAGTAGTTGAAATGACGTGACTTCCGGCCTAGATTTTTTTGTCTCTTTGGTTAGTAAGACTTGAAAAGAGATGTCTTGGTGCTGTCCCCGATGTTCCCTAGGGAAGCAATGTGTTGCGGGATTTGCTGTCCCCTTGTCTTCCTGTCTGCCCTTCTCTCTCTCACACATACAAAAGAAAAATGTTGCTCCAAAGATTTTTGTGATTGTCTTTAAAAAAACATTTGTATACATACTAGAATCCAAGTCGATTCATGCAAAGAAAAGGGCCAGTATTTACGACGAAGATACGGGTCCATATTTTATGCATACATTCGCTACGTGAACATATGAAAATAGATTGCATATATATATATATATATATATATATATATATATACATATAATAGCATTTCAGTCCGGCGTTGCCCCGGTGTTTTGAGGTGTATGTTGAGCATAAAAATATAGCGGTCATTTTTTTTTTTTTTACTTTGGCCTCTATTATGACCCAATAACATATATTGTTTTGGCTAAAATCAAGTTATTACGTTAGATCCATATCCAAGGAATCTATATATAAATTTCAATTGTTTATACCTTAAATTGGCGGAGGAGTTTGGTAGAGTTCTCAAAGATCAAATCGTTGAACCATGCCCCGTTAACAGCCAAAGTTCTGGCCGAAAACGGATTACAAAGATTTTTCCAAATCTCAGTATCCTGAATATCAATTTTCGAGCCTGTAGACATAAACTTTACAGAGTTATTGCGTAGGGAAATGTACACAGACACACAGACAGACATACAGAGAGAAAGACACGTTCACTTTTATAGCTACAAGCAGTTCCGCACGACTCTGCTCGGGCCCTAAGTACTGTTCAGAAGGTGATGTGCATAGGTATATATTAAAAAGTGTGAATATGTAAAGTAATGCCTTTCTGTATAATAGTCTTCCTTAACTACCATAAAAAATTACTGACAGACATTTTCAATTTTATATATATATATATATATATATATATATATATATATATATATAGATCGATAGACAGATTGGATGCAATATATAGTAATGATTTATAAAGTATAAAAAAAAAGACTTATGCGCCACCACCGAGAATCGAAACCAAAATGGTCAGGACACGATTGATTTTTCCTCTGCCGTCAACAACTGGGCCATGAAAACATATTTACTGCAGGGCTAAAAATTAAAACATGAACCAATAGCTACTACGTTATGCATTAGTAATGCCGCCGTTCGACCTTCACCTGGAAAATTTCATTTTTTTAATTTCCACAGTTTTGCACCGATTTTTTCGGGATAAAACACAAATATAAAGTTTTGCATGGATTCAAATACCTTATATATGAGGTTTCATGTCTGTAGACCAAAATCTCTAGGAGTAGGTAGGAAAAATTTGTTAAACAAAAATATATACGCATACATAAATATATATAGAAAAAATTTTGTGTATACTATAAACTTTGACGAAAATATTTTGTGTATACTATAAACTTTTACTAAAATATTATGCAAGTATAAATCATGCAGAATATCTGCATGAATTTAATTACTCGTAATAGTTAACTAAAGATGAGTATCCCATTAGAAAACCGAAGAAACTAATAGGTAATTAATTAAAATGAATGTTTAAAAAAATATGCAAATTAGCTCGACTTTTTTACTAGTGAATGCAATTCCACAACCCAAATATAAGAAAATTTTCTTTTCTTTTTAAATAAATAGAAAAGAGGGTTTTTAATATGAATATCAATACGCACAAAAGAAAAACGAATTTATAGGAGTATATATATATATATATATTTATACACATATATATATATTTAATTGTATATAGTTCTTCACTGATGAATATATTAGTAGAGCACTAAAACTATATATATATATATATATATATATATATATTAACTATAATAATTAAATGCCCACAGACACTAGTGTTTCAACCTTTCGGGAATCTTCAATGCCGAGTGTCACGATTAACACCAGTCGATAGATTCGAACCCGGTAACACAAGTCATCTCTTGCTTGATTAGCAAAGACTGTATCTATTCGACTACCATTAACCGCGTAAAATAACGTTGAAATGAAACATTTTATTTTTAAATGTTTGTTTTTTTTACCTCAGTCAAAATGATCTTATCATTATACGATGGTCTAGGCATAAGAGCTAAATTGACCGACTGAATGAAGTCGGTCAATTTAGCTCTTATGCCTAGACCATTCCATAACGATAAAATCACTCTGATTGAGGTAAATAAAACATCTTTTGCCAACTGACAGTGGCCAACAATAATAAACGAGTCTCTTAAAGGGGCTGACATAATTATTTACTATAATAATTAAATACCTGCAGACACACACACACACACACACATATATATATATATATATATATATATATATATATATATATATATATATATATATATATAAGTGAACCAGTGGCGACTCTAGCCTATTATTGCTTGTCGTGCCGCCCCCCTGCCCTTTGTCAACTTTAGCTCCCAATCCGTGGTCCGTGGACCCAAATAAATAATCATAGTTGCTATTGCGTGATTCTCCATTGCATAGCACAGATTGACTAACGTACCTTGCATGGTGTTTGTTTTTGTTTTTTTTGTTTTTTGTGAAAAATCAAGATACTAGATAATTTGTGGTCTTGTTGATACAGTAGATAAGATATTTTTTCCCTTTCAAAAGTATAGAAGAAAAGAGATATTCATTACTATGAGTAGAAAAATATATTTATTAGAATAAAGAAATTGATGACAATGACAACTAACCAGGTTAGCAATAGATACAAAGAATTCGTAAATAAAGTCCGTGGTAAAATTGACTGTAGTGAAGCGACTGAAATATTTCGGCAACTGAAGTAATGTTCTCCAAAAACGGCGATTAAATTTTCCCATAGAATAAAAGGTAATATTGATGAATAAAGTTGGGTTTAAATAGCTGTGAAATGATGGATGCAGCAAGAAAAGTTACATACAGGGTTTTTATGAAAAAAAATTACAAAGTATTTACGTATCACTACGGAATTCTACGAAGGTTTATTGGATTGACGGGTTTCTTAGTATTAATATAAAATGACTTAAAACCCGTATTTTTCGTAGATTTCTATGATTCAAAATTCACGAAAAAAAAAAATTCCTCAAAAAAACAAATTCACTCTTATTCAAAACCTGTTATTTATTAATTAATGAAACAATAACTTCATCACTGATATTTATTTACAATCTGATATACACGCGTGGTTATGTTTACACAGAACTATTCGTGCTACTACATATTGCAACAGTAGTAGTAATCGTTCTTCATGTGTTTATGCGTATGTATGTGTATAGAGATCTCTCTCTCCCCCTCTCTCTCTCTCGGTCCCTCATCCTCTTCCTAAAACAGACATCAGCAGGCTCGATCGTGCTAAATATTTTAGGC
>NC_136519.1:68887379-68899879 GCF_053919585.1 Euprymna scolopes
TCCCTTTACTCCTCCTCTCTTTCGATAACGATTGAAAATGTCTTTGTGTAGTCGCAACAACTGTTTACCATTGATTTTTGGTTGCAACGACCACTCGTCTTTTTTAAACCTCTACAACTGTCTGCACAAATGGGAGTCTCGTTAATGCTCTCTTTTATCAATTTTGGATGATACCATTTTGTTGTAGGAGAAGCAGTACATAATATTTATTTCAGTTTTAATTTGTAAGGTTCAATTCATGTTTGTACCGTTTTTTTTAATTTTTGTTGTATATAACAATTTTAATACCGTTAGAATCTGTTTGCTTTTAGTATTAAGCATTTTGTACATCTTTAAAATTGAAAAATTTTAGTTTCTCAAATTTAAATGAGTCGCCTAAATATCTACCGTGTCCTGGTATTATGAATCATTTCAATTTGATTATGAACTACGTCCCTTATGTTCAAGTCTTTAATAATGTTTTAAATTTGATGTTCAAAATCGGTGTTTTTCTTAGTAATTCTTAAGCTTTTGTGAATATAGTATCGCTTTTTAATGGCTGTGCAGTTTTCCTATTATTTTTCTCGTATTTACTTGGTATACATTGCATGTTATACTTTTATAAATAGTTACACTTCTTAAAATTTTATGTTATAATTGTCTCCTCATTTTAATCTATATTATAATTTGTATTCATACTATTATTATGTATTATGATTTTAGTAATATGTTTTACTCATTCTAAGTTTTCACACAAGTCATCAGTGATTGCTACTCAATAATAAACAGCCATATTCACTAAAACATGACTGACAACAATTCGATAATTGTTGCAAGATATTTAGCGTTATACAAACAGTTGGTTTTCTCTGAGATGTGAGTGGCAATAAAACTTCTAAATTCTTTGCAACAAAAGTCTAATTGGTGCGTTTCTCCCCGCGAATTTTACATCCTCTCAGACTCATCACGGCAATTCTGTGTGGTAAGAGTTGAAACTGGTGTCATCAAGTGCATGTGTGTGAGTCGAATTTAGAACCCCGATGATGCAATGGTTATGATCCTTGGGATCTGACATAAAAACTACCTACACCAAATATTTTTTCGAGATCCTTTCCTTTCGTTTGAGGGAATGACTTTTAAAGTTGAAAACTTGCAGCAGTAAAAGAAAGATGTTCGGTGTATTGTCAGGCACGTTTCGTTTATAACCAACCCATACCGCTGAGAAAGTTAAATCATTAGTTAAAATATGCTTTAAACTACATTTTTTATGCACTAAATAAAAATGAGTAAGAATAATGCATTATTATAATAAATATGTCACGTAAAATTGTGTTTTAAATTAATAGGAAAAAAAATATGTTTTTTAGGAACTTGCTTTGGTAGAAACATTTTCGTTTACACCGTTGTAAATACACACTTGTTATTGTTTAGGAAATTTACGTCTGTTTATATCTTAATTAAAATAACATTTTAGGCTAAAAACTTAATTATCTAGAAAAGAAGAAACGAATAGAACACTTGTTTAAAATTTACTCTATTATATTTTTAATGCTTGCAGCGAATTTATACTTTTTTGTTTCATCCGCTGAGATAATTATTCTAGTTGTTTGGAAGTTAACTTTTTTACTTCTTTAATTCTATTCAAAGTTGTTTTTATATGGTAATATGCCAGTTTTTATTAAAAATGTAAAGTGTAAATGTGTTGCAAGGTTTGCGCAATTCTAACCACACCTCTCCTTAATCGGCACTGCCTTAGAACAGGGGTAAGGAGAAATTCAGGACGACTGGAAACAATGCTGAGATAAGCGAAGAGCTTATACAGCACCTGGAATTCTGGATGGTCACCCATCTGGTACTGGCCAGGCTCATAGTTGTTTAACTTCAGTGATCTGACGTGAAACCGGTGTATCGAACGTGATTATGCCGTTTATCAAGCCAAATGAAGTCTGTTTATAAAAATGAAGAGCCATTTTGTGTCGGAGTTGATTGTAAAAATGCTAAGAACTTTTTTAATACAAAGAAGATTAGATCGAAATGATGGAAAAAAAAGTGAAAATCAAAGTGGAATGCCACTAAACCTTCATCAACAGAAACATAAACATAGAACAAATATCTCACCCATAAGATTGAAACTCAACATTGGATGCAACTGGTGTTCTCTTACATGGATATGTTCTTGCAGTTTTAACAGATTATTACAGTATAGAAATTGTTTAAACAATTTTGGTGAGCAATGCATGTACACACACGGGCTGCGTATATTACAACTCTTGAAAAAATTAACAAAACATTAGATATTATTATCTGTTCACTTCATCAAATGAACTGGAATTCAGAGCAATTTTTAAATTAATTTATGAAACAGCAAGACGTCAAACAAAATTTACTAGTCTTTTACAGAAACTTTGTATCAATAATTATCAAGATTTATTCCAAGTTGAATTTCTTTAAATTAGTTGTCCGCTAGATCATGTTTATCTGAGGGCAGAAAAGCAAATAAATTAAGTGGAGACCAGAGACTACTTTTTGAGTATGCTATTGGCATTTCTTGAGAAGTTAACATAAGACATGCAGCTTGAAAATTAGGTCATTAAAATAAGTAAAATGGCTAACATGAGGCACAAGGTCTATGCGTTTATGGACAAGCAGTATATATTCTTAAATACTTTATAATAATTAAAACACTCTGGTAAAAGTTATAATTTAAGTATATGTAGTGAGTTGATTTGAGATCAAGATCGATAATAAGGTTTTAAAGTAACAACTGTGTGTCTGAAATATGATTTGGAGTAAAAATAACAATCATCTGAATTATCAAATACATCTTTCAACCATTTAAAATATAGTGTTTTGCACTACTTCCTGAAAATATGTCGTTGATAAACTCAGGTGAATTTGATTTGAGGAAAAAAAATTAAAAACATATTTTCAATTAAATAAATATTTATCCATTGAATTTACTTATTTATCTCAGTTCATTAAAATCATAATTTTATTCAGATTAGATCACACAAAAAAATGAAAAATAAGTAAGTTTTCAAATAAATGTTATTTTCTGTTTTTTTTAGAAATCGTAAACTACGAAAACATTGTGAAAACGATATTTGCTATCAATTATCACACAATAGTCAACTTTGATTGACCTTTATCAAACTGAAACATTATTTTGAAACCTTTGTGCCACCATATTAGCTTTTAATTTTCTCAAAAGTAACGATTTTGCAACAGAGTACTACGATTACCAAAAATCTTCATAAATAATAATTTTGACAATATATTTCAAATTAGAAGAGTAATTTTATTTTTAAAAATCACAAGTAACTTTAATCGAAATCTTACCCTCTAACATTTTCAATAACAAATTTAATGTCCAAAGTGGGCGTGTTTATACCCACATGCCTCGTGCTGCCACTTTTCCTCGTAGTCGCAGTTTTCTCTAGTGGTTGTTAGGAAAATAAACTTCTTTTCATGTGGGAAAAATACATAGATATGTTCGTTGAGTGTTTTTTCAAAGTTTTGTTTGGAAAGAAGTGGCTCAGGAGAGAGACTAATGTTATCATAAATAATTGTTTTCTTCTTAACATAGTTTCAAACTAAACGAAATAAATGACACATGATGACAGATATATCAGGGTAATATTCTTCTACGTTATTGGCAATGTCTTATTCGCGCGGAAAACATTAATTTTAACATCTTTGTTTCACAGCACGAAAACATGACATCCTTCGTAATCGTTCGATTCTATTTTGTCTACCATTTGATTTGGTGATTTTTGCTTATAATATACGTCAACTAGCTTTTATTAAACGCTGTGAATAATTTTGTTACAGATCCGGATTATAATATAATGCACCCGGTGTGACCCTTGTAAACATTCATACTAGCTGACTTAATCGCTATTGATATAAACTCTCTAATGTGTAAGGGTGTCTTTTTTCCGATTGTTGGATTCTTATAATTTTACAGTATCCTACACATATATGAAGTTTAGGTTATTGTCTCTCAGTTGTTTATTTTATTTATTATCTATAAACCATCCTTATTTTTTTACAAGACCTCCATATCTCTATATATATTATGCTACTAAATTATTCACGGTAGTATATGTCATTCTTTTGTTTTGAATTATTATAACAGATAAAAATCAAAATAATCACCGTGTCTATGACGTTTCCAAAATTTCAAGTAAAATAAATATTTTATTGTCCAATTCCTCATACTAGATATATAATATTTGGATCGCAGAAATTCCCCTCTGGACCAAAGTACACTACCTTTGCTCCAACAGAGGCCACATACAATTTTATTATGTCTAGATTATTAGAAAGTATATCATGTAATTTTCGAATGCCATCTTACACACATTTATCTGCTATATTAAAATCTTACATTCCATCCTAGGAGAAATATCATCACGATCGCAAAGATATACAATAGAAGTAGCTATTATATTTCACTTTAAATAGAAGTACTACTCCCGCTCTGGGTCGAATTTGTTTCTTCCTAATTAAGGTGTTCGGGGGGGGGTCCTGCATTAGAGTCATACATGGAGTTTCACCCTAATTTTCTGGCTTATACACTTATAAACTTTCCGTTTGCCGATTCCAAAAAATAAGTATTTCTCCCCCCTCACATTTTACAAGTCTCATTAGCTGACAACTACATAGTCTGGAATGAACGAAACCTCATTCAAAAAGAACGCTCCAAAGATTAAAACAAACATGGTTTACCTGACTAAATTAGGTAATCGTTACAGATTAAATACCCGGATTATGACATCGAAACATGTTCATAAGCCAATACTACTTTCATTTACACATTAAATATGCTGTACAAGTTAGTTTTTCGTACACGGCTACGATAGCGTGGTACATATTTCGGGCTTAACTACAGCGTACATATTGTGTTCCGACACATACTGATGTCCACTATTTTTCTTCCTTTGTTTTTCAAAACTAATATTCCACAATAACATTTCACAATGATTACATGTGTTTTGTATTATAATGACATTTCATAAACATTGACCAACAAGAATAATTTTTTGCTTTAGCTTACAGTAGATATACTTCTGTTGACATTATACGATTTAGCGGTGTTCACCGACCGAGTCCCTTACGGTGATAACATGACTCAAGTTTGTATATGGAAGGAATTTCAAAGGTAAAAACGTTATGTGTTCTCTCATGGCACAGTCGATAAACGAGTCCACTTACTTTGCATCTCCTTTCACAACTACCGTTGAATGTTATATCTTGACCTCTTCGGCTAATTTCTTTTTTTCCCCCGATAACGGGTGTCTGCTAATGTTTGCATTGCTTTAAGGTGTAAATTATTTTTTCTATATTTCTGAGATACGCAAATAGCAAAAAAAAACACAAATAATTTGTTTGAACCTAATTAACCATAATTTTAGTTGCACGAAAACAGCTCACTAAACATATTAAATTGTTTGCACCTATTTTCCCAAAAATTCAGTTTCGTGCAGGTATATAATTAATACTTCTTTCATAAATTATACAATAATTCTGGTTCTGTTGTATAACACATTCGAATTAACAACATATTCCAGCAAAAATAAGATTGGGCAAGCCTCGTCGCTATTACCCTTCCTTTTCCAACTGGGAATCTGCTATTAGCCAACACATCATGAAAATCCAGCGTGTGCCAATGTGTATCAAATGGGGTGTTTTAGGATTTTACACCGAGCTGACTCTCAGAATCACTTGAAGATTTTGGAATAAGTCACCATTCTCTTACGTATACCCTCTCTTTGTCACCAGAAAGAATTCGTCAAGTCATTAGACTTATTTAAGGATATATTTAAACTTTACCCTTCGTCCTTACTAGTAAATATATTTTACATAATTATGAATATTTTATTTTATTCGCATTCCCACTTGTCTCCCCCTTTCTACCCTTCCCGCGGTAAAATTTACACGCACACCCCATTAAGTTTCTGCTCTTACGTGATATTTTTATTTATTTATTTGCATAAATTCAACTATTAACTCTTAACGAGTTTGTTGACAAAATGGGGCCGGCCGGGTTTGCCGGCTAATTTCTTTAAAACAATATATATATATATATATATATATATATATATATATTGTTTTAACATTTATGGTTTTAGTATTATTTTGTCACAAGAGATGATTTTGAAATGTGGTTTTCGTTTGTATCTCGAATGTGACTACCGTTATGAGGAAATAATTTATTCATTTTAATGTCGTTATTAAGTTTCAATCGAAAGTATTTCGTCTCCGAAATAAAAGAATTTATGTAATTGAAGTGATCTAAATGAATGTGTTTTAAGAAAATAATATTTTAACTAATAAATAAAAATGGGTTATATTAATACGGAAACAGCATAATTATTTGCTGTATTTTTCAATCAAACGCATCAACTTTTAAATACAAGTTAGGTTAACTTGCTTTGTTCATCCAAATACATACATACATAACTATATATACATAAGTATATATATATACATACACACATATAAATATATATGTATATATATATATATATACATACATATACATACATATAATTAATTCACAGTTTTTTTAATTTCGTATGAACAGCAAAAAGTAGGGAATCCTAGGGCATCAATTCTTCAATATACATACATTTCTATTATTTGTTTTGTTCATCGATACACACACACACACACACACACACATATATATATATATATATATATATATATATATATATATACATATATATATATATATATAAAATTATTGTTATTATGATATATATATATATATATATATATATATATGAAATTAGGAAAAGATATACATATATATATGCATGGATATACATGGATACATATATATATATATATGTACACACACATACACACATATATATATAAATATATGTATATATATGTGTGTGTGTGTGTACATATATATATATATGTATCCATGTATATCCATGCATATATATATGTATATCTTTTCCTAATTTCATATATATATATATATATATATATCATAAAAACAATAATTTTATATATATATACACATATACATATGCATATACATATATATATATATATATATATATATATATATATTGTTCGTTTAAATATGTTTTTCAAGTTAAACATGTGTAGATTTAATACAAAATCATATTATTTTTGCTGGCTTGATGAAGTTTATAAATGATCTATTAATAAACGGCACTTGAGGGAATTGTGACTTTTATGGTAAATTTACCGTAAAAAAAGTTTGAAGTGGCATAAGTTGTAATTGTGTCATATATTACAATTCAAATACAAAGACGTAAGGCGCATGTGTTTTGCATGATTTAGCGCGCATTTTTTTTTTTTATAATTTAGAAATTGAAAAATAAATAATAAAAATATTAATAAATAAAGTATAATAATTATAATAAATAAAATATTAATTTCGGAAAATTTTCGATGGGAATTAACGTATTAGTATTAGTCAGACTTATATTGCCATCTTAGTCTTTTGGCATTTCTAAAAAAAAATTAGAAACACCAGTTACAAAGAACTAATCAAAAGTATAGATGACTTAAATAATGATCGAATATAAATAGTAGATTCGAACAGCATAGAAATATAATCGGAGTTTTTCGTTTAAATTATTACTTAGATGTTTATTATTGCATGTTTAGTGTTTGTTAAGCGGACTCCTTTCTTTATCTTTGTTATTATTTCAAACAAAAGAAGAACCGCTTTCTTTAAAGCAAGTACAGTATAAAACAATGCTTTTAAAACATTTTACAATATATTTGAAAAGCGTATTTTGACACAATATAAAGAACTAAATATGGTCTTGCTGTTTGTTTGTTTTTACTTATGAACAAAAATTGTTATTTTGTAAGAATGAAATAGATATTTGAAAATTACAAAGTGTTTATTATATTTTCTTATTTACATATATATTTAGAATATATATACATATATGTATATATATGCATATATATACAGTCATACTGTGAATATATGTACATATACTAATATATATACATATATGTATATATATGCATATATATATATACAGTACATGCAATATATATACTATATATGCAATATATATATACAATATGTATACAATATATATATATATACAATATATATAATATATATATGTAATATATGCATATAAACTACTTATACAATATATATACAGCATATATTTATACAGTATATATTTATAATATACATATACAATATATATATATATATATACATATATATATATATATATATATATATACACATTATTTAATGTATATGTATATTAATAACCCTTATCCCTGAGTGGCTTCCGGGCCTTGATAAGTGTGTAAAATATATATATATATATAATCTGACAAATTATATTATGCAAATATTTTCAATATTTACACCAATAATGCTTATTAAACAAGTACAATTGAGTTGCAAGGTGTAAATACTTGCAGCATTAACGGCCAATTCGCAATATATATATATATATATATATATATATATATATATATTCAGTATTATTACAATCACCAAATATAATAGATAAAGTATTATTTGAAATTGTCTGTGAAAATTGTTTATTTGGTGTAAGCAAAAAGCATTCATACCGGATATAATGTTTAGAACTAAAAACGCATGTATTTATTTTTGCTTTTTATATGAAATTAAATAGTTTTTAATATTCTAGGAGTAATTCATAAAAGCTACTTTAGTCAGTTTTAATTAAATCAATGTAACTCAGAGTAAAACTTCAGTTTTAAACTTATTATATTATAAAAGAAATATTTTATTTTATTTTAATGCTACTAGTGTTCGGGAAAATATAAATTTAATATAATAGTTCACGCAACATCAGGGAAAGAGTTTATTATATATAATCTGGAAAATAAACAATTGACAACATCCTACGGGCCAAGATCTCGGTGTTCTATCTGTTCTGATGCTAAATTTACCTTTTGTGTCCTCCGCTAATAGAAGAGAAATCTTTCATGACTGAGACAATTTAAATGTGTGTTTCTATTAAGAATGCATCCTTTTTGGGAGCTAGATTTTCCTCACATTAAAAATAGACCTTGTGTCCAACTCTGCGCTTGTGAGGAGGCAAGTTTAATAGGATCATCAAAGCTCGGGGTTACTAATAAAAAGTATTTTTTTTTTAAATTGGGGTATGTTCTACAAACGATTAATTTGAGAATTTATGGGTGGACAGAACGGTAAAAAAATAAAATGTAAGTTTATAACTTTCATTAGGAAATAACATTTTCGTCCAAATTTTATGTCCATTTTAAACATTAATTATCGATTGCGTTAGTCTGCATTTAATGAATAATAAAATTTAGGAATAAATCAAGCGATGTAATTTAAAAAATTTTACTTTTACTTTCATCATATTTTGCTTTGGTTTTGATACCCCCAAATTCAACCAAAATTTACAACCCTTCCTTTTCATAACCTATCATACTTTCGTAAATCAGAGTCCATTTTCTGTAGGTTGTTTTTGAACCCAGTCAACGACGGGTTCTTTTGCTAGTATATATATATATATATATATATATATATATATATATATATATATATATATATATATATATATATATATATATATATATATATACCAAATTAAATATAGAACTGTTGAGTGAATTCACAAATATTTTAAGTTAATGAACATTTACTTTCAAATTACAACTTCTTATTTTACTAACTGATTGTTGCGTATAATTATGAAATTTTAATATTTTAAGTATGTACATTTTATTTAATTCGATATATAAGTGTTTACATATTTATTAACATTAAACTAGTTTCATAATATTGATAATTATTTTTCCCGGACATTTTTATTGATTTAATAAGTTTTGAGACATCGGCATGGTTAAATGAATGCTCCCCTTTATTGAAAAGAATTTGGTATATTACACAGTTGCACTTCACAGGAGTTGGCTTTATCTGCATTAGCGTATATAACTTTCTCTTATGTGGACGAGGTAGGAGAGTGCATGGCCCATCTGCAAGTGTGTTGGATGTCGAATCCCTAGCAAATAGGAGGGAAAATCGAGTCTTCTAGTCTATGGATTTCTTAACTTCTGAGCTAAAACATTGTTTGAAAGTGGAAATAATTATATCCCTCTCTCCTCTTTCTTTCTTTCTCTCTCTCTCTCTCTCTCTCTCTCTCTCTCTATATATATATATATATATATATATATATATATACATATATATATACATATACATATATATATATATATATATGCAGACGTATTTATTAATATAGAAAAAATTGACTATTGATTAGTATATATATAATTTCAAAAGTTTAAAAACATGACTTTAAATATAAATGTGTGTGTGGGGGGAGTAACTTTGATCTTATAATATACTGCCGGAATGAAACAATGAAACATACATGTCTTTGTGCAGATTACAATTATATATGTATATATATATATATAATATATATATATATATAATATATATATATGTGCATATGTGTGTATATATATATATGTAAATATATGTATATATATATATATATATATATATATATATATATATATGTTTGTATTTCTTATTACCGTTTTATCTGTTTGGCTACACATGTTTCCGATATTGGACCATGTTTACGATCCGACAACTTCGTCAGGGCTCGCAGAAATGGTTGTTAGTCATTGGAAAAAAGGTGTTTTTAAAAAAAAAGCGCATTTTTGACTTAGCTTGAATTAAAATAAGAAAATTGTTCGAATTTCCTTGTTTTTCTGTCGTGTATTCAACGTTCTGAAAAAAGAGACATATTTGCTTTAAAACCATATATATATATTTATATATATATATATATATATATATATATATATATATATATATATATATATATATACAGAGAGAGAGAGAGAGAGAGAGAGAGAGAGAGATCATACTTTGGGGTAATTACCCCAAGTCCAAGATAATTGGTCCTACTAGCTAAAACTAAAGTGCTCTTTTGGCAGCGACGCATATAAGGAGCACTTGTTTTTATTTGGCGCAATTACCCCTGGATTTGGTGCAATTATCCCAAAGTACGGTTTATATATATATATATATATATATATATATATATATATATATATATATATATATATATATATATATATATATATACTAGCAGGGGTGCCCGGCGTTGCTCGGGTGTTTGGAGGGGTATGCTGTGCAACAAAAGCAAAAAAACAAAAAAAATGGTTAAGTTTTCAAAACTTTGACCCCTATTATGACCCCTTAAAATTTATAGTTTCGGGCTCAAATCACTTTATAAAGTTAGATCCAGGTTCAAGGAACATATATCTAAAATTTCAAGTGTCTAGACCCAAAATTGTCGGAGGAGTTTGATAGAGTTCTTAAAGGTCAAATCGTTAAAATTTGACCCCTTAACAGCCAAATTTATGCCTGAAACCCGTCACATCGATTTTCCCAAATCTCAGTACACGGTATTTCAAATTTCGGGTCTATAGACTAAAAATTGACAGATTTATTGCGTAGGGAAATTTACACAGACAGACAGACAGACACGTTCACTTTTATATATATATATATATATATATATATATATATATATATATATATATATATAACTACTTAATTTATTCACATAAATTTAATATACGAAAGTATAGATTTATGTAAGTTTTATTTTGTGAACACAGTTGTTTGCTATTTCCCGCCTACAGTTTAATAGATTTTGAGGTTCTTTAAAGTACAGGATAGAAAATTTTTCATGGAGGCATAATTTACATGGGTCGTCTAAATGTCTGCATGTGGTAGATTGTCTCATTATTTTCCATTCGACTACCGGCGAATGTCCGCTTTCTTTGAGTTCCCAGTATTTATTCGCTAGTGTTGTTTTTTATGCGGTGTTTTTTATTTTATAATAATAATAATAATAATAATAATAATAACAACAAACCAACCCCGGACAAGAACAACCATACCATAAATAAAAATACTAATAACGAACAAGATAAATGCAATTGTAGACACCGCACATTTTGCCCAGTCCAAAATAAATGTCTAACAAAAAGTGTAGTTTATCAAACAACAATATTGGCGAAAGAAAACCCGAATAACAAGAAATATTACATAGGCATGACTTCCTTAGATTTCAAAACCCGATACTATGACCACAAAAGTACATTCAAAAATACAAAACACCGTATAAAAACAACACTAGCGAATAAATACTGGGAACTCAAAGAAAGCGGACATTCGCCGGTAGTCGAATGGAAAATAATGAGACAAGCTACCACATGCAGACATTTAGACGAATCATGTAAATTATGCCTCCATGAAAAATTTTCTATCCTGTACTTATATGAACCTCAAAATCTATTAAACTGTAGGCGGGAAATAGCAAACAACTGTGTTCACAAAATAAAACTTACTCTAGGATAGCGATACAAAGTAGCTTTAAAACTAACAATAACAATAGAAAACAAACAAATAAATAAATTAAATAAACATGAATATACATAAACGATCACACACATATATGTGTATA
>NC_136519.1:68904879-68954879 GCF_053919585.1 Euprymna scolopes
CAAATTACTCAGACAATTTCTGGTCTAAACATTTGAAATTTGACATAAAGGGTATTCAGAGATAGGGCAAGCTTTTGCATCGGTTTTGGTCGAAAATGTTTTGTTACCAATATATAAATGTGTGTATGTATGTTTGCATGTCTGCCTAAAACTTCCGACTTCGTTTGAAGTCGACCTTTCAGAAGACAAATATCGAAAAATTGGCTAAAAACATTAATATCTTCATCTGCAACTGGACACTTTTCTACAGGTAGGGGTCGCTTTTTTCGCTGATATTTTTAAAAGTCATTCTCTACTTTTGATTGTGTAGCCTTAATTTAAACATGAGTCACTTCCGGTTTGGCGGATGTCGTAACAGCAAAGTCGTCAGGTTTTTTCCCCGTTCATTCCTCCTTTGCGGTAAATGTTCAAGCCTACCTTCCTATACCACTTTTTTTTCTCAACATACACGTCCAAACACCCCGGGTACGCCGGGCTGAAATACTAGTATATATATATATATATATATATATATATATACATATATATATATATATATATATATATATATGTATATATATATATATATATATATATGTATATATATATATATATATATATATATATATATATATATATATATATATATATATATATATATGCATGTTTCATTAATGAGCAAGGAGGACTCCTGCTTGTTTCTTTTGCAATTCATCTTTTCGCTTTGGCTTTCTTTCATTGATTTGTTTTTAATTTTTTTTTTTTTACACAGAGATCACCACTTATCAAGGCCCGGAAGCCACTCAGGGATAAGGGTTATTGCAAGTACATTACGTTAGTGAGGAGATTTGATGAAGTGTTTACTTAAGGGGGCGGTTCATTAGGAATTTGTTAACATTAGACTTGAAGACATCCAAGTTGTAGTCCGGAGGGAAGCAGGCAGACGGAACAGAGTTCCACAGGCGTGCAGTTCTAAGAAAGAAGCTTTGTTCATGAAATCCGCGTTTTGATTTAGGCAACTAATAGGGAATATAGAGTGGGGGAAATTTTTCACAGTGGATTCAGCTAGACGGGTGTTTTTCGTGAAAGATTGGCGACGGGGGACCAGGGATTGGAGTTCAGACGAGCACCTGCCATGAAAATAACGATAAAACAAGGATAGGCTCGCGACGTCTCTTCTGTGGGAGAGAGGTTGCAGGGTAGAGAAAAGGGCATCCCCCACTAAACCACGAAGTCTATTTTGTACTCTGTCAAGGCATGATAGGCTGTTTTTGGCAGCTCCTGCCCAGATATGGCAACAGTATTCCATCCTTGGCCGTACTTGGCTTTTATATAGATAGAGAATTGCACCAGTAGTGAGATATCTTCTGGAGCGGTAGAAGGATCCCACCATCTTTCCAGCGACCTTGGCAACAGACTTGATGTACGTGTTCCATTTCAGATCAGGAGTAAAGATCAAACCCAGAAGCTTGTCAAAACACGGGGCCTCACACAGACGAGAGCCATCCATCACAATTGATGCCAGCTGGGGATCAGAGCGTTGATGATGTAAGGATAGGAGTTTGGTTTTGGATGCATTAAAGGTAACTAGCCACATCTTCCCCCACTGAACCACGCGCTCGAGATCAGAGGAGAGAGAATCAGAGAGAACTTCGTCATTTACAGCCTTTTATGTGTTGCCGTAGATGGTCGTGTCATCAGCATAGATGTCAACGAATGATTTAAGTATGTGTTTAGGGAGGTCATTGATGTAGATCAGGAAGAGAGTTGGGCCCAGGATTGACCCCTGTCAAGTCTGAAAATAAATTTTCCGTATTCGCGTACGTTTTTGACTTCCATAAGTCGCTCCCAGGCGAGTGATGAAAGTAAATAAAAAATTGCATTAATGAGTCAAATGAAAATACAATTAAAATAGTTTACAATACTAAGATTACTTAAAAGCACTAATGCGTGCGTTTCACTTAATATTTAGCAGGTTGATGGTTCTTTTTCATGCAGATTAGTGGGAATCTAATAATTGGGAGGCGTAAATATAGTGTAAGACGTCGTAAATGGCGATGTTTTTAATAAGTATATCTCTAAATTCGGTTTTGTGGATGCCGTGTACTGTAGGGTGTTAGTAAATGGAGATATATTCATTATTTTATTTTTTTAACAAAAATGTGCGGCTATTTTGGTTAGTAAACGATGTGTTTTTAATGACGATGAATTATAAACATAAATTATGAAACAATAGTTTTATTATACAAATGTGTGGTCTATATCAAAGATTGATTTTAGCATTCGTAATTTAAATAAAATTTCGGGTTATGGTTCGCATGTATATGCCGTGACTTAGAGGTTAATGAATTTTACGAATGAAATTAGGCTGGATTTCGGTTAAAACGCGTCGAAAGCTGTTTTATCAACGTAGAAAATAGTGTAATGAGGTACTAGTTGACTAGTCCATTTCTTGTAACTATACGTTCATCAAATACTTTAAAATGGTTTTCAAAATAAAATTGCACAAGTGGAAAACGCTTTGCTGGTGTAAGTCTTTTCATAATAAATTGCTAAACCAAGCTCACCTTTAATATTTCTTTGTGTGTAGCTATTGCTTTTCTATGATTAAATAATATCTTCTTTAGAATTTCTAATTTCTCACTCAAATATAACTTACAATGCACGGATCCTTAAACATGTGCATTCTTATGTCAGCTAAAACTTTTCCATTCAATAATTTGCGCAAAAATGGTTCAAAATGATTCCGTATATGTATTTTATTTGATATTATTTTGTGTTTGTATCTTTCTTTTAACTTAACTCGCTTTGTATTATATATACCACTGATGTTTTATTTGTTTGATATGTGGGTATTTGTGTAAAAGATATATATTCACTTGCTGAAAATCTGGTAGAATGCATAAGTGGAAGAATACTAAAATATAATGAAAATATAAATGGAAAATGAATGCAGCATTAATACATATGAAATTCACAAAATCAACACTCATTTAAGATTTTATGACGACTTCTTAAGATACCTAATATAAGGAAATATTAAGAATTTATATAGATAGTTGGAGTATACATAGATAGATAGATAGATAGATAGATAGATAGATAGATATATGTATATATAGTTGGAGTATAGATAGATAGATAGATAGATAGATAGATAGATAGATATTAGCCGTATCTTTTCTGACGTCTTCTGGGGTGTAATTAATTACTTCGAGTTTATGATAAGAGTTGTGTACCTTTATTTTATAATATAAAAAAGATGGAAATTATATTTGAAAAAAAGGTAGACAACTCCTATCATCTTCCATTTTAAATAATTAATCGTCTTGCTGAGTTTAGTTAAGATAATTGTCATATATTAATCTTGCTGAAATAGTTTATTACGTGAATATATCTACAATAATTACAGCCATAACCATAGAAACTTGCTTGTCAAAATAAATGTTTATTTGTCAGCTTTAATGACATTTTTGTCTAATTCTGAAAATCCGACAAGATTATTTTATATATTATATTTAAATATTATGAAATTCCATTAAATATAATAACCCAGTCGTAAATTTTAGAGAAAGTAAATTCGACAAAACATATAGGATACATATCAACAGTCGATTGATTTTTCTTAGTCATATAATGAGATGCAAACGGTCAGCATGTATAACCTAAGCTGAAAGGTTTCTGTCATTTGTTTTTCTTAGTCCCTTACAAAATCCGAGCTGCTCTAATCGGCATATATTTATTTTTTCGCCAACTGCAATCCACACGCTTCTGACTCATAATAGTGTTTAATCAATGCAACGGGCAGGTTGAATTTTAATGAAGGGGTTGTTTTAATTTTATCGCCATTCTCTTGTCCGCTTTCATGGCGTATTCGGCAAATTAATCAAACTGTTTAAAATTAAATTGTAATTATCCAGTAAGGTAAAACATGCAAACGAAGTTATTTTCCATTTAGTTTCACCTTCGAAAAAACTAATCTATTATTAAGTAATTACAATTTCTCTCTGTGTGTTTCTGTCAGACATGACGTCATGACACGTTGATTTAACAACCATGTCTCGCCAACAAGAAAATGTTTATATCACATTGAAAAAGCTATCTTCCCTGGGATAACTCTTACTAGAATCAGCTAATGGAATCAACCATTATTCATGACTCTTGTTTAGTTTGGTGGAGAAAAACTAATAAGTGAACTTTTAGATGTTTGTGAAAACGTGCAATTTCAAAATTTTCGGATGATTTCTAATCTGAGAAACAACGAAGCTTTATGTAATGAATCGTTCATCTTTATTCATCAGAGCTTTTTAGCAAATATATGTGAAAGAAAAAGAATAAAATTGAAACATTTTAATGTAGAATTCCGGTTTAAAAATCGGAATTTTGACAAGCAATATTTAACCTCTTTTATATATATATATATATATATATATATATATATATATATATATATATATATATATATATATATATATATTATGTATTTAAGAAGGAGCTGGGGTAATTACTATGTTTTTATTATTGAAACACATAAGATAGCAAACTGGTATTTTATGATTAGAATTTTTTAATTAATCAAATTTATTTGATTAATGTTTATGGAATCAAATAACAATATTTTTACAATTGGAAGATTTTTTAAATTAAAATAATCAAATAGTTTATTATTGGAATTTGAGAGAACTATTTAATTTTTTTTACACATAGTAATCAACACTTCCAAAGGCCGGAGGCCATGCGAGGATAATGGTTAATTAATATACAGTCGTCAATGAGATAATATTGTATTAATCGATAGTAGTGGAAATTTGGAAAATTGGAGTACTTAAGGGGACGGTTCATCAAGAATTTGTTTACGTTGGGCTTGAAGACGACCAAATTAAAGTCAGCTGGAAAGCAGGCAAACGGAAGGGAGTTCCACATGCGTGTATTTCTAAGGAAGAAGCTTGTATCATGGAATCTACGTTTAGATTTTTTTAACATTTAGTCAAGATGTACTTGTAGGGAAAAGTACCATCATACCGATTGTGTTGACAAACCTTTGTTCAGAGAGGCATGAGACACACGAGGATAGTGTGCAGTAGGCATTCAATTTCACTCCAGTAGGCATTCAATTTCTCTCCAGTAGGCATTCAATTTTTCTCCTTCGCTGAGATGTGAACACCTATAAGCATATGATATGCCATATCTGAATTGGATATTCGACCGTCTGAACTACGAGGACCATATGATCATCATGGAGAGATGACAGATGATACGGACTAACTTGTGAGGTAAAAGTTGCGCAATCACTAATCCATGCTCTCTTGAGTCGTTATTGCTTAATTCCAGCGGCAAGGGAAAGCTCAGGAGGACTATAAGCAATTGCAAGATAAGCGGGGAGCACATAGATTCTCTAGTATTCTCAAATAGCCATATATTATATTACTGATCAGACTGAACGATGCGTAACGTCGGTGATCTAACTTAAATCTGTGTATCAACATATCTTATTTGATTTCTGGTGAGCAGAAATAAAATGTGTATGTTCTGATTTACATTATTGATTAATAACTGAACCTGTGAAAAATAAGGTTGAGTTTTTAACACTTTAAACTAATGACGAACTTGAATGAAATCTGGAATCAATATTCATCTGTATTGCAGAACAATAGCTGAAACATAAGTGCTTTACATCTGAAAGAAACCAAAACATTGTTTACAATTATTTAAGGAGAATATACATATTTTTTTAGTGTTTGATAACACTAGCACAAACTATTTACAATTTTTAATCACTTTTTTATTTGTGAAATATAAACCAAAGCCCACATCAGAAATGTTAAAATGTTTAATAACTTTTTTTACTTGCGAAATATAAATCAAAGCCCACATCAGAAATGTTAAAATTTTTAATAACTTTTTTTACTTGCGAAATATAAATCAAAGCCCACATCAGAAATGTTAAAATTTTTAATAACTTTTTTTACTTGCGAAATATAAATCAAAGCCCACATCAGAAATGTTAAAATTTTTAATAACTTTTTTTACTTGCGAAATATAAATCAAAGCCCACATCAGAAATGTTAAAATTTTTAATAACTTTTTTTACTTGCGAAATATAAATCAAAGCCCACATCAGAAATGTTCAAATTTTTAATAACTTTTTTTACTTGCGAAATATAAATCAAAGCCCACATCAGAAATGTTAAAATTTTTAATAACTTTTTTTACTTGCGAAATATAAATCAAAGCCCACATCAGAAATGTTAAAATTTTTAATAACTTTTTTTACTTGCGAAATATAAATCAAAGCCCACATCAGAAATGTTAAAATTTTTAATAACTTTTTTTACTTGCGAAATATAAATCAAAGCCCACATCAGAAATGTTAAAATTTTTAATAACTTTTTTTACTTGCGAAATATAAATCAAAGCCCACATCAGAAATGTTCAAATTTTTAATAACTTTTTTTACTTGCGAAATATAAATCAAAGCCCACATCAGAAATGTTAAAATTTTTAATAACTTTTTTTACTTGCGAAATATAAATCAAAGCCCACATCAGAAATGTTAAAATTTTTAATAACTTTTTTTACTTGCGAAATATAAATCAAAGCCCACATCAGAAATGTTCAAATTTTTAATAACTTTTTTTACTTGCGAAATATAAATCAAAGCCCACATCAGAAATGTTCAAATTTTTAATAACTTTTTTTACTTGCGAAATATAAATCAAAGCCCACATCAGAAATGTTAAAATTTTTAATAACTTTTTTTACTTGCGAAATATAAATCAAAGCCCACATCAGAAATGTTAAAATGTTTAATAACTTTTTTTACTTGCGAAATATAAATCAAAGCCCACATCAGAAATGTTCAAATTTTTAATAACTTTTTTTACTTGCGAAATATAAATCAAAGCCCACATCAGAAATGTTCAAATTTTTAATAACTTTTTTTACTTGCGAAATATAAATCAAAGCCCACATCAGAAATGTTAAAATTTTTAATAACTTTTTTTACTTGCGAAATATAAATCAAAGCCCACATCAGAAATGTTAAAATTTTTAATAACTTTTTTTACTTGCGAAATATAAATCAAAGCCCACATCAGAAATGTTAAAATTTTTAATAACTTTTTTTACTTGCGAAATATAAATCAAAGCCCACATCAGAAATGTTAAAATTTTTAATAACTTTTTTTACTTGCGAAATATAAATCAAAGCCCACATCAGAAATGTTAAAATTTTTAATAACTTTTTTTACTTGCGAAATATAAATCAAAGCCCACATCAGAAATGTTAAAATTTTTAATAACTTTTTTTACTTGCGAAATATAAATCAAAGCCCACATCAGAAATGTTCAAATTTTTAATAACTTTTTTTACTTGCGAAATATAAATCAAAGCCCACATCAGAAATGTTAAAATTTTTAATAACTTTTTTTACTTGCGAAATATAAATCAAAGCCCACATCAGAAATGTTAAAATTTTTAATAACTTTTTTTACTTGCGAAATATAAATCAAAGCCCACATCAGAAATGTTAAAATTTTTAATAACTTTTTTTACTTGCGAAATATAAATCAAAGCCCACATCAGAAATGTTAAAATTTTTAATAACTTTTTTTACTTGCGAAATATAAATCAAAGCCCACATCAGAAATGTTAAAATTTTTAATAACTTTTTTTACTTGCGAAATATAAATCAAAGCCCACATCAGAAATGTTCAAATTTTTAATAACTTTTTTTACTTGCGAAATATAAATCAAAGCCCACATCAGAAATGTTAAAATTTTTAATAACTTTTTTTACTTGCGAAATATAAATCAAAGCCCACATCAGAAATGTTAAAATTTTTAATAACTTTTTTTACTTGCGAAATATAAATCAAAGCCCACATCAGAAATGTTCAAATTTTTAATAACTTTTTTTACTTGCGAAATATAAATCAAAGCCCACATCAGAAATGTTCAAATTTTTAATAACTTTTTTTACTTGCGAAATATAAATCAAAGCCCACATCAGAAATGTTAAAATTTTTAATAACTTTTTTTACTTGCGAAATATAAATCAAAGCCCACATCAGAAATGTTAAAATTTTTAATAACTTTTTTTACTTGCGAAATATAAATCAAAGCCCACATCAGAAATGTTAAAATTTTTAATAACTTTTTTTACTTGCGAAATATAAATCAAAGCCCACATCAGAAATGTTAAAATTTTTAATAACTTTTTTTACTTGCGAAATATAAATCAAAGCCCACATCAGAAATGTTAAAATTTTTAATAACTTTTTTTACTTGCGAAATATAAATCAAAGCCCACATCAGAAATGTTAAAATTTTTAATAACTTTTTTTACTTGCGAAATATAAATCAAAGCCCACATCAGAAATGTTAAAATTTTTAATAACTTTTTTTACTTGCGAAATATAAATCAAAGCCCACATCAGAAATGTTAAAATTTTTAATAACTTTTTTTACTTGCGAAATATAAATCAAAGCCCACATCAGAAATGTTAAAATTTTTAATAACTTTTTTTACTTGCGAAATATAAATCAAAGCCCACATCAGAAATGTTAAAATTTTTAATAACTTTTTTTACTTGCGAAATATAAATCAAAGCCCACATCAGAAATGTTAAAATTTTTAATAACTTTTTTTACTTGCGAAATATAAATCAAAGCCCACATCAGAAATGTTAAAATTTTTAATAACTTTTTTTACTTGCGAAATATAAATCAAAGCCCACATCAGAAATGTTAAAATTTTTAATAACTTTTTTTACTTGCGAAATATAAATCAAAGCCCACATCAGAAATGTTAAAATTTTTAATAACTTTTTTTACTTGCGAAATATAAATCAAAGCCCACATCAGAAATGTTAAAATTTTTAATAACTTTTTTTACTTGCGAAATATAAATCAAAGCCCACATCAGAAATGTTAAAATTTTTAATAACTTTTTTTACTTGCGAAATATAAATCAAAGCCCACATCAGAAATGTTAAAATTTTTAATAACTTTTTTTACTTGCGAAATATAAATCAAAGCCCACATCAGAAATGTTAAAATTTTTAATAACTTTTTTTACTTGCGAAATATAAATCAAAGCCCACATCAGAAATGTTAAAATTTTTAATAACTTTTTTTACTTGCGAAATATAAATCAAAGCCCACATCAGAAATGTTAAAATGTTTAATAACTTTTTTTACTTGCGAAATATAAATCAAAGCCCACATCAGAAATGTTAAAATTTTTAATAACTTTTTTTACTTGCGAAATATAAATCAAAGCCCACATCAGAAATGTTAAAATTTTTAATAACTTTTTTTACTTGCGAAATATAAATCAAAGCCCACATCAGAAATGTTAAAATTTTTAATAACTTTTTTTACTTGCGAAATATAAATCAAAGCCCACATCAGAAATGTTAAAATTTTTAATAACTTTTTTACTTGCGAAATATAAATCAAAGCCCACATCAGAAATGTTAAAATTTTTAATAACTTTTTTTACTTGCGAAATATAAATCAAAGCCCACATCAGAAATGTTAAAATTTTTAATAACTTTTTTTACTTGCGAAATATAAATCAAAGCCCACATCAGAAATGTTAAAATTTTTAATAACTTTTTTTACTTGCGAAATATAAATCAAAGCCCACATCAGAAATGTTAAAATGTTTAATAACTTTTTTTACTTGCGAAATATAAACCAAAGCCCACATCAGAAATGTTCAAATTTTTAATAACTTTTTTTACTTGCGAAATATAAATCAAAGCCCACATCAGAAATGTTAAAATGTTTAATAACTTTTTTTTACTTGCGAAATATAAATCAAAGCCCACATCAGAAATGTTCAAATTTTTAATAACTTTTTTTTACTTGCGAAATATAAATCAAAGCCCACATCAGAAATGTTAAAATTTTTAATAACTTTTTTTTACTTGCGAAATATAAATCAAAGCCCACATCAGAAATGTTCAAATGTTTAATAACTTTTTTTTACTTGCGAAATATAAATCAAAGCCCACATCAGAAATGTTAAAATGTTTAATAACTTTTTTTACTTGCGAAATATAAATCAAAGCCCACATCAGAAATGTTCAAATGTTTAATAACTTTTTTTTACTTGCGAAATATAAATCAAAGCCCACATCAGAAATGTTAAAATTTTTAATAACTTTTTTTTACTTGCGAAATATAAATCAAAGCCCACATCAGAAATGTTAAAATTTTTAATAACTTTTTTTACTTGCGAAATATAAATCAAAGCCCACATCAGAAATGTTCAAATGTTTAATAACTTTTTTTTACTTGCGAAATATAAATCAAAGCCCACATCAGAAATGTTAAAATTTTTAATAACTTTTTTTACTTGCGAAATATAAATCAAAGCCCACATCAGAAATGTTCAAATGTTTAATAACTTTTTTTACTTGCGAAATATAAATCAAAGCCCACATCAGAAATGTTAAAATTTTTAATAACTTTTTTTACTTGCGAAATATAAATCAAAGCCCACATCAGAAATGTTCAAATGTTTAATAACTTTTTTTACTTGCGAAATATAAATCAAAGCCCACATCAGAAATGTTCAAATGTTTAATAACTTTTTTTACTTGTGAAATATAAATCAAAGCCCACATCAGAAATGTTCAAATGTTTAATAACTTTTTTTACTTGCGAAATATAAATCAAAGCCCACATCAGAAATGTTAAAATTTTTAATAACTTTTTTACTTGCGAAATATAAATCAAAGCCCACATCAGAAATGTTCAAATGTTTAATAACTTTTTTTACTTGCGAAATATAAATCAAAGCCCACATCAGAAATGTTCAAATGTTTAATAACTTTTTTTACTTGCGAAATATAAATCAAAGCCCACATCAGAAATGTTCAAATGTTTAATAACTTTTTTTTACTTGCGAAATATAAATCAAAGCCCACATCAGAAATGTTAAAATTTTTAATAACTTTTTTTTACTTGCGAAATATAAATCAAAGCCCACATCAGAAATGTTAAAATTTTTAATAACTTTTTTTACTTGCGAAATATAAATCAAAGCCCACATCAGAAATGTTCAAATGTTTAATAACTTTTTTTTACTTGCGAAATATAAATCAAAGCCCACATCAGAAATGTTAAAATTTTTAATAACTTTTTTTTACTTGCGAAATATAAATCAAAGCCCACATCAGAAATGTTCAAATGTTTAATAACTTTTTTTTACTTGCGAAATATAAATCAAAGCCCACATCAGAAATGTTAAAATGTTTAATAACTTTTTTTACTTGCGAAATATAAATCAAAGCCCACATCAGAAATGTTCAAATGTTTAATAACTTTTTTTTACTTGCGAAATATAAATCAAAGCCCACATCAGAAATGTTAAAATTTTTAATAACTTTTTTACTTGCGAAATATAAATCAAAGCCCACATCAGAAATGTTCAAATGTTTAATAACTTTTTTTTACTTGCGAAATATAAATCAAAGCCCACATCAGAAATGTTCAAATTTTTAATAACTTTTTTTTACTTGCGAAATATAAATCAAAGCCCACATCAGAAATGTTAAAATTTTTAATAACTTTTTTTACTTGCGAAATATAAATCAAAGCCCACATCAGAAATGTTCAAATGTTTAATAACTTTTTTTTACTTGCGAAATATAAATCAAAGCCCACATCAGAAATGTTAAAATTTTTAATAACTTTTTTTACTTGCGAAATATAAATCAAAGCCCACATCAGAAATGTTCAAATGTTTAATAACTTTTTTTACTTGCGAAATATAAATCAAAGCCCACATCAGAAATGTTAAAATTTTTAATAACTTTTTTTACTTGCGAAATATAAATCAAAGCCCACATCAGAAATGTTCAAATGTTTAATAACTTTTTTTACTTGCGAAATATAAATCAAAGCCCACATCAGAAATGTTCAAATGTTTAATAACTTTTTTTACTTGCGAAATATAAATCAAAGCCCACATCAGAAATGTTAAAATTTTTAATAACTTTTTTTTACTTGCGAAATATAAATCAAAGCCCACATCAGAAATGTTAAAATTTTTAATAACTTTTTTTACTTGCGAAATATAAATCAAAGCCCACATCAGAAATGTTCAAATGTTTAATAACTTTTTTTTACTTGCGAAATATAAATCAAAGCCCACATCAGAAATGTTAAAATTTTTAATAACTTTTTTTTACTTGCGAAATATAAATCAAAGCCCACATCAGAAATGTTCAAATGTTTAATAACTTTTTTTTACTTGCGAAATATAAATCAAAGCCCACATCAGAAATGTTAAAATGTTTAATAACTTTTTTTACTTGCGAAATATAAATCAAAGCCCACATCAGAAATGTTCAAATGTTTAATAACTTTTTTTTACTTGCGAAATATAAATCAAAGCCCACATCAGAAATGTTAAAATTTTTAATAACTTTTTTACTTGCGAAATATAAATCAAAGCCCACATCAGAAATGTTCAAATGTTTAATAACTTTTTTTTACTTGCGAAATATAAATCAAAGCCCACATCAGAAATGTTAAAATTTTTAATAACTTTTTTTTACTTGCGAAATATAAATCAAAGCCCACATCAGAAATGTTAAAATTTTTAATAACTTTTTTTACTTGCGAAATATAAATCAAAGCCCACATCAGAAATGTTCAAATGTTTAATAACTTTTTTTTACTTGCGAAATATAAATCAAAGCCCACATCAGAAATGTTAAAATTTTTAATAACTTTTTTTACTTGCGAAATATAAATCAAAGCCCACATCAGAAATGTTCAAATGTTTAATAACTTTTTTTACTTGCGAAATATAAATCAAAGCCCACATCAGAAATGTTCAAATGTTTAATAACTTTTTTTACTTGCGAAATATAAATCAAAGCCCACATCAGAAATGTTCAAATGTTTAATAACTTTTTTTTACTTGCGAAATATAAATCAAAGCCCACATCAGAAATGTTAAAATTTTTAATAACTTTTTTACTTGCGAAATATAAATCAAAGCCCACATCAGAAATGTTCAAATGTTTAATAACTTTTTTTTACTTGCGAAATATAAATCAAAGCCCACATCAGAAATGTTAAAATTTTTAATAACTTTTTTTTACTTGCGAAATATAAATCAAAGCCCACATCAGAAATGTTAAAATTTTTAATAACTTTTTTTTACTTGCGAAATATAAATCAAAGCCCACATCAGAAATGTTAAAATTTTTAATAACTTTTTTTACTTGCGAAATATAAATCAAAGCCCACATCAGAAATGTTCAAATGTTTAATAACTTTTTTTTACTTGCGAAATATAAATCAAAGCCCACATCAGAAATGTTAAAATTTTTAATAACTTTTTTTTACTTGCGAAATATAAATCAAAGCCCACATCAGAAATGTTAAAATTTTTAATAACTTTTTTTTACTTGCGAAATATAAATCAAAGCCCACATCAGAAATGTTAAAATTTTTAATAACTTTTTTTACTTGCGAAATATAAATCAAAGCCCACATCAGAAATGTTCAAATGTTTAATAACTTTTTTTTACTTGCGAAATATAAATCAAAGCCCACATCAGAAATGTTAAAATTTTTAATAACTTTTTTTACTTGCGAAATATAAATCAAAGCCCACATCAGAAATGTTCAAATGTTTAATAACTTTTTTTTACTTGCGAAATATAAATCAAAGCCCACATCAGAAATGTTAAAATTTTTAATAACTTTTTTTTACTTGCGAAATATAAATCAAAGCCCACATCAGAAATGTTAAAATTTTTAATAACTTTTTTTTACTTGCGAAATATAAATCAAAGCCCACATCAGAAATGTTAAAATTTTTAATAACTTTTTTTACTTGCGAAATATAAATCAAAGCCCACATCAGAAATGTTCAAATGTTTAATAACTTTTTTTTACTTGCGAAATATAAATCAAAGCCCACATCAGAAATGTTAAAATTTTTAATAACTTTTTTTACTTGCGAAATATAAATCAAAGCCCACATCAGAAATGTTCAAATGTTTAATAACTTTTTTTACTTGCGAAATATAAATCAAAGCCCACATCAGAAATGTTCAAATGTTTAATAACTTTTTTTACTTGCGAAATATAAATCAAAGCCCACATCAGAAATGTTCAAATGTTTAATAACTTTTTTTTACTTGCGAAATATAAATCAAAGCCCACATCAGAAATGTTAAAATTTTTAATAACTTTTTTACTTGCGAAATATAAATCAAAGCCCACATCAGAAATGTTCAAATGTTTAATAACTTTTTTTTACTTGCGAAATATAAATCAAAGCCCACATCAGAAATGTTAAAATTTTTAATAACTTTTTTTTACTTGCGAAATATAAATCAAAGCCCACATCAGAAATGTTAAAATTTTTAATAACTTTTTTTACTTGCGAAATATAAATCAAAGCCCACATCAGAAATGTTCAAATGTTTAATAACTTTTTTTTACTTGCGAAATATAAATCAAAGCCCACATCAGAAATGTTAAAATTTTTAATAACTTTTTTTACTTGCGAAATATAAATCAAAGCCCACATCAGAAATGTTCAAATGTTTAATAACTTTTTTTACTTGCGAAATATAAATCAAAGCCCACATCAGAAATGTTCAAATGTTTAATAACTTTTTTTACTTGCGAAATATAAATCAAAGCCCACATCAGAAATGTTCAAATGTTTAATAACTTTTTTTTACTTGCGAAATATAAATCAAAGCCCACATCAGAAATGTTAAAATTTTTAATAACTTTTTTTTACTTGCGAAATATAAATCAAAGCCCACATCAGAAATGTTAAAATTTTTAATAACTTTTTTTACTTGCGAAATATAAATCAAAGCCCACATCAGAAATGTTCAAATGTTTAATAACTTTTTTTTACTTGCGAAATATAAATCAAAGCCCACATCAGAAATGTTAAAATGTTTAATAACTTTTTTTACTTGCGAAATATAAATCAAAGCCCACATCAGAAATGTTCAAATTTTTAATAACTTTTTTTACTTGCGAAATATAAATCAAAGCCCACATCAGAAATGTTCAAATTTTTAATAACTTTTTTTACTTGCGAAATATAAATCAAAGCCCACATCAGAAATGTTCAAATGTTTAATAACTTTTTTTACTTGCGAAATATAAATCAAAGCCCACATCAGAAATGTTCAAATGTTTAATAACTTTTTTTACTTGCGAAATATAAATCAAAGCCCACATCAGAAATGTTCAAATGTTTAATAACTTTTTTTACTTGCGAAATATAAATCAAAGCCCACATCAGAAATGTTCAAATTTTTAATAACTTTTTTTACTAGCGAAATATAAATCAAAGCCCACATCAGAAATGTTCAAATTTTTAATAACTTTTTTTACTTGCGAAATATAAATCAAAGCCCACATCAGAAATGTTCAAATGTTTAATAACTTTTTTTTACTTGCGAAATATAAATCAAAGCCCACATCAGAAATGTTAAAATTTTTAATAACTTTTTTACTTGCGAAATATAAATCAAAGCCCACATCAGAAATGTTCAAATGTTTAATAACTTTTTTTTACTTGCGAAATATAAATCAAAGCCCACATCAGAAATGTTCAAATGTTTAATAACTTTTTTACTTGCGAAATATAAATCAAAGCCCACATCAGAAATGTTCAAATTTTTAATAACTTTTTTTTACTTGCGAAATATAAATCAAAGCCCACATCAGAAATGTTCAAATGTTTAATAACTTTTTTTTACTTGCGAAATATAAACCAAAGCCCACATCAGAAATGTTAAAATTTTTAATAACTTTTTTTACTTGCGAAATATAAATCAAAGCTCATATCAAATTTGTTGGATGAAAGAACAAAAAACTAATTGCAAATACTTGATTAATTTATTCAGTGAATGTTGGCAGAATATATTTTTAAAAACACTAAGAATGATGTAACACATCGCACAAAGTAATCATTCATGTTGGATTCCAAGGTAATATTAGATGCCATCTGGTTAAAATTGGTTATACTTTTTCCAAGCTCAATGTCGTAATTATGACAGAAACAATTTGGGTGATTCCTCTATTTTACTGCGACCTGAAAAAATTAATAGGATAATCATTAATAAAAGTATTGCATTTTAAACAAAAATTTATTTCAAATCAGTTTCTTTTTTTGTGAAACTTTACGAATTTACAACGTCCTCATCATGCACGTTTGAACAACAGTCGAATGCATATCGCCGGAACGAGAATTTTCCGAGATATCATATACTACGGAAGATTGTCACATTGCGTGTATGAAATAAAAATGGTTACATATGGTATTTATAATAAGACAATCTGCATAGATTATCTCATTGTTATGTCTTGCTTTTGTGTCTCTCCGTTATACCTCCGCATCGTTTTCCTTTTATAAATGTTCTTTTATACACATACTAAAATGCACCAAACAAATTAATTACCCTGTTAATTATTAACATGAGACAAAACAAAAACTCATGAATATTTAGTTGATTCAGTTTTGTTCTAAAACTTGAAAAACAAAACACAAGAAATGGTTGATACTTTTGAACTCAGCATTCAAGCATTTTGTTTTCGTTGTTTTGACTCTGGAGTGTATATATGAGTCGATATCTTACTAATGTGTCTTGCTGTGTCGGATATATACTTGAGAGTCAAAAGAATGAAAAGAATATTCTGTTGTGAAAGCCGTATTAATTACTTCGAGATCTTGACTGTAAGTTATACGTTTTAGATTAGATTTGTAGAATAAATGCCGGTCGTGTGCTGGAGTCTCTCTAATCGAATCGAGGTCGTGTTTTTAATACAGTAGCATCCAAATGTAAAGGTCCTGGATATGACCTTAAACTATATCCGATGGTGAGGGCCCCAGCTTGCAGGCCTTAGGGAGTGTGGAGCCACCCTTTAATTGCCATTGCTCTCAGGTCCACTCTGACCCGGAGTGGTAGCACCTGTTAGGGTCCCAACTATGAGTTAAATAGAATACGACTTAAAAAACAAATATACTATATTAAAAAATCGTTCTTCAAAATCACCAGATTCGGCATTAAATAACCTGAAAAGGGTTGATATGCCGTAAAACAAAACAACCAACCAAATGTTAAGGAACGATCGATCATTTTTATTGCGTGACTTCTAACTTTATCTATGAAAAGGGAAAAAAAAAATTTTGGTGAATTTTCCAATGTTTGTATAATGGTAGTTACATTAAAAAAAAATTATTTTATTTTTGATTTGGAATACATAGTATTTTTCTACAAATAATTTTAATTAAATTACAGGCGTCCAAAAGTTAAGGAACGGGGAAAATTAATCCAAACTTTAGCAATTTTAATAACAACTTAACAAAATGTCGACTCCGAATATTCGAAAAAATCTATCGACACAAGAAAAACAGCTTGTTTGTGACCATTATCATGAAAAAAGACCATAGAGGTGATTGCTAAAATATTGAACCAGTCTAAAAGCGTTGTTTTTCGGGTTATTAAAGATATAAAAAAGAAGGTTTACCAGTGACTGAAAAGAAAAAAATCGGGCCGATAGAAAAATCACTCGATCATCTGGTTCTGATCGCTTTAAAACTGCTATTTCGATATCCCGAGATTTTACATCCGGAACTGGACAAAAAATTTCCAGACAAATGATCTCACGAAGATTAAACCAAGTTTGATTACTTTCAAGAAAGCCTTTAATTTTAACGCCTTTGATTTCAAAACCTTTAATTTCTATTAAAAATAAAAAGGCCAGATTATTATTCGCCGAAAAACATTTGTTTTGGGAAGAAAAAAATTGGGAAAGATTCATTTTAATGTTGAATCAAAATTCAATCTTTTCTCATCAGACAAAAGATCACATGTCAGAAGAAAAAATGGAGAAAGACTGTGCCCTAAGTGCATTAAAATTACAGTAAAATTTGAAGGGGGCAGTATAATGGTATGGGGCATGATATCTTCAAAAGGAACTGGCCCCTTTGGGGGGATTCATGGAAAAGTAAATGCCCGAATGTACAGAGAATTGATTAGAGAAAATGTGGTTCCTAATCTTTCTTATTCTGATATGTTTATGCAAGACAGCGTACCGTGCCATAAAGCAAACATAGTTTTAGAAGAGCTAAATAGATTCAATATTTGCGTTATGTATTGGCCAGCTTAAGGACCCGACCTTAAGCCAGTTGAAAATGTTTGGAAAATTATTGGTGATAAGATCACAGTCCCCCCCCCCAAAAAAAAAATCTTGATGATTTATGGGAATGTATAAGAAAATCCTGGAATAATATCTCACCTATAACATGTGAACGATTAGTTCTGTTCTTGCAGCAAAAGATGCCATGGTGTGATTGAAAACAAGCGGCATTTCACTAAATCCTGAAAGGATTCTTTGTTTTTTCATTAATAATTTCCCCGATTCCTTAACTTTTGGACACAAGTAATTTAATTAAGTTTGTTTATATGTAAAAAAAAAAACTAATATGTATTCGAAATCAAAAATAAAAAAATATAAGAAATGAAGGAATATAAAACTTTCTGAATTTTTTAATATATTTATGGATGACGCTGTCACTGTAATAAGCGTCTATCATATCTACCTAACATTGCTTGAGTGACCTGAAAATTATTTATTTTTTATTAATAGTCTATTCAACGTATGTTTTTCTTATTACTTGTAAAGGGCAACTTATTTGCCCAATTCACAAGTAATTTTATGTAAACATACTACAAATGTAAATTTTTACCTTTCATCTTTTTGATATCAGCCTCACTTGCTTTCCAAACGTAAATTTTACTGATAATTTATAACACATGATGCATAAAAAAATATGTTTTAAGGAGGACAATTGTGTTGCTGAGTGAGGACAAAGCAAGAAACAAAATATTTTTTATCAAAAAGAATCAAATTTGTAGTAAAAAAAAATTGTTTTATTCCCATTAGTTGCATTGTTTTGATTACAGTTATCACCTTGAGTGTCGTTTTGATAACGTTTCGGTGGATGTAACCTTCGACCTTCTTCGTTTCTATCTTGTTGAACACAGAAACCTTTCTGGCGAACTTGGGAATCTAAACCGAATCATTAAATCACCGAATGTGGTATGCTCTTATTCCGTCAGCTTTTTCGCAATTGTATTTGGAGTGTCGCCGCAAGGATTTGTGGTGTAGTGGGTAAATGCATTTTAAATTCCACACTTACTGAAGGTTAAAGGTTCAATCTACATTGAAGGCAACACTTAACATACAATTGCGAATTACTTAGAACATCTGCGGAGTCATGGATTACGAAATTAAGGTAAGCAACCACCGTGGATTGAAAAAAAGAAGAGTTCCGTTAAAAAATCAGAATACATTCTCTAGTTTGACAGAAAGATTCCCTAGTTCGACATGATACATCTAAAAAATCTCGGCGGTTATATCGACCGAAACGTTTTGCGCATAATATTCAAAAGAGGATTGCGGTCTAAAAAATAAAACTGATATGAATTATTAATGTTCATTTAAAAAATTTTAAAAAAAACAAATAAAGTTGGAAATAGAAAACACGTACATAAGAAAAAGTTCAAGTTTGGTTAAGTTTTTAGTTTTATTTAAAGCTTTTTCGCTTAGATTTTCGCGCATAGTCATTTTCAAAATTATGTGGAGAGTTTTCCACACTGATCAGCAATCAAATAGATATACAACCGATTCGAGCATCTCTTATACATCACTCGTATATCTTGGTGAAATCGTTTCCCTTTCTCATAAATGAGTCTGGGTGCTGGGCGATGCCCGGGTGTTTGGAGGTGTATGTTGAGCAAAAAAAGTGGTAGTAGGCAGGAATGTTCGAACCCGTACCGCGAAGGGGGCAATGAACGTGAAAAAAAAACATGACTTCTCTTCTGTTGCGCCCATTTCCAAACCGGAAGTGATGTGGGTTTAAATTAAGCCTAGACAATCGAAAAAAGGGGATAACTTTCGAAAACATGGGTGAAAAAAGCGACCCCTCGCTGTAAAAAGTGCTCAGTTAATGGTGAAGAAATCATGTCTTTGTCCATTGTTTCTATATGTCATCTGAAGAATCAAGCTTCAAAATGATACCGATCTCGTGAAAAGCCGTTGCCTCTGTCGAAAGATTTAGGCAGACATACATACATACATTTAAACAGACATGTGGATTTATATTATAGATTAGATTACGAAGGTTTTCTGGGAATCGATCTAGATGACTGTGGAGATAGGACACTGTTATACTCATATTTGCTCTAATTTTCTCAACTTTTTCAGCAACTAATTCTTAGTAGTTGCCAGCATGGTCGTTTCCGAAAAAAATATTTAAGCAACTTTCTTAATTGATTTCTACGCAGAGGATTCGGTATCGTTCATTGAATTCAGGAATGCTTGGTCTTTAATTAATGTCCCCTGTTATAGGTCTATCAAATATATCAACGTTAAGATTTTCACTGTTTAGCACCATAAAGATTTGGCATAAACAGGGAAATAAATCTTCGTCTTTGTCGAGTATCTTGACGAGTTGGTTTATCAGTCCTAATTTTATATAAAGTGGCCGTAATATGATTTATTTCTTTCAGCAGTGTTTTACTAACGATGTTACGATCACCAATTCCAATGGTTTTTTTATTCAGAGGCCAATCTTTGCACAATCAACATTACCTTTTATCCTACTATCCCACCGGCACAAATTGCTAGGTGCATTGTATAACCCGACTGTTGCTCCAGTAAAGAGTTAACTATATTAAATATATAAAAATTACTACCGATGATTTGAGTAACTTTAATTTACAAAAACCTGCTGTAAGTTTTATTTTTCCCTCATTTTTTGTATAGTATTTAATAGGCATACACACACATATTTTACCGTCCTGCAAAAAAAACACAGTTTAAACTCTTTTTAAACTATCTAAAAACAGCCAACATTCTTCTTTCTTTTATTAAGTAAAATAAATTTGTATAATATATATTTTATTATATATATAAATATTCGATACACTATATAATTGTATATTGATATATAAAAATAAACCAATTTTATTCTGCAATAAAAAATGGTGATAAACATTTCTCCCTGTTCTTTTTCTGTTATTTTCTGCATCCTACTGAAATTATCATATTCAGCCTTGCGAAATATATGGTAAAAATAATTTTTGATGACACGTTTAAATGGTTAAATTATTAAATGATAAGTTTCTTATCAAATCGCATATTTTTAATAACTTCGGCATTTGAGAATTTCTTTTTTGTTATCTAAATTCAATTGAGGAAACTGATCTTGTTTTTATATTAAAATAGTATTAAAGCCAAGATCGTCAGTTTCTAAAAGTAAATTTATTTTTCATCTTATAAATCATCCAGCAGACGGTATATTTAGATGGATATTGACTCTATATTCTAAGTTTACACATTTTTTAATTGATAAACAAAAGTAATATTAATATTATATTGTTCTGCTCGCCTCAGACCACTGACAATACAATGTTTAAACTTTGCTGTAAATCATTTAGTCCACCGTCTCTATACATATTTTCAGCTGTGCATACTACGTGAGGTGGCCCAGATTTCTCCTGATTCAGAAATAAAAAAAAACACAAAATAAGCAAAATAATTTTTTAAGCATCAAAAATTTCATTATTTTCAACCATAGTAAATTCACCACACATATAACAGATTACGTACGGGTTAGTTAGCCATTTGCGCTTATATGTTCCAATATTCATTGAAAAACTTGTTTCACGAATACATATTGGTTTGGGCACCTGCAAATGAAAACGTTAAACATGTTAAAATAAATTGATGGAATAAAGAATTTTTCAAACTGAGATTTTAATAGAAAAGTTTATCAAGCTGAAACAACTGTATGGACTAAATGCCTTTTTCATTTATAAAATCAAGAGAATAAGATAGAAAATGTTCATGAAATTCCAAAGTTTTGCACGCAATCCCATAATACGGTAATCATGCAAACTATACAATTTAACATCCTTCATACAAAGCCAACAATTCGATTAGAAACAGTGAACGCTTGTTAAAAAGACAAAATATTGTAGTCTATAAGGTACACGAACACAAAACTCTCAGTTTCGAAATCAAAAAATCTTAAATTATTTAGGCAAAATGTTTCTTTATCTTTAAGTTCCGTGGTTTAAAATTACCCAGAACCACCTACTTTTATTCGAATAGCCATGGAAAATTATTCTTTTTTTCATTATGCGTTTTTTTAAAAATCCATTTAATTTACTATGGAAATTAAATATAAATATTCTAGATATAAAACTAAACCTTACCATCATTAAATACTAACCATATTCTATGTCAAAATAGTTTTATATTTTAATCTCTCGAGAACGCTAGTAATTTACCTATGGGACTAAGTTATAATACAAGTTTATAATACAAGTTTATATTACAAGTTATAATACAAGTTTATAATACAAGTTTATAATACAAGTTTATAATACAATTTATAATACAAGTTTATAATACAAGTTTATAATACAAGTTTATAATACAGGTTTATAATACAGGTTTATAATACAGGTTTATAATACAAGTTTATAATACAAGTTTATAATACAAGTTTATAATACAAATGAAAATTCATAAATGATATCAAATTATTAGTTGCCTTTCGCAAATCGAATAATTTTGAATAATTGAAAAGAAAAAGACGAAAAACAAAACTACTGTTAATTACATGAACTTTCTAAGAATAAAAACTGAAACGAATAAAATATAAAAATATATATATGACAATTCACAGATTATAAATAAATTTGTATTATTTTTTAAAATATAATTTTTCGAATTGGATTAATAATTCATATACATAATAGGATTTATCATAAATTTCGTATTAGAAATTTTATTTATTTCTATTATGTCGTTTTTAACCTTTAAAGACAAAATGTGATGTCATTATCCAGATTATAAATAAATTGGCTTTAGAACAAATATGAAACAGATTTTTCTATGAATATGTCTAGCAAAAATAACTTTAATGATTTATATATATATATATATATATACAGTCATTATATATATTATATATATATATATATATATATATATAATGACTGTATGACAAAAGACTATATTCCAAAGTTCATGATGTTAACCATCTGATAATTTATTCCTTTAATACTGTTGGCATTTACAATTCTTGACAGTATCTGTTTCCTAGCGCAAAATCAATCACTTAATTATTATATCAATCAGTAAATCTATTTTCCCTTAACTCATCATGGGAAATAGCAACAATCAATACGTCAAAAGAAAAAAATTGCGTTTTTACATGATTGAAATCCGAAAATTGAAAGAGAAGTTATAAATACCTTATAATATGTTTCCATTACGCCATTTTAAATTTTAGAAATAAAGCCACTAAACCCATCTATTAATACTTACATGTTTTATTAATTTAGAAATATTCTGCCATAATTATATAAGTAGGCTCCTTCAGTCTTGAACAGACTATGGATACCCACGAAGGGTTGTTTGCGCGTGAAATTTTTGTGGCAGGAGGTGCGCAATCCCAACCACACCTCTCCTGAGACGACATTGTTGAATATCAGTGGCAAGTGAAGTACAAGACGACTGGAAACAAATGCCGAGATAAGCGGAAAGCACATACAGCGCCTAGAATTCCCAAGTGATCACCCATCTGATACTAACCAGGCTCAACGTTGCGTAACTTCGGTGATGTGACGTGAACCGGCGTGTCAACGTGATTATTCCGTATAAATAATGTAAAATGTTTACATATGATATGCATATATATATATATATATATATATATATATATATACATATATAAATATATGTGTGTGTATGTGTGTGTTTGTGTTTCTGAGTTTCTATTGCATACATATGGTTGAAATATGAATGATTAATGTTAAAAGTAAGTTCTATAACAATGAATCACATGACAAGCGGATCCCGTTAATATTTGATAGACATGCATGAACTATTCTCTTTTCTGATGAATTTAAAGTTTTTGAAAGAAGGTTCTGTCTCCATATTTCTCCAGATTAGTACGGCATGTTCAGATCTCTGTCATCTTCTATGCCTATTCCCCAGAAAAATTAAAATATATGATTTACATTTTATTAAAATAGTATATATTTGAAATGTTGTACCTTTATAATACTTTAATATTCGCGAACATAACCATTGACTTTCTCGGTAGAGTTCTGATTAAGAACTAAATTATATATATATATATATTCTCTAACCCAGCTTTATAGAGAACACAGGAACATGAAATAAATACATTGATATACACGCCCTAACGCACGCACACACATACATACACACACACAGACACATATATATATATTAAGTTATATCTATATATTTATATATTAGGTTATATCTATAACATCTTATATTAGGTTGGTACAAAAATAATGTCGTTTTTGACGTTCAACTATATATATATGTATATATAAATATATATATATATATATATATATATATAAATTATATTATGTTTGTACCAATCTAATATAAGAGAATAAAATTAAAAAAAAACAACCATAAAAATATACTAATATATATAAATTTAATCGTTGATTTAAGAAGTAGATTACAGCAGTTACATGTGCGGGATATACATGCTCTTTATGCGTAGGTATTTTGAAGATTAATGCACCTCATCAGAAAAAGAGAGGAGGTGCAGTAGTATTTTTCTATTGTCGCTTTCTAAATTTTCTCTTCTATACAAGCTCCAGTTCAATTGTAGAGCTTCGCATTATCCCGATGAGCCTTTTATAAAGATTTTCTTTAGTTCGTTTTGCCCTACCCCTAATATATATATATATATATATATATATATATATATATATATATATATATATATATATATATATATAGTATGGAAATAAAAAATTTAAAAATTTAAAAAAAACGTTTACAACTGTTTTTGATATAGGTGTACATAATAATAATTTGATGAGTATGTTTTAACTTAAATAGGGATCGTATAGTAAAATTGTGGGGTCTACGTTCGCGCCTGGCCTCCATAGAATGGAAATAGGCACAGACTTTAATAAAGACTTTTCATTTCTATCTGCGTAAGTATACTTTGATAATTATGTTTCAGTTTGAAGAAATATGATATAATAAAATTATGGGGTGTTTGTTCGCGCCTGACCTCCATAGAATGGAAATATGTCATAAAGTTTAACAAGTTTTTTTTAATATAGATCCACAGAATATTGTGATAAGTATTTCAGTGTGAACAGGTATGTTATAATAAATTATGGGGTTTATCTATTTTAGTTTTACTTTCATCATATTTTGCTTGGTTTTTATACCCCCAAAATCGAAGCTACCTCTTTACAACCCTTCCTTTTCTAACCTATCATACTTTCATAAATCAGAGTCCATTTTCTGTAGGCTGTTTTTTAACCCAGTCAACGACGGGTACTTTTACTAGTATATATATATATATATATATATATATATATATATATATATATATATATATATATATATATACAGAAAGACAGACAGCTGATAGACAGAGAGAAAGAGATAGAGAGAGCATAGGGAATACGGAAGGATATTATTTAAAAATATTTTTTTCTGCTACAATGTTTAAACATTTGCTCACGTTTTGTGTATAAGCTCGTCGATTAGTAAAATAAAACTAGATATAATCTATTTACTAATTAGCTAGATTTTAACTGTGATTGAAGAGTAAGCAGTAGTTTCTTTAAACGTGTTTACTGATTTAACAAGATTAAACTGTTTTTGGTTTGGGGAGCAGTTTGAAATCTGTTTCTGAGACTGCGAATCTTGATAGCATTGCATCTATGTAAGTAGTAACTCTAGGGCGCCCAGTCTTAAGGATATTACAAACACTGCCAGGGTGGACATTTTAAGTTGGTTTTAAGCTCATTTGTTGCTGCGGAGTTTCTTTTTGCTTTCTTGATTTGAAGTTTTTTGGGGGGGTTTTAATTGACGTGAACACGAGCATGCTGCAATTAAAACTCAATTATTGACAGGTAAAATTATAGAGGCATAAAATATTGACAGGTAAAATTATAGAGGAATAAAATATTGACAGGTAAAATTATAGGGGAATAAAAGGCAAATCAAATGAGGTATAGTTTGTTTAAACAAGTGCATTTAAGTTAGCTTAAATTTTCGCATTTTGAAAAAATGACAAGTGCGGACTTTGTTTTTTGGCACTAATGTATATATGTATTCGAATGTATATATGTATTCAAATGTATATATGTATTCAAATGTATATATATATATATTCAAATGTATATATGTATTCGAATGTATATATGTATTCAAATGTATATATGTATTCAAATGTATATATGTATTCAAATGTATATATATATATTCAAATGTATATATGTATTCGAATGTATATATGTATTCAAATGTATATATATATATATATATATTCAAATGTATATATGTATTCGAATGTATATATGTATTCGAATGTATATATGTATTCGAATGTATATATGTATTCAAATGTATATATGTATTTAAATGTATATATGTATTCAAATGTATATATGTATTCGAATGTATATATGTATTCAAATGTATATATATATTCAAATGTATATATGTATTCAAATGTATATATATATATATTCAAATGTATATATGTATTCGAATGTATATATGTATTCGAATGTATATATATATTCAAATGTATATATATATTCAAATGTATATATGTATTCGAATGTATATATGTATTCGAATGTATATATGTATTCAAATGTATATATATATATATTCGAATTTCCCGACCGGTGGTAATCGTGACTCACTGCACTTATGATTCTTGAAAGGTTGAAATGTTAGTGTCTGTAAGCATTAGAAATAATAATAGTAATAATTATATTTGCCAATTTATGAACTCGGTTTTTATTGTTGAAATGAAATAAGCCGTAACTTAAGCCCATGTTCGCAAATAGTGGTTTTAATCACATGATAATTCTCGGCCGTCTTGAATAGCATTTACGATTTATATAAATAATAGTTTCAAATACAATTCTCGCCGTGGATAAAGTTTGCCGAAAGGTTTGTTCCTTGCTAATGGAGTCAGAGATGGCTTCGAATATCTCAACTGGCGGTAATCGTTACTCTTTGCAAAGTATGATTCTTAAAAATATGAAATCCTAGAGATCTGTAGATATAAAAATTAATTACAGTAACAATAATCATATATATATATATATATATATATATAATATATTTTTGTATGTGTATATGTATATATGTATATGTATACATGTGTATATGTATATATATGTATATGTATGTATATATATATATATATATATATATATATATATATATATATTTATATACCCAATATTGAAAGATAGTGTTGTGTTTTGATAAAATAGCATTATAAAGTGTTGGATTACATAAATGCTAAATTAACTCTATGCATTTGCCGTCTAACAAGTAAACACAAATCAATTAATTACTGCATAACCTTCAAAATTATATCGGAAAACCGAAGAACAAACCAATTAATGTGTTATTTATAATTGTGATTGTGTTTTAGTAATTTTAAATGCCAAGAAGCGAATGATGTGCCGTTACAAATATAAAACTAACCAACTGAATAAGTATTGTGTGTACTCATTCAATAACTCAAATAGAGGTGATATGCAGTACAACAGACCGCTGAAACCGACCCATAAAATCTAATGAAATACGAAATTGTACTTGCTTGTGCCTTTTATTAAAAAAAGGACCCCTATAAATACAATTTAGGGGCCAAAATGGCGATCACGATCTTTCTCTCAATAGTTTCGTACGAATTAAACAGGGTCAACTGTATAATTTCTTCGTTCGCCTCACGACTCTCCCTTCATAAACCATTTTCTTGTATTTGCATTTCGGCCTTAAATCTCGCGAAATAAAAATAAAATAAAAAGATTCGAAACGAAAAAAACACTCATCATTGTGGTCAGGACTCACTACTCAACTGTGAGGGAGGGACATGAAAATATCATCAAAAATGTATCCTGTTTTATTTCATGGCGACTGGCAAACGTTTACCCAACAAATGCATTCTTTCGTTATTTTTTTCATGCGACCACGCTTCTCTAAAAAAAAAAGGTTTTGTTCCTTAATCGCTACATTTATTTGTCTGTCCCTCTAAAATCTAAAATAGCATTTCGCCTTCCGTCAGCCATGACTAGGTGGTAGTTTTAAATACATAGCAACGATATTTTGTGTGTCGCCCGCACTGAGGATTGAACCTTCACCCGCCTGAAGTTACAACCGAGCAGTGTATAAACAGTAAAATTTATTTGTAAGTTACACTCGTCTGAGTGTTGAATCCTTAATGTGATGTACGAAATACAATTACGAACTACTTATTACTACAACTCAGCCATGACTTACGGAACGAGAGCTTGTTACCCTCACTGATTAAATAAAAGGTTCCTTTCGCAGTTCTGTGCAGATTCCCAGGTTCGACAAAAAGCTTCCCAAGTTAAACAATATAATCCTAAAAAAGGTTGTAGAAATAAAACTCTTGATAAAAACAATAGCTGGAACAATCTATATAATACGAATTATCAACCCTCCTCTTAACAAGTGAAGCATGCACGGTCCCCTGTGAGTGCACAGTATACGAGGCATAAAAAATGACTACGTTCAGCATTCCCCCTCCCATTTAGCCCCAAAAGTCCCCAGGGGGCATCAAATCCTGATGAAAATGAATGAACGGTGCAGTTAGGCCTTAACATATGTAAATTTGAGTGCTGCACTATGCAAAAAAGAAATGGTTAAGTCCATCATTTGCCCTCACCCATTTAGCTCCCAAAGTCCCCAGGCCCTTAATTTATTGAAATTTGAGTGCAGCACCATGCAAAACTGCTAAACAGACATACACAGAAAACTTTGGACAAATCTAGTAAAATAGTCCCAAAAATGGAGTGTTTTTATTTTTTAAAAAATGGGGACCCTGGGGCACACCCAAGGGTTATCGCGAAGTATAGATAAACAAAATTATAGAGAAATCAGCTAGTTAGAACTTTCCGAAAGTTTTATAAAAATCTAAGGCATTAATTTTTTTATCAAAAGTGTCAATTTTAGCCATTTTAACCCGAAACGCGCCCCTAGGGGGTTGGCAACCGGAGTTTTCCTGGAAAATTCGTTCTGTTACTTTTTTTTTACTCATATCATATTTAATGTTTGTATTTTTTTTTTCAAAATTCCAAGGCGTAGATTTTAGAAAAGTGCGGACAGACAAAAGGACAAGGGTGAATTTACAGGTCCATTCTTCTTTTGTTGGAGGACCAAACATCTAGAAACATTTCATTTTTGAGAGCATTCTATTTGAAATTTGTGGAAAATAGCATTTTCAGTCGTCAATTTAAAGTCTATGATAATTGTTTCGTCTCTACATCATAAGTTTACAAAGTTTTTTCTTATCACACTTTACATGTTCAAAACAATCAAAAAGTTTCGAAACCATAATGCGCTTTATAATTTACGAATTTTTCAGCATTTTAAATGCTGTAAGTTTATGGTATGGACCAACGCGTTTGTCAGAGATGACAAATATTTGGGTCCACAATTTGATAAGGTTACAAGACTTTGTCCATCTTTTTGGTAAATTTACAGGAGTTCTTATTTAACATTTTTAAGAAGGTAACAAAATAGTTGGTTCACCTTTTATGAATGGGTACAAATAATTTTGGTTCAACACATTTTGGTATATAATTAAAAATTTGGATCGATCTTTTTTTTGGGGGGGGGCGGATTAACAAAACATTCGAACCCTACATTTTATTGAGGGTAACAAAATGTTTGCTCAACCCTCTTTGCTGGAAGAATGTCGTTTTATGCCCACTCTTTTTGATAGAGAACCAAACCTTTCGGACCACTCATATACGTAGCATAATAAGACTTTTAATCTACTCCGTTTTATAAAAGTAACAAAACTTTAAGATGACTCTGTACATCAATGTCTTTTTTTTCTTAATCATTACTTTTGGTAGTCTATGTATTTACAGTGTCTTTCTGCTACTTCTACTACTAGTGTTACCACTACTACTATTACTACTACTACTACTACTGTTTTCCTATGCATTTACGTCATTTATTTATGAATCTTTCTTTGATAACACGGCCAGCATCAGTCACTAAAATAACATGACCAAATATAAAAAAATGGCGACGGAACACCGAAGTATTAACTCAGCGATAAAATTATTAAAAGTCGAACAATATTATATTCTAATTTATGATTTCTGGTAATACTATGTTTCCTCCTGTCCAATATGTTTGCTTTGCTTCTATATATGATGGAAAGAACATATGCCACATTGATTTTGCAAGGAGACGTTATAGCATCTTAATATTATCATTGAAACATAACAGATACTGCACTGGTCTGCTTAATTTAACACTCAAATATGATTAATTAATATAAAATATATTAGTAAACAAAATATGGGAGTAAAAGGCATTACTAGTTTCAGAAATATGAGTAATTGTATAGTTTCGACCTAAGATATTAGTGGTGTTTTAGTTATTGCTTAAGGCATATATAGTCTTGGCTAACAATCAAATAGCAAACATTTATTGATAATAAAAAAATGGTATTATTTCGATTTAAGACGTATAAGTATTCGTATCCTTTCTATCTTAAGTATAGAATAGCATGATATTCCAGTTTCATGTGTATTAATATATATATATATATATATATATATATATTAATATATAGATATATATATATATATATATATATATTAATATATAGATATAGATATATGTTAATATATATATATATATATATATATATATATTGCGGAAATTAGACCTAGAGTCTTAAGAGCAGAATTTAGTTTAATGTACTAGTAAATATATTAATACTATTCGTTGTACTGTAGATATATAATAAGCACGATAGGCATAGATATCCTGGAGCAATTTTAATATTGAGTAAAATGACTCATCATTTTGAATTACAAATAAGTTTCAAAAGGAAAACAGACAAAATCAAACGTTTCTGTCTGTTTTCTTTTTCAAATTTTTTTTTAATTCCAAATATTGAAATGCTTGACTGATTATATATATATATATATATATATGTGTGTGTGTGTGTGTGTGTGTGTGTGTGGGTGTGTGTGTGTGTTAATATATGTATATATATTGATATATATATATTAATATATATATATGCATACAATATATATATATATATACTTCATTTACTTACATAAAATTAATATACGAAAGTATAAATTTATGCGTAAACTTTAAGTATTTACTTCAACAGTGCTCAATAGTTAGAGCTAGTTAGTAAATAAGTTATAAAATATATATGGCGATCAAGCTACACTGAATATTTCGCGTTTCATCTATTCTAGGATACTTCAGGCTTATGCTCCCATAAGCCTGAAGAATCCTAGAATCCTGAAGAATCGCCATATATATTTTATAACTTCCTTACTTAATATATATATATATATATATATATATATATATATATATATATATATATATATATATGGTAATTTATCATTGGTAATAGAATTGGCAATGTAGTTTCGGATTCAGAGGAATAGACGCAAATCTCTGTTAGTAATAAAAATAAACGTATAGTTTCGTCGCCAGATATATAAATAAAACTATAAGTTTAGCTCCACAGATGCAATTAGTAAATCACAATTAGTAGTAGATTATTTGACATGGTGGTGCCTTAACTGTAGTATTATTGCTCATTTAAATATAAAAACTGTAACAAGAATCTTTAGTGCTTTGATCGATAGTATTTTAATGAGTCACTTAAAAGCATCAACAAAATAAAATTCAAAAGGAAATAAACTCGATGTTTGTTCTAGATTTAACAAAATAATGCTAATTTTATGCATATACTTTTGTGGGGTTTTTCGCTAAAAACACTTATTTGTGTACAAATGTAAATATTGACAAACAATCTCCATTATCAAACAATTTGATCGAATAAATAAAATGCATCTTACATTTGAGTGATACTTATTATAATACGTAATGCTTACATTATAGAGATGATAGCAAGTTGCAGTTCAAGTTCAAATTCAATAATAATAAAACGTTCTTATTTGCTATCAGATTATATTGATGAACTAATATTAAAAGATTTATTTCAAAATGACGGCGAAAAAACAAATGTTTAAACATCTAATTTTTTAATGCGTTTAATTTACATTTTCTTACTAGAAAGTCCTTTCATACGTGATATTACTAAATATATGTTGTTTATTTTATCTGATTTATTCATTAAAGAAACAAAATCGTACAAATAACAAATTTTTCTTGTTATTTTTGTTTTTGTATTTAATGTAAAAATGTATTCTTCTTTATTATATATATATATATATATGTATATTTCTGTAGAAATATATTTTCTTATAATATATATCAATACTTATTTTTAAAAAAAACTTAATGTAATTACAGAACAATGTAGAGAAAAAGTAATAAAACTTTATATTCCAAAATTCATGATGTTGACCATCTTATAATTTATTCCTTTAATTCAGTTGACTTATACAATTTTTGACAGTATCTGTTTCGTAGTACAAAATCAATCACTCAATTATTATATCAATCAGTGAATCTATAATGCCCTTAACTCATCAGAAGAAATAGCAACAATCAATCTGACAAAAGGAATTGAAGTGTGATTTGACATGATTAAAATCCGAAAATTTGAAGAGAAGCTGCAGTTACATATAAATATTTCCATTGCACCATATTGCATTTTCATCAAACAAAGTCATTAAATCCAACTATTTGTACTAAAAATTTTAGTTAATTTATGAATCTGCTATCAAAATTTTCTATTTAATAATTAGTAAATATATTAGTTTTTATTTGTATATACATACTTATGAAAATAATATCAACAAATTATAAACTATTATATATATTTGTATATACGAAACTAAACTAAGCTAGCTAATACATATATATACATATATATAGATGTTTGTGTGTGTGCGCGTGTGCGTATGCGTGTGTGTGTATGTAACTATCAGTTCAGCTCGACTTTAACTGTTCATAACTTTATTTGCATATGTATATACATATTTTCCTCATGTCCGGGTAGCTCCATCAAAAATTTCAAGACCCAACATTGGCGGAGGAATTAACTCTTCCAACTTTGATGCTATTTTTTGGCCAAAACTGATTAAAAAGCTACGTGTCTAAATACTTTTTTATGTAAAATTTCAAATGTTTAGACTCAAAATTGGTTGAATAGTTTGGTAGAGACCGCAGAAGTCATTTTTTTTTAACTTACCTCAATTTTGACCTCTTTACATTTATTGTTTTGGGCTCAAATCAAATTAAAAAGTTTGATCAATGTCCAAAATCAAAAACTTCAAGTGTTTAGACCCAACATTTTAAGTGTTTATGCACTAAATTGGCGGAAGAGTACGGTAGAGTTTCCAAAGGTGAAATCGTTAAACTCTGACCATTTGACAGCCTAATTTGTAGCCGAAAATCGATTAAAAAGATTTTCCCAAATCTCATCCCCTTATGTCACATTTCGAATCTGTAGACTGAATATTGACAAAGTAGTTTGGGTGGGAAATGTACACACGCAGGCACAAACACAGACAAATTCACTTTTATAGACATATAGAAAGATCTATATTATTCATATAAATATGTATTTTCAAAATATGTGTTAATTTATGAACGTTCAACTGACTATGAACGTGAAAAACTTTTTTGATGAGCCATCCCCTTAAGTAATCGATATTTTCGAAATCCTACTACTAACGATTACTATGATATGTTCTTATTGACCTCATGGTTTTGATAAGTGGTGGCTCCTTTGAAAAGAAAAAATCTCATCGTTTGCCTATTTTACTTAAGGTATTTTAATCGAGATTGAAATAATAAAGTAAATAAGTATTTAAATCCCTGTTCATATATTATTTTAAACTGGTGTTGCCGTGCGTGAGTCTTGTTGACACAAGTATTAGATTGATTTGTATCTCCGAGACATCCGCACACACACACACACACACGCGCACAAAAACACACACACTCACACAAGCACGGAAACACGAACCCAAAAACACACACATACGAGTAAAATCACACACGTACACATAAAAAAACACACACGCAAAGAAATGCACATACTTACGCAAAACACAAACGCAACGCACACAATAAAAATACAATCACGCACACACAAGGCCGCACACATAGGAAAGCGCAAACACATGCACACACACACACGCGCAAAAACACACAGACAATCACATGAACACGCACAAAAATACACACAAATGCACACAAAAAATAAACATAAACACAAACACGCACATACGGAGAAACATACAGATACAAACACGCACGTGCACAACCAAACCCACACACACACACGCACAAACAAAGTAACGCACACAAACGTACCCACACACGCACACATATCGAAAATGGTATGAATTAAACAGTTTAAAGGCTATAAAATCACAGATAAGATGTTAAAGTACATAAAATGTCAATTTACGGTTATGATTAAATTTTAGAGTCAAGCATTATAGTTAACTGTGTAAAGAAAAACAAAGATAATAGCATTGTTGAGTGTCTAGTAAGGAGAACCGAAGTACGAAAATAAATCATGCTAAACGTAAATGCTTTTTAGGGATTGTACTTTTTAGTGTGGTTACTTGAAAGAATTCAAGGTAAAAGAAAAATTAGCAGAAAAGTGAACTACCCATTACATAACAAAAAATATTTTTAAAAAATACCATCGTTGACTGTTTGTCACGAAGAGTGGTAGAAAAAAACAATATCAACCGTATTATGTTCGTATCAGGGCTGTGTTTTTCTAGTGCGTTAATTTTGTCGTGACAATGTCTGTGTAAGGGTATTAATACGAAAAATTACGATTATGAGCGGTTAAGATTTTTTGTAGTTCGTTTAATATTTATAAAACGATTGCTTTGTATAGATAGAGACGCCATATTTGTTAGTTAACGCGTTCGTGTTTTTTTAATAAGTTGTTTATTCCCGAATAATTCTCAGCCAATGAGAAACGCCAGAAATTTCCAAGGGAAAAATTATTATTTTGTAATCGGTAACTGCAACGATGATTGTATGTATATGAGTGTATGAACCAGTTACGAAGAGTACCGGGAAAATAGTTATGAGGTGTGTATATAGTCCCGTTGATGACTGGAGGCGGTAAGAGGATTATAGATTAATAGGAACTATCATCTTAAACTGTGGTGTGATTGTAATGATGTTCCCCCTAAGATATAATGTAGGATTTTATTATAACGACCAAATGTGTCTTATATAGCGTTCTAAAGTTACATACGATAGTGGCTTATAATCTAGACATAATAAATTTGTATGTGGTTTATGTTGATGAAAACCTACAGTATTTTGGTCCAGAGCGGAAATTATCCAAGCATTTTATTATATAGTAGATTATATTTCCTTCAGATATTATTTATATTATTCATGCTTCATATATTATTTATATTATCCATGTTTCATGGTTCATATATTATTGGAATTATTTTTGTTTCATATACTATATCTTCCATATATTATTAAGATTATTCTTGTTTTATATATTTTTTAATATTCCTATATATATATATATATATATATATATGTATATATATATATATATTTATTTATTTATATATATATATTATTTGAATTATTCTTCTTTCATTATTTTTTAAGATTAGTCTTGTTTTGTGTTTAATATATTATTTGGAGTATTCTCGCTATATATATATATATATATATATATATATATATATATATATATATATATATATATATATTATTTGAATCATCCTTCTTTTGTTATACTTCCTTAATTATTCTTGTTTAACACAGTATTTGGATAATACTTGTTTCATTTTTATTTGGATTATTGTTATTTCATGTAATGTTTAGATTATTCTAATTCATTTATTATGTAGGCTTTCTCGTTTTAGACAGTTTCTTGTTTCGTATAGTATTTTGGTTATTAGTGTTTTAAATATTACTAAGATTTTTCTGACCCATATAGAATTCGTATTATTTTTGTTTCATATATTATCATATATTATTGGGATTATTTTCTCTTAAGATCTTATTTTGATTATTCTTGTTTCATCTATGATTTGGATCATTTTTGGTCCATATATTACTTAGATTATTCAAGCTTCATATATTATTTGAATTATAATCACTTGATATATGGTTTGAATTAGTCTCGTTTAATATCTATTTTAAAGTATTTGTTTTTCATATATCATTATGATAATTCTCGCTTTATATATTAATTAGAGTGTTCTAATTTTAGATAATACTAGCAAAAGTACCCGTCGTTGAATGGGTTCAAAAACAGTCTACACAAAATGGACTCTGATTTATGAAAGTATGATAGGTTATGAAAATGAAGGGTTGTAAAGAGATAGCCTCGATGAAAGTAAAAATAAACCCCATAATTTATTATACCATACCTGTTCACACTGAAACACTTGTTAAACTTTGTGGCATATTTCCATTCTATGGAGGTCAGGCGCGAACGAACACCCCATAGTTGTATCATATCATATTTCTTCAAACTGAAACATAATTATCAAAGTATACTTACGCAGATAGATATGAAAAGTCTTTATTAAGGTGTGTGCCTATTTTCATTCTATGGAGGCCAGGCGCGAACGCAGACCCAACAATTTTATTATACCATCCCTATTTAAATTAAAACATACTTATCAAAGTATTATTATGTACATCTGTATCAAAAACACTTGTAAACGTTTTTTTTTTTTGTTGTTAATTTTTAAATTTTTTATTTCCATACTTTGTGGACCAGGTGCGTACGCAGACTCCACAATTTTAATGAATCATCATTATGCCAGATCAAACATACCCATTCCTGTGTCTCGATACATCTTCTATCATTATATGTGATCAGTTTTCTATAATAGTCAACCATATAGGAGCCTATTCGTGACCAAACAAACACAAATGTTCAGCTTTATATTATAGATTTGGATTATTCTTGTTTCGTATTTTTTTCGATTTTTTTTTCATACATTATTTTAATTATTCCTCCCGCATATATTAATAATTTTTGTTTCATATATGATTTGTACTATTCTTTATTGCTATATAAGCTGGATGATTCTTGGTCTCATCTATTTAGATTATTCATGTTTCATTGTTATATTGATTATTCTCGTTTCATATATTATTATGGTAACTCTTGTTTCATATATTATTTAACTATTAGTTTTTTTTATACATTTTTGGATTTTTCTTCTTTCACATCCTATTTTGATTTTTTATATTTTCAGAAATTGTTTGTATTATTCTTGTTTTATATATTATTTAGATTATATTTTTGTTATAATATTTCTGTTATATATATTATTATATGTATTATTTACGTTATGTTATGTTATTCTATGTTATTGTTATATTATTTATATTGTTATATTGTTATATATTAATGCTATGTCATATAATTTTTTTATTATATTATTTTATATATATATTATATGGATTATATATGTTTTATATATTATTATAATCATTCTAGTTCTAAATATCAGTGCGTCATTTATTATTTGAAATATTCTCATTCATAAATTATTTGGTCTATGTTTTTTTTATAGATAATTTAGATTCTTTTTTTTTCATATATAATTTGAATTATTTTAATTTCATATTTTATTTGGATTAGTTCTGTTTTATATAGGATTTGGACTTTTCTTGATGTATATAATGTTTGGATTATTCTTTTTTCTTATAATATTTTAGTAGATTAATCGTGTTTTACATATACTTGTAATTAATCTTGTTGTATATATTATTTGAGTTTTTCTTATTTGATATATTATTTGGATTACTCTTGTCTCGTGTATTATTTATTTTTTATTCATATTTAATGTAAATTATTATTGTTTTACATATATTATTTGACTTATTCTGGATTAATGTATTGTTTCATATATTATTTGGATGTTCCTATCATATAAGTTTTTAATTTTTCTGTTTCCTATATTATATTTATTACTTTTGATGCATATATTTTGATTATCCTTAATTCATATATTATTTGAATTATTCTTGTTTCAGACATTATTTGTATTTTTCTTGTTTAATTTATTTTTTCGATTATTCGTTTTTCGTTTATTATTTTGATTATTCTTGTTTTAAATATTATTTAGTTTATTCTTGTTTCATATATGTTGGGGACGCACATCTACTGCCTGGAATAGTGGTTTATTCCATGACGTCCCTTCCATCTATGACGTCACTTCCAGGTTACGAAAAACAGTTGACGAAGTCAGTCAAAGACGGTCACGCAGAGAGCATGGTCGTCACACACTAGTCCAGCAGTTTAGCAAAAGTATTGCCTAATTTTTTCTTATGTCTATCGCAAATACATATTTATTAAACTGTTACTGTGTTCTCCATCGTCAATTATTCAAATACTAAGAACACAACAATTTAATATTTGCATTATTCTTGGTTCTGATATTATTTTCATAATTCTTGTTCCATATATTATTTGGATTGTTTTTATTTATAAATTCTGCGGGTTGTTCTTGTTTCATATATAATCAGGATTATTCCTGTTCACATATTATTTATATTATCCTTGATTTATAAATTTATTGGCTAATTCTTGTTTTATATATTATTTGGATTATTCGTATTAATAAGATTATACCTGATTCATATATTTTTGGATTATTAGACGTATTAGATAGATTGAACGCTATGTTTATAATTATTTGTATTGAAATATACAAATAAGTATGGCTATCTTAAAAGAAATCCGATTGCTTCGAAGGTTTGTAATAAGAAATTTGGTTTAAGATGTTCGGATACATTGTATGAATTCTTTCCCCAAATCTGAGTTCGTCTCATCCAATGAAAAATATGAATATATAGATAATCTAAAATCGTATGATAACAATGAGTTTTAAATTTCAATTACGAATCCAATACTAAATGAATAATAATTAAATATGTAATTACCAAAGTTATGTTGATACGATAAATATGTGAATACATCTGATAATTTGTAATGCACAATTTGTTTTCAGTCGCGTTTAGCGTTACCAGTTTAACGAATGAACACCTACTTTAAATTTTAAGTGATAACGTGCTTGCCATGAGAACAGTAGTTCGAACAATTAAAATAATAAAATATATTGTTCTCTTAAAAATTCTGAAACAAAATAAAAAATATTTATATTTTTAAATAGTGCATACAATCAATCTATCAATCCAAGATTGCTTGAATGGCTAATAACACTATCCTTTAGTGTTTAATATCTCTTTGTACATGACTTGTAAGGCAATCTGACATGAGCATATTTCGCCTTACAAGTAAATCCTGATAAAATATAAAAAATCACATAGTATTTTCCGGCTAAATAAGATTCCATTTGTATTGGTAACTCACACCGTCTTTTTTACGATGAATTGTTCATTGTACATCTAATTTAAGTGACAGTCTGAAGCAAGATACTCTACTAATCTAATAGTCCTGGAATTAAGTACGATCGCCTACCACAAGTGGAATATACTATAACATAATCAAATTATCTATTACTATAAGGAAAATTATATTCTCGACTTCTTGATTAATCTGGTGTTTTACATGTAAAGGCTAACTTTATGGCAATATTTGAATATCTACGTGTCTCATATGGAGATCAAGTGTGTTGCCCAGGAAGGTGGTTCCTTTATTCCTGAGACGTTTGACTGGCGTAAAATGAAACAGAAATGATACTTCAGCTACACTAGTGATGTTTGTTATGAATAACAATAAATCAGTGTCTGTTATATGCAATATTTGTCTATATTGACAAAAATATGTATATATATATATATATATATATGTTATATATTTAAATAGAATTGTAAAAGGCAGTAGAATGCAGAAGTAACGGAAAGACACAGGCTAAAGCAGGTGAGAAATTTATTAATACGACTTATAAATACATGTGTACATATTCATATTTCATATACGCAGTATATTTATATTTGCACAGTGGTTACCTGGAAAAGTCGGTCTGGTGGCATGTCCGTGTAATATAATATTTTGAGAAAGAGATCACTGTGCAAATATACATATACTGCGTATATGAAGTTTTCTGAAAAGGTAAAAAGAGAAGCCACAGGAAGGGGGGACTTCCAAGAAATGCACAACGGCAAATCCATTTCTCAGTTAACATGTAGAGATATTTCAAAAATGAATTAGACTCTCTTGACTTTGGTGCTGAGGAAATGAAACCATAAAAACAATATATATATATATATATATATATATATATATATATATATATATATATACATATATATATATATATATATATATATATATATATATATATGAGCGTATATATGTGTATAATGGGGATTAACTCATAATAATCGGATTATAGATGTTTCCAAGCAGCAGATTTTGCAAATGCAAATACTTTAATATTTTGTCAGATTATCTAAAATTTGGAGGTAAAATGTTTACTACATCGGACAATGTCCTATAATAACATTAAAATATCTACACTGAACTCGGATTGTGGCTGACGGGACGAAAACAACATACTGTCGTGTTTTACTTTGAAATCGATGCAAATGGATATTACATATTGTTTGGAATCAACTGCTTAATTAATACATCAAATTAACTATAAAGATTTCTTTTTCAAGGTCAGTTCACGTCAGAGAATGAAAGAGAATAGTAGATTAACAGTGAACTGAAGCTTGAACAACTCTAATCTGCGCACCTGTGGTTGGTATTTCGGATTAGGAATTTTATAGTACTGCGTTCTCACACTTGTTGAATATTTCATCCGGAAAAAAAACTTTTTCCTAACTCTTATTATTTGCTATTGTGTAGACTCATTATCAAATCAAGAAAATTTATTCCACATGTAAGCAATATCTTTCTAAAGGCCAAGGCTAAAAAAAACGTTCTTAAACGGAAATTAATCCAACAAAAGTTTTGTTTTAAGCAAAAAGAAATGAATTATGTCTTTTTTTTTCAACTGCATCCGCTATTGATAAAACGACGGAAATCTTTGGAAAGTTTTGTGAATGAAATAAAGTGTCATTTAAAACAATGAAAATTCACGGTGAATGAACGAATTGTAACGAAAATACAACTTCCGTTCTCACGAATCGTCACCCCAAAGGGTGGGAGATTAGGAAAAATGTTTTGATTATGGTCATCCGGTGAGGGTAGTGTGACAGAAGCCAGATAGATTGTAATCCTTTTTCTTTCTTTCTTTTTTTAATATTCACACTTTTTTTAAACTTTTGTTCGCCCCAAACAAGGCATATATAGGGGCTACTATTTTAAACCATGTGTATACGGAACTATGTAAGGAGATGAGCGCAGTATCTCTTCACCTTACAATTAAAGTTTTTAATGACCGTAAAGTCAGGAAAGTAGGAAAAAATCAGGAAAGTCTAAAGTCTTGCAATTCTGGGGAAGAAACTATAGAGAAAACGGTCTTCAGATATAAATTTACCGTTACAATAACGAGTCGGATTTTGCTACAAAATGGGCTCGTCCTAATAGAAAATTAGTTCTTCAAATTAAGATACCTGCACCAGTCAAGCGTAGTGAACACATGCGGTCATGGCCTGAATGTGTGAATTCTATCTAGGCATATATATATATATATATATATATATATATATATATATAAAATGTAATTCAATGAATTTCAAAAAACTCTCATTGAAATGAAATGAAGTGGTTGAGTTTCATATCAAAGAATTTTTATTATTCTAAGCAAGACAAAGAATGTTTTAGAAAGTTTATCTACTTAACCTATAGGGTTTCGATGTCTACCATCTCATCAGAGGAGTGAAAATATTAGCAAATAGTTATAAAGGTATGCACCCTATTTGCTAAAGTCAGTGAGACATGGAAAGTCAAAGTGAAAACATTATATTTATCAGAAGTTCTGTGGCAGGAGTATTTGTAGAAAAAGGATATGACTGTTTTTGTTGATCCAACTTGTTTGGTAAAATCGAGCAATTCTCGTTTAGATGGGATAACTTATAGAATATTACTGCCAGTAATATTTTGTAAACCTACAATCTCACGTTTACATAACCACTGATTGTTAAATAAAAACTACTCCGAAGTATATATATATATATATATATATATATATATATATATATATATGTGCGTTCTATCTAGACATATATATATATATATATATATATATATATATATATATACTAGCATGGGTACCCGGCGTTATAAAGTTCCGTTTTGAACACACCCACTATACTAAAGATATTAATCATTTTCATTCGTGGGAAACGTCGATACCCCCCCACACACACACTACAATTTCAAAAATAAAAGAACAGATAAAAACATGTAAATGTAATCGCCCCAAAACAAAAAGTAGTAATACTCTCCCCACCAGATGAGACTCTAACAATAGTAAAAAATCATTTTTTTATGCGCGTCCGAAATGGCTACCCTTTAAAATATGCGAAGGGAATGCGGTATTAATCGGAGCACACTTACACATTTCCTTTGCCCTCTCTCCTCTCTCTTTGCCGTCGATTGCCGTTCAACAGTCGACCGAAGTAAAAGATTCCTAAGGAAATATCCTTATCTCGAGAAAGTTCTTTCACCGGAACAACCGTAAAATAAAATAAAATAAAATAAAGATATTAAGTATTCTTGAAAAAAAAAATTAATTTTTTTCCTGTACTTTCATCTAGCAATTTACGCTTTTCGTAAACATATTTTACGTATCCCCCCCCCAAAAAAAAAAATTGACTGAACAAAAAGTCTTTAAAAAAATTGTACTTACACCTAAGCATTTATGGTGAAAAAAGTAAAACTTGTAACTGTTCTTGAAGGCTAAAAAACAAACGCAGAATTTGTTATTGCTTGAAATTTCGGGGTAATTGTTTCATTAAAAAAGTCAGTTAAAAAAAATTCAAAAATGTGAAAAATTTATTAAATACAAAAGAAGTTCAAAATTAAAAATAATATTTCTTATGTGCGTGTGCGCGTGTTGTCATAGAATTATGACGGTTTCAGGTATGCATGTATAAGTGCGTGCGGGTGTGTTGCTATTAAAACTAGAGGTAAGATTTGGATGTAAATGGCAATTTTCGTATATACAATGTCTTTGGGGGGTTTCTTTGTATATTTTTATTTTTGTAAATGTTCACTTAGTAAAAAAATTAACACGAAATTAACATGCTGAAATTAAGATTATGGACATCATCGTTTATGCGTTTTGATTATTAGATTAACCAATCAAAACTGTTCCTAGTGTCCACACACATTTTTGCTTTTATAGATATATAGATAGATATAGATGTGGAGATAGAACCGCATAAACACAAGCACACACACAATATATATATATACATATATATATATATATATATATATATATATATATATATATATATATATATATATATATATATACACTCCTAAATTCGTTTTTGTGTGTGTGTGTGGGTATTGATATTCAAATTAAAAACCTTTCTCTATTTTACTTTTATTTCTTATAAATGAATTGTGGAATTTCATTCACAAGCAAAAGATCTAGCTAATTTGCATATTCTTTTAAGCATTCATTTTAATTAATTTCATATTAGTTTATGTGGTTTTCTCATGGGATGATCATCATAAGTTAACTATTACGTGTAATTATATTCATGTAGATATACTATATGATTTATACTTGCATAATATTTGCGTAAAAAGTTTATACTAAACTGTTTCCATATATATTTATGTATACGTATATATATTTGTTAACAAACTATTGCCTACCAAGCTCCTCCTAGAGATTTTTTTCCACAGACATGAAACTTCATATATAAGCTATTTGAATCCATACGAAACTTTATATTTGGGTTTTAGCCCGGAAAAAGCGGTGCAAAAGTGTGAAAATGAAAAAAAAAATTGCCAGGTGCAAGTCGAATGCCAGCATTACAAATGCATAACTTAGTAGCTATTGGTTTATGTTTTACTTTTTAACCTGACGGAAAACATGTCTTTATAGCCCAGTCATTGATGGCAGAATCAAAAATAAATCGCGAGTTAAAGGTTTTGGTTTCGATTCTTGGTGGTGGCGCACGGGACTTTTTAAAAACTTTTTAAATCATTACTATTGCGTCATATATAATCGCAAATATAAATCTCATCTGTGTGTTTACATATATGTATGTATGTGTGTACGTTTTTCTGCCTAAAACTTTCGTCAGAGGCGACAGATTTTTATGAGATCGGTATCGTTTTGGTCGGAAAGTATCTAAAATCGGCTAAAACCATTAATTACTTCACCATCGACTTGTCACTTTTCTACAGGGAGGGGTCACTTTTTTCGCCGATATTTTAAAGCCATGCCCTCTTTTCGATTGACTAGCCTTAATTAAAACCTATGTCACTTCCGGTGTGGCGATGGGCGTAACAGCAAAGACGTCATGTTTTTTTCAGTTCTTTTTACTACTACCAATTTTTTTTTTTGCTTAACGCACACCTCCAAACTCGGGCAACGCCGGGCACCCCGGTTAGTATATATATACTAGCAGTTCAGCCCGGTTTTGCTCGGGCACTATGTACAGTTCATAACTCTATGTGCATATATTAAACAGTTTATTTTAAAAGAAATGTGATATAATTTGCAGAGTATATCCAGCATACCAACACACATCAGAGATACCATAACGAACACTATAATAACTTTAAGAAAAAATTCCGATAAAACAAAAGTACCACAAAACACTCTAAACCCACATAAAAATCATATGTAAACAAACACACAAAGATAGTATACAAAATATGACGGTACAATGCCACATTGAAGGTGCTACTATTTAAAATATTTATAAATGCTTGTGCATATTATTTTTAAAACTCCTCTATTCATTTACATGAGTGGTTCCAAAAACTAATGCCTCCTAATGGATCGGAGGAGATTTCAAATTGCAATCTTTTGATTACTGAATTTATGCATTCATACATGAAAGTTTTATCCCTCCCTTACAGATATTGTTAGGATGAGACTCTAAGAAAGCAAAATCTGCTATGGGCGTGTGCATCATTTTATTCATGAATCAATCAACATTTATCGGCGCCTGTGGAGCGTTTAATACGTTGATGCAGTTGATGTCAGCAAAGTGATGAAATTGGTTCGTTGATGTCAGAGTGGAGACAAAAATGCGAGTTATAAAGCGCGACCTGGACTTTTTTCGGACAATGCATCAAAATAGGCTAGCAAAGTGCTTTGAGAATAGTGTTGACTATATGGAAAAATAAATTCTGGAGTTATCAGGTTGCTTGATTTAATGGTGCCACTTCCGTTTTCAGAGCTCTTCAACGTTATAGTTTTTCAGCAAGAAAATTGTAGGCGTTTTTTTGTGAACGACTCTCGTATTATTATACTTTATTTATCCATTTATTAAATTATTGCCTATATATTTTATTCACATGTTTCTGATTATTTCAAATATTTATTTACCTGTTTATTTTGTTTAATATTTTTTGTTTCGAAATTGGATATAGTTTGTTTAAACAGTTACATTCAATTTAACTTTAATTTGCGGTTTTTTGAAAAGACGACAAGTTGGGACTTTCTCTTTGGCGCCCTTGTGTGTACACACATGTATATATATATTCTTTATGATCAGCATAAGTAATTACGAATAAACTTATACTATATCGATTTTAATAGAAAAACTGAATGAGAAAAAATTTAAATGCCGCCTTTTATTTTTTTTGTATTTTGTTTTTGTTGTTTTTTTTTCTTTACTACCAGTTTACTTTTTAGGCCAGTCTGTTTGATGCCATCTTATCTCGAAAAATCTCGTGAGAATTTAAAACATTTCACTCAAGAATAAAAATAGACAAACAAAGAAATAAGACTGAACAGCTAGAACACATACAATAAGCGAAATATTCGTCAAAAAAAATAAAACAAAAGAAAAAACAAAATGCTCGTCTGATTGGTCCAACACAAAGACATGAAGATAAGGAGAAAGAATAATGACTCAACAAAAAAAACGGAAAATCCTTCAAAGGATCAAAAACAATAAAAAAAAAATACGTTTCTAATTTTAGGATGCATTGTTTATAGAATTGTCTTGCGTCCGTAGCCGTATACTTTGAAATTTGTTGCAGTCTGTGACAGAAAAAATGGTAACCACAAAAGTTTTCAAAATGATTTTGGATGCATTCCCGTTTTTCTCTGTGCCTGTGTCCCCGTAATTCTTAAATCAGAAATTACACTTACGATCTGACTTTGCGTAAATGCGAAAGGTTTGTGTGTCGTTTTGATCTGTCCTGCTTTGATTTCATATAGGATTTTCAGTGCTATTATCGGAATTTTTCGGACAGTTTATGTAAAACAGCAGGTGCCGAAGGAAAGCTTCGTTATTTTTGGGGGCAAACGCTGTCCGATTTTTTCAATTAAAATATATTATTTATGTTATTACGAAGATAATTTCAATTGGGAAATAATCGAAGCATGAAAATTGTCTCCTATTTTGTGATACGTTTCAGATACATATGGATAGGTGAGAGTTGGGTTACAATTAGACTTATAATATATAATTACATTATATTATAGTATAGGTTAAAGTAAAATTAAATTTAGAGTAAAGTTATAATTAAATGTAGAATAAACGCCATAGAGTAAAGTTATAATTAAATGTAGAATAAACGCCATTGAGTAAAGTTATTAAATGTAAAATAAACGCCATTGAGTAAAGTTATAATTAAATGTAGAATAAACGCCATTGTTGAGCACATCACAGTATTATGTGTTAAGCATATGTGACAAAAAATATATCCATACTCTTAACATAGTAACGTCTTATTAAAATCTTAAATTTATTTTTGTTTAGGAAAAGGAGTGCGATGATGTTTTAACGATGGTTTCTCTACAAAACATCCATTTTTTTTCATTGATTTTTAGTTAATGTTTGAAAAACATTCTGTTCGGTCTGTCATTTTTAATATTTAAAATTGCATTTCCATTTGTCTGTCTCGATTATGTGTGAAAGGAAATATTTGTTGCGGTCTCTAAGGCTTATCTTTGTGTTATTATGTTATGTTACTCTTTATCTCTTACTCTTACACATGCTAGGGCACGAGACGTACTTGTGATCCATTAGAACACAAAACCTATCAATTTTTATTTTTATTACATTCGAAATTTTATAAATTGTGAGAGATCTGCTAAGACATTCCTCTTGCATAAGTAAAAACAATAAGTCACTTAATTTCTATATTATATCTTTGAATAATAGAAACGTAAATACACTTATTTCATTATTGAATTTACATACGTGTTTACGGTGTGTACGCGCATACGTTGTAATTTGATGGCAAAATAAATCAATTAAGATCTGTAGTGAAAAAATAATTTCTTCTCTTTGTGCTCACTGGTGTCTGAAGATATTGGCTTCCTGAATAAAAGGCACTAAATATGGATGTTATTGTTTTTAATTTATCTTTGCAAAACTCAATCATGTTCCGCAAATCTAAAATAAAAAGTTTTCTCTACAAAACAATCAAGCTAAATACCATGAAAAATAATTTGAAGATATGAAAGATCTGAAGAATAATAACTTTTGTTGAACTTATTGGACATTTAAAGGGATGATGCGCAATAAAAACAAACCACACACTATGAGTAAATATTTAAAAATATAAAAAATTGAAGCATAAAACCAGTGAATACCCAACATATGTTAATATGCTGTAAAACACAACAATCAAACCAAATCTGTGGTAGAATAAGAACTAGCTAGAGCCATCTGAAGTTGCCTGCTAAACGGCCATATGATTTTACTGTAGGTTTTTGGGTTGTGCATTTTTAACGTATATACAGAATTTTCTTGTAATTTTTGTAATATTTTAAAATATTTCAATAAAATTTTAATTGAAATTAAATAAAACATTAATAATTGCAATAAGGGAGAAATAGATACCATGAAAACGCGAGGTGGTCAGAAACTCTTATTAATATATAAATAAAATAGAGAAGAAACACAAACAGATTCAATAGAAATACTCATCTTAAGTATATAAATATATTCTTTAGTGGTTAAGTGTTATTTTCTTATATTATTTAAATTTATCTCCGTCGTACTAATCATCTAAGCCGGAACATTCATATTTTTGTAAACAAACTGAAGAGAAAACATTTTCATAATGAAAAATATCTTGCAAAATTTCGAAATAACATTCAATGTAGTCTCTCACTTTTAAGTTCGAAATTGCATTACATGACATGCCTCAATATTAATTCAAAATAATATTTCATGTTGTCTTTCAATTTTGAGTTAGAAATAACAGCTCAAGTACTCTCTCTGTCTCAATTCTGAAATCGAATTTAATGTGATTTCTCAGTTGTAAATTGAAACCAGTTTGTTACATTTCTCAGTCTTAAAATCGAAATAAAATTGCATGATATTTCGAAATAACATTTCATGTGATTCTCCAGGTTTAAGATCGAAATAAAATGTTATGTCATTTTTTGTCTCAAGTTCGAAATAAGATAAGTTGTTCGTCCTTACACTTAAGTTCAAAATTACATTTCACATAGTTTATCCCTCTTCAATTAGAATAGCATATAAAGTGGTCTCTTAGTTTCGAACGCGTAGATCGAATTGATTCATCTTTAAAATATCCTTTCTCATTTAAGATGCGTGAAACCCATTTATATTCGAGATAAAGACAAACAGATTTTAATGAGCATTCGTATCTAGTCGCACAGCATTAAAGAGTAAAGGAAAGAGAGGGGGATTGGTTAGAGAGAGCTAAGGGGTGGAACTATGGAAGGCCGACAAGGTAACAAATGTTCCGCATCTTTTGATGTTTATCTTTAGATTAAAAACACTATAAATATCACTTAATTAAGGAATTTAAGGGTGAAGGAGTTTTATTGCCAATACATAACAACAAAGTAGGCAAAATTAGTAAAAACGAAATTTCGAGATTAAATTTAAACGTCTTTCCTTTTACGAATTTAAATAATTATCACAGATTTCTCTTGTATTTTGTTTAAATTGGTTACTCAGCTATGGTTTACGACATATCAAACCTTTTGACTAAATTTTATGAGGAAGATGTACATAAAATACAGAATGGTCGATTAATTTATTCTTAGTAAACTTTGTAAATAAAGTAATTTCAAATGTTTGCTCCTATCACTTCGGACTAGAATTGACCTGATAGGAATGTTCATTACAGAGTCGGTTCATAATTTTCTAATTCTTTGATTACGACGTCGGCACTATATTAAAATGCGTTTGTTATTCAGCAAATGCAGCTAGATTCTATCACACAATCTCAGAAATGATTTGGAGGAATGTATACGAAGACACACTTTCTCAAATATACCCATATTGAATCACTTTATAAGTTGCATGTTATTGACAGGGAAAGGAACTCAGGAGCTTTAATAAAGTATAGCCGCACAAATAAGCTATGAAACGACGAAACTGCTCTCTGTAGAAAAAATATATAGGGTTTATTTAGATTTCGGTGCGGCCGATTTGGCGTGATCGTTTCGGCTTGGCCAATTTGAGGTGTGGACGATCCGGCGGATATGGTAAACGATTCGTCTTTAAAGTAGTACTTCGTCGTAATAGTCTAATTTTTTTTATGTTTGTTTTTATTTATAAAGTAAACGAAAATATTTTTCTTTGAATAAAATTGAAATAAAAATTATTAAAGAAGAATTATTAAAGAAAAAAGTTAAGTTTATTTAAATGAAAAGAACATAAAAATAATCGTGTTTATTTTAAAACAAAACACAAAGACAAACAACACTCATTCGTCAACAACGAGATTGTATTTACATATTGTTTTTCCTAATTTAAAATATTTTAAAATATTTTAAATTGTTTTATCCTTAGAAATTAAATTATGAAAATTAACCCAAAAGTATTTTAAAAACATGATTTTCTTTTAAAAGAAAAGAAACTGTTAAATAATAAGATATTAACA
>NC_136519.1:68959879-68984879 GCF_053919585.1 Euprymna scolopes
ACGCATCCTGTATTAAGTAAATTCAACAATAAAAACACCGTATGAAAACAATGCTAGCAAATAAATACTGGAAACTCAAGGAAAGCGGACATTCGTTCGTAGTCGACTGGAAAATAATAAGACAAGCTACCACATGTAGAGACCTAGACGATCCATGTAGATGATGCCTTCATGAAAAATGTGCTAAGCTGTACTTTAAAGAACACCAACATCTATTAAACTGTAGAAGAGAAAAGGCGAACAACTGTGTTCACAAGATAAAATTTACACTAGGATAGCGATACAAAAAAATGTTAACACTAACAAAAACAATAGAAAATAAACAAATAAATAAATTAAATAAACATGAATATACATAAACTATCACATATATGTACATGTTTTAAATCTAGGTTAGTTTTTTTATGTTAGTTTAACTAACATAAAAAAACTAACCTAGATTTAAAACAGGTCTAAAAACTAGATATCCAGGCTAAATAGAGCACACACAAAGAAGCAGGTCAGCCAAAGGTCAAATAGGCCTTTGTCCAGTAATTGCATGCTCATTGGCTGATAGGAAGGGCGCGGTGGATACTAGAAAGTTGATTGGCTAACTAAAATCCCAATAGAAGGTGCGTATATAAAAACGACAGACACCCATTAAATTCGCGCATAAGCCTGAAGAGTCCTAGAGTGGATGAAACGCGGAATATTCAGTGTAGCTTAATCGCCATATATATTTTATAACTTACTATATATATATATATATGTATATATATATATGTATATATATATATATATAGAGAGAGAGAGAGAGAGAGATAGATAGATAGATACATTTATAATTTTTTACAAGTTTTCCCATTATATTTAATATTTAATTATTTTTCGCAAGATACTTTTTATTTGACAAATTTGATAGAGTCATTTTTTTATTTCGTTTGCTGACCGTCAGTATATTATTATTACTGTCCCTCTTAAGTTTTAAATGCAACATTCGTTTTTCTAGAAATCTTACGTAAATCTAAAATGTAATATGCTGTGTCTTGCAAGTTTATGATTAAATATAATAGTCATGGTTCTGGCAAGATTAAATTTAGAATTTTTTTTTTATTTTTTGCATTTTAAAGTTTAAGCTTTAAATAAAAGTTATGTCCATTCAAGCAGCTTCGTTTAGAATAAAGTATTTTTTGGTTTGTTAAGCTCAAGTCATAATGAAAATTCTAATGTCTGTACTACATGAATTTAATTAATGTCTGCTTCACTTTTTTATTTTGAGTAGGAAATAAATATTATTATCGGATTTGATTCGAAATAAAACATATTTTTATTTGCAGAGTTTATTTTTGGAATATAGATTTAAACTGAATTTTGATTTGTTTGTTAGGCTGCAGTTTTAAATAGTCACGGCAAAACCGAAAGGAGGGAGTAAGTACTTTTTGGCGGAGTCTCTCTTAAAAAATCTACCAAAATTCAAGCAATTATCCAATCAATACGACATTTTCACCGATTAAGTGAAGAATAAACTTTGCAATAGCGTACTTATTTTGCATAATCAATATTTATATATATATATATATATAGAGAGAGAGATTTCCTACAAACCCCCCTTCTTTATTTGTGGGTAAGATATGCTTTAAATAATTAGCCGAAAATGAGCAAAGTGCATTGTATTGTGGGGAGGGTAAGGATTTTAGATGAAACAAATAAACAAAAAAAAAACAAAAAACAAAAAGCGAATAAACAAAAAAACACAAAAAACAAATAAACAAATAAACAAAAAAAAAACAAATAAACAGAAAACAAATCAACAAAAAACAAAAAACAAAAAACAAAATAAACAAAATAAACAAAAAACCAAATATACAAGAAACTGCTCACGTATCAGATTTTAAAGTTTGAAAATCCGAATTTTGTATGCGTTTTATTTTCATTCATTTGTGTTTTGAAGGGTGAAATTCATTGAATATCTTAATAATAAGTAATATCCCTCAGATAAGCAAAAAACAAATCTAATATGTTTTCATTATTTTTAAGAAAAACACTCCTTTTGAATTTTTGAAAAATTAATTAATAAGTTTCTTTTGAGAGCCCAATGTTGCTAACATACAATTTAATAGAGAATATGCCAAAAAAAAAAAAAGAAAAGAATCGATGCCAAAAAAAAAAGAAAAAAATTGATAAATAACTGCGCATTTAGCTAAAAATACGATAACTTCTTTCGGCAATTTATTGTTTATTCATTTGTGATGACCGAACCGTTATCTAGGAGGTGTTTTCAACACAGACGACGCCTAGCATTCCCTATATATATATATATATATATATATATATATATATATATATATATATATATATATATATATATATTTGTTTTTGTTAGCGATACTTTCTTGAATGAATTCAAGTATTATACGAAAGTGCATTTTTACCTAAATGCGTGTTGGTAATAATTTTCCCTTTGACCAATTTGGTACCTCCTAAAATTGGGAACTGAATATATATGATTTTTTTAATATAATTATCCACTGACGTCTTCCACGAATCATCAGAGGGGCTGAATCTAGCGATATTCGAAATCGGCACCTCGTGATAAGAAGCGTAAACGTCTACCACGCTTCTAACCTCGCAGAACTACTAAAGGTATCCCTTTTATGCATATATTTTTATTTGTTTTTGTTAGCGATACTTTCTTGAATGAATTCAAGTATTATACGAAAGTGCATTTTTACCTTAATGCGTGTTGGGAATAATTTTCCCTTTGACCAATTTGGTTCCTCCTAAAATGGACAGTAGTATATATATATATATATATATATATATATATATATATATATATATATATATATATATATATATATATATATATTAAGTAATGTGATTTATAATTTAAAAGTTTAAAAATTTTTTAAATTTAAAAATCAAAATTTAATTAAATTAAAAATCAGTTTCATAAGAAGGAACAACAACAAAGTCAATTATCTGTACGATCGTTTCGGAAATCCGTGCTTTTTATTTGTGGTATACATGAAGTCACGTAGAATAATTATACATAGTTTTTTTGGTAAGCACGGTCTCCTCATCAGCAAATTTAGGAGGATTTCTATTGAATTGAAAAGACACCAAAAATAAACCTAGCATTAAAAGTAAGGCAGATGAATCTTTTGGTTTTTCTTTTTTTGAAATCAGGAACTGTATTTAAAGTAGTCATTTAGATGTTTGCTATAGCTTTTTATTTTATTGAATGATGAATTTTAAAAGGGCGACGCTCGTGCAGTAAATTGTTTCCGTTAGCGTATTTTGATTTAGAGACGCTACAGTTAATATCTATAGAGAGAGAGTTTTTTTTTTTTTTTTTTTTGCAAGTTTTTAAGGGGAGATAATTGTCATGGCTTTATTTATTATTTGATTTACGAGTCTAAGGGCGGTAATTGGTGTAACTTAATTTATTAATAAAAAAAAAAAAAAAATCTATTTTTACTAATGAGTAATTTTTAATGATTTAAGGTGGTTTATATTTATTAAATTTAAACCAACGTTTATGATTACACGATAGAAGCTCGTGTCTTGAATTTACTAGTTTGGTTGTGCTTTTTATATCTTCATATTTTAAAATTTTTACGGTTTCTTTTGTACATAATGTACAAAATTTATCTCCTGGTTTATATGATTTGCAAGTCTCAATTATTTGCCATTTTAAGTTGAAAGAAATATTGCTATTTTTTAGTTGCCAAATATAGTTGGATAGAGTAGTTTGGTTTGATAGAGAGTTATTTTTAAAAGAATGTTTGTGCGTTGAAATTCTATGTTTTATTGGGCCAGATGTGGAACCAATATATATTACCTCTTGATTATTATGATTATTTTCCGTTAGGTCTATTGTTGGATTATAATGTGGTGGGTTGGTTAATAATTAAATTATATATATATATATATATATATATATATATATATATATATATATATATATATATATAATTGAAAAAAAAAACATCTACATAAAAGTGATACATTCAGTAGTTCTGCGAGGTTAACCGCGTAGTAGAGGTTTAGGCTTCTTATCACGAGGTGCCGATTTCGAATCTCACTAGATTCAGCCACTCTGATGAGTCGTGGACGTGTCAGTGGATAATTATGTATATATATATATATATATATATATATATATATATAATTTATTTACTCACATAAAATTAATATACGAAAGTATAAATTTATGCGTAAACTTTAAGTATTTACTTCAACAGTGCTCATTACGTAGGTAGAGCTATTTAGTAAGTTATAAAATATGTATGGCGATTAAGCTACACTGAATTCCGCGTTTCATCTACTCTAGGATTCTTCAGGCTTATGCCTGAAGAATCCTAGAGGTGATGAAACGCTTAATCGCCATATATATTTTGTAACTTACTATATATATATATATATATATATATATATAGAGAGAGAGAGAGAGAGAGAGAGAGAGCGAGAAAGAGAGAGAGAGAGAGATTTGTGTGTGTGTGTGTATGTATGTATGTGTGTGTATTAAAAGTAAAAGTTTTATATTATTCTGCATTTCTTATAATAACATTCAGGATTTATCTTTCTGGGTGAAAAGGTTGCTCAAGAATAATGGATTTTAATTTGTTTTAAAAACTTGTTTATCTTTCAATTCTTTTTTTGTCGTGCCTAGTTTAAAAATATTACTCTATTAGGTCTGCGAAGCTTAAGTTTAGTATTGCATTTTTGTATATGTTTATTATTAAAATATAATGCTTTTCTTCATACTGAAGTTTACTTTTACAATTCAAATTACGTCGCTAAAACTCACATATCGAATAATATTATTGTCTTCATTTGTCACACTTTAGTTTAAAATAAATTTTGGGCTTCTGTTTATTTAATTTTAAATATTAATTTTCTTTGATCTGGCCAGATTAAGAGAAAACTATCATTTGCTTTGCGAAGGTTAATTTGGAAACAGCATATAATTTTATATCGTTAGTTTAAATTTGAATTTAAAATATATTTTTCTTTGTTTTTAGCAAATTTTACGATGAGATATACAGGTGGGGCATAAATCCTGTTACAAAATTTCGGATAATTTTTCATGATAATATTAAAAATGTAATATTTAATTGTCATTATAGGATAATATAATATATGATTTCTTATATTTTCAGAAATAAAATATACTAATTTTTGACAATGTATGTTGAATTGAAAAGAGCCACATGAGAAGGGATTGCGTCCACCAGAAATTTTCAAGTTGCGGAAAAACCTCAAAATCCACAAAATGTCCATAAAAAGAATGATTGATCGTTACCCAGAAACTTCGGTGCTCAAAGATATACAACAATCAGGCAGTCTCGCACCTTAAGAACATCAAAAATCATCAAAAATGTTTGGGAAAAAATCAGCCGAAATCCAAACAGATCCATGAAACAAATGGCAAACAACGCACAAACATCACCAAGAACGATGCGAAGGATATGTCGAAATGACTTGCAAATGTCACCCTAGAAGCTCCTAAAGTGACAGCTTCTTTCTGCACTCACAGTTATAAAGTGACTCATCAGAATTCGACTCTTGTTAAACCGTATCGGAGAAGGCACGCTCAATAACATCATCTTCATGGGTTCAAAGTTATTCTCCCTTTCACAGTTCCACAAGCACCAAAGTCCCACAAGCATCAGAGTCCTTGCGAGAAATTGTGAGTCAATAACTTATAATGCGGGAAAGATTTTCAGAACGCAGAAACCACCATCAGTGATGGCTTGAGCAGCATTTCTGAAAGAGGGAAATCTACACTTGTTTTTTTCCCTAGGACGTCAACATTAGCAAAGAAACTTACATTGAGGACAATTTTAAAGGTGCACTAACCCCATGTTATGATTTTATGTTTGGTAATGGAGTTTGAACTCCCCAACAAGATGGTGAGACAAGCCAAACTGCTCATGTAACACAGCAGTGGTGAAGAGATAGCTTTCGTCCTGGATTAGCAAAGATGAATTACCTCCCTCGTCATTTGATATTAACGCTCTTGATTATTCTTTTCGGTCAATGCTGGAGAGTGAAGCCTGCTCTACTCATTGTCAAAATATTGAAGCTTTTAAACTAAAATTGTAAAAATGCTGGGAGAAAATGTCATTATATGTTTTGATTGCTGCTATAGATGATTTCCCCCAAAGACGTCCTAGTGTAGTGGAGGCTCACGGGAAATATTTGGAATAATACTTATTCCATATTGTCCTTTAGTATTTGCTAATCGTTTTTTTTTTGTAATTGGGTTTTGTTGAGATAAATATGAGTTTTATTTTGTAACAGTATTTATAATTCGTCCTGTATATTTTTCGTTATATAGTTTAGCTTTAAAATATAAGCTTAAAAAAATTTCCTAGATTTTGGGAGTTAATTGGAATGAAGTATATTTTCGTGCTCGTTTTTTCTTGTCTTATCAAACGAGACATTTTAAGATGCACTCGTCACTCAACCCATCAGTAAAGTTTGCAATGGGATTTTTTTTTTTGTTTAGTTACATTTAAAAATTCATTTTTGGGTCATTTAAGTTTGAATTTGAAATGAAATTTTCATCACTTAACATGTCGATTGTACGAACTGTTGCTAATAAAATCCGTTTGCATTAATAAATGCTTGTGTTTCAAAGAAATTAAAAGTAACAAATGCAATTCGATATTTTCTATTGACTCTTTTGTTACCCGCTTACTGTTGCTTGTCCATATTCTTTAATTAACCAAGCCATTCCCACGATTCCCGCTATTTATGCTTACAATTTGCGATTAGCATCACAATAGATACAGAACGACTGACTATCAAACAGGGAACAACAATAGAAACGATTCCCGCATTAAATAACTTCATTAAAAACATTAATGGGAATAAGGGATAGATGATGATGATAATGATGACGATGATGACATCTATGACGATGATGACGATGATGATGAGGAATATTGAACACAAATAAAACCATTATAATAGAATAATGTTAGGAATACTAGTGATAGTGCCTAAAAGCTCGCCAAACTAATAGCGGAAATTGAAACCAAAGGTTGAATTGATACCGTGCACTGCATGACAATAAATAAAACAGTCAAAATATTATAGAAAATCCCTGAGAGCGTAAACCAGTCCACATAATCATCGAAAGTCAACCAACCTCAGATGAATAAAAATAAAAATTAAAAAAAAAAATAATATAATACCACACGGATCCAAGGGAAATAAACCTCTAATCGTATAATCTAACTGTTCTTAAAATATTCGGAAGCACAAACAGCAACAAACAGACACAAACACACCAACTCACATACAAACACACAAACACATAAACACACACACACACACCAACAGACACACAAATATCCGTACAGCTATATGTGGCCATTAGCTTGTAGCATGGATAATCGTCGTGAATGATAAAACAGGATAGAAAGCTTAAGTGGAAAAGCACTGTTTGCCATTAGAAGGTTACAGAGACTACTAAAATAGTGAAAATATTTATTTTCAATCAAATTGCAGCGATAGTAAACGAATATTATCAAGGAAAACTAAATATAAACAGCTGTTGCGAGAACGCAAGATTATTTGGCGCATTGATCGAAAGAGAGAACTGGAAAATTTGGGAGAATTCTTGTTATTCAGAGTCTAGAGAATGTCACAGTGTGCAATCACTGATAAGGACTCGTTTAAGAACTCCTAGTGAGTAACAAATTACAGCACCTCACCTGAAAGAAACCGAGATGGCACCAACAACATGTAAGTATGAGAAGTCAGATTTTGGCATGAAATGAAGCGAATTTATTTAAATCTTAATCTGGATTATTGTAACTCAAATTCTAGAAAATTCCAGCAACAGATATCAACGAGAGCTCAACTGAAAACAGCTGTTGCGAGAAAGGAAACTGATATGCAAGTGTGATCGGAATGTTATATTTCTAATGAAAACTTTATAGCGTCATTATACATTGAGTTATTTATAGTTGGGTCTTTTTCGCGCTTTTCTCTTCTTTTCATTGGGAAAGATAACACATGGAGACGTTCGCTGAGAGGTTTCTTCAAAGTTTTAATTTGGAGTGAATTTTTTTGGAAACGAGTCATCACTTCTCAAGGCCCGACGCCACTCGAGGATAAGCGTTAATGAATGTATGGTGATAGTCTAATCATTCTTAATGGTGTATATTGACGAAAATTAATTTATTAACATTGAACTTGAAAATGTTCATATTGTAATCAACCGGGAAACAGTTCAGTGGAACAGTGGTCCACAGGCGGGTTGTTCTAGTTAAGAAGATTTTTCATGGAATCTGCATTTACATTTAGACGCAGATAGAGAGTGGGGAAGGAGAAACTGTTGATAGTGATTGTAGGTAGTCAAGTTTTTTGTTTTGAAAGATAGACAAGTGGGCGCATAGATAAGTTCTCAATCAAGCACTTGTCATGAAAATAACGATAGACCAGCGACAGGCTGGGAAAGAGGCTGTAGTGAAAGAAAAAATGACATCATCTACTAGGTTTGGAAACCAGTTTTTAACTCTATTAAGGAAAGGTCGAGAATGCCGAGCAGCTCCTTCCAAGATGTGGCAACAGTACTCACTTTTATGACGTACTTCGTTCTTCTACATATATAGGATTGTATTGGCAGTGAGATACCTATTGGATTGAATTAACTCAAGAGAGATAGACTACGTTTTGTGAGCTAATTATTTAGTTGTTAACTTCCTAACTGAATTGAAATGAGCGAAGTAGAAGCAGGGAAATCCGAATGACATTTTCAACTGCCATACTCAACTCACAGTAGAATTGAATTATTCGATGCATTCGGTTCGGTTTCTACAGACATCCGTTTTCAATTCATCTCTTTGTGTTTTGTGTACCGTTTGACTTGTTCCTTAACTTAACTTGATGTACCCAATCTTTAGGAAAACTTCTGTTTTTCAGATTCAGGATATGCACTAAGTGTGACCCTTGTAAAAATCAACACTAACTTACGTAATCACTATTGGCGTATGGTTCGAAATAGTAAGAAGTATAGAGTACCAGAAATCTGAGGAGACTTGTTTGTCACTCAAATTTCAGAGAAAACTACTTTTTCTTGTTAGAAAATGGTTAACTAGAATGACGCGTTTGAGTATTTCTACTGAGCAAGACATATTCATGGGAAATTAATATCAAAAGCAGGATTGACATTATTCAGATCACGACACTCATGAAAACATTCGACACATTAAAAAGATCGTACAATACGGAAATCAATCCACATAGCCAGTTGACAGCGACCAATTAACATGTTGAAATTAAATTACATGTAGTAAACAAAAGTAAAACTAATTATATGCAGATGAAGGTGCGTCATTCATTCATTTTTGTTTTAATTATTTTAATCATATCAAATGTTGTGGTTGATCGGTGCCGTAATGTGAGCATGTGTTATACCCCTCCTGGAGGAGTACAAGTTCGTTAACTGAAGTAAAATCTACGCCGCACCTACTATTTTAATTATGATGCAATGAACTCTAATGTCACATTCAATACATATTTATCTTTTAAGAGCATATCAGTAAAATATACTAGCTAATATATCTACTATCAGACGAACCGTCATATCCAGTCAGAAATCTAAAACACTTCCTTTTATCGTCATTTAACGATATTAGGGATATTTGTTAATCGCCTCATCAGCAAAATGTTTGACTCTGAACTAGTTACATACTCAGCTTAATCCTCCAAATCTTGATCTGTAGGGTTATTTCTAAGATTATGTCATTAGAACATTTCTTATAATAAGCCAAATTTGAAGAGAACCATCCTTAAGGTGGGCTTAATGTGCATTGGAAAATGGTGATGACTATGTAAAAAATCTAATCCTGGACAACAAAATTTTGCCCGTGTTAAACGTATTACTGCCATATTTGTATCTCTTCGACTTTTTGAATAAAGAGAATAAGGCGCTTTACTTTTGGACCAACCTTCGTAGAATACACTTGAGCACACACTCTAAAAGCATATATATATATATATATATATATATATATATATATATATATGTGTGTGTGTGTGTGTGTGTGTGTGTGTGTCTGTGTATGTGTTTGTGTGTGTGTGTGTGTGGGTGGGTGTGGGTGTGTGTGTGTGTGTGTGTGTGTGTAAACGACACAGAGAAAAGATACAGATAAATTGAAGGGGGAGAAATAAATAGAGCTTCAGAGGAAATATCTAATGCTGTGCTTGGTATAGCATGAATGACAAGATTGTTCAATTACGTATGCTAGAGCATATATAGTTAAATTTTATTACAAAATTCGATCAGCCATCGATATCATTAGTTCCAAAGAAAACATAGGAAATCTAGTTTGATAATATATAGAACAGCAATTGCAGTCGTTGTTCATTCGTTGTTTATTCAATAATGTGACAAACAGTTAAGCTTGATGTTCTTCAGCAAAACGCATATTCTTAACGTCTATCAAACGAACTTCATTTGATTGTTATCCGACTTAATTGCGTTTTACTTTAATCGCATATATATTAGTGATGGGACGATGACAATCTTTTCCCGATTCCTATAAAATTACCAATTCAATAATTAATTTCGATTCCAATACAATTACCGATTACGATTCACATTCTTTATAAATCTCGATATATTTAACAATAACATTGTTATTTTTCTCTATTAACGTAAAACCATACGTTAATGTTGTATATATTTTCTTAAACAAAAAAAAACACGCTTTACTGGGTGATTTACAGCTTTGAACTTTATTTGTAGTTAAAAAAAATATTTATTACTTTATTATAACTACCATCAGTATAAAGATTTTGTTTTAACCAAAATAAAAGAAAAAACGTAATGCGAGAAATCGTTTTAGGCATGGAGAAAAATTGTTTTTTTCTGAAACTGATTCCAATACCCCAAAAGGTTTTGATTTTTCTTATTCCCGATTCCAATTACAATTAATCATTCCAACACTAAAATCTCTCTCCATCTATATATAAATATTTATTTTATTTTATTATATATATATATATATATATATATATATATCAATAAAACACGTGTAAAACATTTATGGAGAAAGTAAATATACAAATGTAATCACATATTTAAAATATCAATGATAAACAAAATAGATATGCTTTTGAACTGATTTTCAATGGTAACTAAAATGTAATTTCACAGCATATATATATATATATATATATATATACATAGGCTGTGTGTATGTGCATGTGTGTGTATGTATGTGCGTAGACATAAATTGCTGCCTTAGAAATACCGACATGATTCCATGTCTGTCCGATAAAAACCGGTTTTCTTTTCTTGTTGCTGACCAGAACTAGTTGGCCAGGGTTGTACAAATACCAAGAGCGATAGGAGACTTCTATCATGTCTGAAAGTGACACAATGTTCAACGAGCAAGATTGGAAATGCGCCGCTGTACAGTTCATGCTCTTTAAGGATCCAAGTTATGACCAGAAGACCATTGCCAGCACCCTCAAAATACATGTGCGGACGGTTAAAAGCTTTAGGGTACAGCTCAACGATGTTTCCACTCACGGTTATGATCTTTGATATTGTTTCAAGTAAGGCCCACATCATGCCATCTCACATCATCGAAGTTGGCTTGAAAGTAAATACCGAAGTGTACTTGGATGTGATGAAGAATGTGGTTATCACATGATGCTATCAGAGGGTCGTTGGCACATCCTGACTCTGGCAGTATGACTCGACGTTGGCTCACTAATGCGTTTGGTCATACGTCAAGAATATCACAAAAATGACCCCCACACCACCAAAGCAAGCCTCGCCGCTGTCCGCAAAGTATTAGTCGAGCTCCTTCAGGCGCTTGTAAAAAATGCACGATCATAGTACCGGATCTGTATTGATACGGTGATTGTTGATTAAGGCGGCTACATCAATTAGATGTACGCTTTATTACATAATCAAGTTACCTGAATTGATTTTTTTCAATAAAAGTTTTAAAATAAAAATGTAGTCTTGTTTTCTTTAGGGCAACAAATTTATCGTTCCACCTCGTATATATATATATATATATATATATAGAGAGAGAGAGAGAGAGATAGATAGATAGATAGATAGATATGTACTAGCAGAAGTACCCGTCGTTGACCGGGTTCAAAAACAGCCTACAGAAAATGGACTGTGATTGATGAAAGTATGATAGGTTATGAAAAAGAGAGGGTTGTTAAGAGATAGGTTTTTATACTCAAAAGTTTTACCCGAAGCAAAATATGATGAAAGTAAAGATAATTTTCGCGAAAATATATTGTTTTATATCAACTTTGTTTCTATTTCCAAGAGTGACCAACAAAATGATGGTTCCTTACAAAGAGAAAATGTTATATCTATAATAATATAAATATACAAGGAATAAATGTTACCATAGTTAATAAAAGATACTTTTATGGAAGAAAATTTCATTGATTTGTATTTTTAAGTAGTTTCTAAAAAAAGTTGGGTTTTTTTTTAATTCACGAACCAGTTCTAAAAAAATCAAAATGGCAGCGACTTAGAAATGGAGAGCCCCGTTTTCAATTTTAAGGAGGGGCACCTGAGCATTCTGTTTTAAAAATTTAAGAGAGTTCCGTCGACGTAAGGAATATTAATCAACATATTTTAATGTTTTCCTAAAGTTTGTGGTATATTCAATTATGGCATGTGTAGTTTATATAAAAATTAATTTAAATAGTTATCGCCTCAAATTTTGTTTTAATTTCGGTTCGCTGAAATTATTTCAAGTAAAGAGCATTAAAAACTATTTCAAAACAAAAAAAAACATGAACTGAACTTTTATTGACTATTCATTCACATTTATTTCTTGTATATTTATTTTCTGGGGGTAGTCGTTTGTTGGCTTTTCTGCTAAAAACTCTTACTAAATAATATCGACGAAATATCGAAAAACAAACAAACAAAAACAGTTTTGAAAAATAATGAAGCTTTACTTACTTCAGTAAAATAATCCGAAACAGCAAAATGGGATATTAAAAAAGTAAACATGTAATTACTTTAGTTTTGTAAAGCAAAGAATCGATATGAATATTAATAAGAAGAAAATGGTGTCCTTTTCAAGGAGAACAGCTTCGTTTCAGTTTTACAGTATTGAACGGTGTAGTATTGCGCCGTCGGATTCAGGGTTGTACTATTGTAATGTAAAGAACACGTAGAAAGGTTTGTAATCAACTAAATTCCCTCTAGTAAACAGATATATAAATAAAAATAAAAAGGTTATGTAAATGTTTTTTAAAAGACACATAATCACGTGAGCAGGATTGTTTCCTTCTGCTGACACGATAACACGATTTATCTATTTATCTATTTTCGAAAGAGTGCCTCGTGCAAGTGGAGAAGGAAAAAAACAGTGTTATGCAAAATTTGTGTCGAGAATTGTCTAAAGTTCCGACTTTTTTTTGGGCTTTCACTTTAATAAGAACGTGAATTTATGAGGTGAATTTATTCGACACACTATGATTCAACTTCAAAAAAGTAAATAAAAGCTAACGTGAATCAAGATTAAATGTAAGGTGTTATTGTGAACCCTCACCTCTTTTAAAAAACCTTTTTTACTTTGTAACATATTTACATTCTATGAAGGTCAGGCGCGAACGAACACCCAATACTTTTATTATACCATATTTCTTCAAACTGAAACATAATTATCAAAGTATAACTACGCAAATAGATATGAAAAGTCTTTGTTAAAGTTTGTGACATATTTCCATGGAGTACAGGCGCGAACGCAGACCCCACAATTTTATTATGCCATCCCTATTTAAGTTGAAACATACTTATCAAAAACACTTGTAAACGTTTTTTTTTTTTTTCATTTTTTATTTCCATACTTTGGGGGCCAGGCGCGAACGCAAACTCCACAATTTTTATGAACCACCGTTCTGCCAGATCAAACATATCCATTCCTGATCGTCGATAATCTTCTATTATAATATGTAATCAGTTTTTTTAAAAAGAGTCAACCATATAGGAGCCTATTCGTGACCAGACACACACACACGCACACACAGACGTTCAGCTTTATGTTTTATATATATATATATATATATGTGTGTGTGTGTGTGTGTGTGTGTGTGTGTGTGTGTGTGTGTGTGTGTGTGTGTGTGTGGATACAAAAATACGAAAAAGGAACAATCTAATTTATATGTCCATCAAAGTTTCGTCTTTATTGCAAGACTTCTTTCAAAGGATGTTTTACAATAAAAAACATGATGGACATATAACTTCGTGTGTTCCTTTTAATATCTCTATCATATATATTATATATATTATTTTCATTATTTTCTCTCTTTCTCTCTCTCCCTCTCTACATATATATATATATATATATATATATATATATATATATATACAGTGGGACTACCAGCATTTGTTCTTTTTATACTTTGTTTATTAATATTGAAAATTTTTAATTATTTAATTGTTATTAAGGTGGTCTGTTAATGTGTAGATATCTTTTCTCGCATTTCAAGTATTTTTGCTCTCTTTAGAAATTATTTTGTGAAAATGATATTTAGTGAAAAAATATTGAGTGAAACATGTTATTGTCTCTTTGAGGACATATTATCTGATGCTGAAACAAATTTTTCACATCTAATTCAAATTCGGTTTTGTGTCAAAGTCAAATAAATTTCCTTTGGTAGAATTTAAGAATGTAGACGAACCAAAGATGGTCTACGAGATTTTATTTATTTTTATATATTTTTTATTTCTTTTTATGTATGTGTAAAGTGATGGCTTTTAAGTGCGTGTATATGTGTTTAAATTTTAATTCTCTATTCTGTTTGTTTATTTGTGTTGTATTAACGAGACCTTGTGATAAAGACTCACTCCTATGTTGGTGGGCACCAATAATTCTTGAGTTGGAGAAATATGTACTGTCCTGAGTTGTCTGTTTCTATTGTTATGTTTTTTTACATGCTTGTGTGTATATGTGTGTGAGAATCTATGTGTTTATGGACGGTACACGCGTGTGATGTGCGCGCCTGTGTGTGTGGGTGTGTATGTGTGTGTGTTTTAAATTCGCCTATCTCTGATCCCTGTTTGTATGCTGGTGTACACATACACGCGCACGTACGTACACAAGTTAGTTTTGTATTTTGCTTGTTTATTTAGATTTGTTTAATGCTGGAGAGAATTTTGTCATGGATTTTTTTTCTTTTGATAGTAAAAAGAAATAGTTGTCTATTTGAAAAAAAATTGGCATTACCCTGAATTCCAATTTACTGCATATATGTGCTACGACACAAACAAATATATCTTTTCTTTTTCGATTTGTTATTACTTCTGTATAAGGTAAAACTATTGCTGAGAGTTTAAGTGACACGTATATAAGGTACGTCGCATTTCTGTATATAGACTATATTTTGGAAGTGCAATCTAGGTTTGCTTTATTTATATTTTAATTTGAATGTTTATGTTGGGATGTTAAATATGTAAGCGTTTCCCTTTATTATGTACAAACTCTACATCGAGTTTGGATGAGGTTAGTATGTGTTGTATATCTTTCGGTTCGCATTTGCTTTTTATTATTTTTGCTGTTTTTTGTAAGTTGCTTAGTCTGCTGTTTTGGTTGAGCAAGACCATTTTTCATGTCGTGTGTAGAGACTATGCTACGATTTCTTTTTTGTTCTGCATTTCTGGTTAATTTGATCTACTGGTATATTTTCTGAGAGTTACCTTTGTGTATCAGTTGTCTTGAGTATCATCTTCTCCTCAAGTTTCTTTGTAATTCATACAGTCTGACTATTTGCAGTAATTCGTTCCTAACTATGGTGCCGATTTTGCTAGCGAGAAAATAGAGATGGTTTAACTTTTACAACTTTGAAAGATAATTCTCTAGAACTTTGTTCTGACGTTAATTTATAAAGTATACGTTTGGATGCCCTGCAAAAGGTTAAGAAGTCATCCAGTTATGTTTTGAAGAGTGTTTTTACTTAAGCACTTTTTATTTTATCGCCGAGATAATTACATTTTGCACAACATAATATTTTTTAATTAATATATATAGATGATCAACACATCTTATAAACATTGAAACATCTGTACACCAAATTTATTAAGGAAAAACTGAGATATTGATATAATAAACAATGTACAAATCTTTTTAAAATATTGTTGGCTCTATTTATTTGAATATACATTTTTCTCGTTGGAATCACTATTATTTATATTTACATATATGGATGAACCCGAGGAACCAATGTTAATCTGCACCTCTGTAACACATATATAAATAATTCGCTCACCTTTATTTAATATGTATGTATATATATATATATATATATATATATATATATATATTTATATATATATATAAAACGATATATATATGCATGTGTATATATATGCATATATATAAATGTATATATATATACATGTTTGTGTATATATATGCATATATATATAACCGTGTATATATATCTATATATAAAAATGTATATATATATATATATATATATATATATATATATATATATATATATATATTAAAAACGAGTACGAAGTATTTATTTATATATATGTTACTATTACAGAGGAACAGAGTGACATTCGTTGCTTTGGTTTTCAATTCACAAATGGTGATTCCGTGTTGTTCTCTTCTATCGAATTTTATACCTCCGGAACGAGTATTGTTCTAATTTTCTGTAATGCACGTACACACGCGCGCGCACACACACACACACACATGAACATACACATACACACACACAAATATATATATGTATTTGTGTGTGTATGTGTGTATCTGTGAGTGTAAGTGCGTGTGCATATATGTATGCATATATATAGAGAGAAAAATATGAAAGAAAAATTAAAAAGGGAATGAGAGAAATAGAAATAGAGAGGGAGAGAAAGTTAACGAAAAAGAAATAAATAGAGATAAATACAAGTTTATGTTTGTGCAGACAGGCACATACACGCCCTTCGACGGTTGACAGAGAAGGGCGCAACAGTTGGCAAGTTATATGTTTGCGAAATCAAACAAACCTTGAGCAGTTTCGAAAATGGACAATTAATTAGACAGACATGTTTGTTTTGCTTTAGCACAGCTGGTCGAACTAGTAGGGATTTAACTCTTCTTTTGAACGAAATCACTTGAGACAATGGCGGAATTACTACGTGCGCTTTCAAACGCGTACATTTTGATGATATATTTTAGGTAAACGACGAGATATAACAGCCTGTAAAGTGGTTGATCAAGTGATGTGTTCATAGTTAACGCGCAGCCTTATATTGTTTACGTGCGGGTATATCCGGATACATTACAATCAGGGTACACGTATATACATTAGAAAAAAACATATATTGATATATGTGTCTATACATATATATATATATATATATATATATATATATATATATATATATATATATGGGGGGGTTGTGTGTGTGTGTGTGTAAATTGTCTCTGTGTGTGTCTGTTTTTGTGTGTACATTTCCCTATTAAATTATTGTCAATTTTCATTCTACAGACAAGAAATTTTTACATAGGGGGTATTGAGATTTGGGAAAATCTTGTAAATCAGTTTTCTGCCAGAAATTTTGCTGTCAAGAGGTCAAAGTTAAACTAGTTGCCTTTGAAAACTCTACCAAACTCCTCCGCCAATTTTGGGTCTAAACACTTGTAATTTTAGATGTAGGTTTCTTGGACATGAGTTTAACTTTTGAACATATATATATATATATATATATATATATATATATATATATATATATATATACACATAAGTTATGAACAGTACGGTAGATAGTTAGCATACGTCCAGTTAACTACATTTAACATACGTCCCATGATTTATATTGGGTTTGGGACAATTGGGCAAGTAACAATTAAGAATAGTTAGAAGAATATGGGGAGAAATGAGGGCATGTGGGAGAGTGAAAATTTAAAAAGAGGGGAATTTTTGGGTGAGTATTTGATGTGAAAATGGGGGGGGTCAAACAGTAATGGACTTAGAGGTATTCAGACTAACAAAAAGAATGGGGATATACATAAAAACTAATTACACTAAAAAAAAGAATAAAAGTATAAAAGTGACGCTATAAAATGGTGTGGAGTTTAATGAGAATTACATAGCAATACAAATGATTAGAATTAGGGGTTTTTCGTTACAAAATAGCATGAATAATTAGATATGGAACGGTATAAAACGATATGAAAGATGTAAAAGATAGGGAAGGTAGGGGCCATTAATGATGGGTGAGTAAATGGTTGTTATTTTTTTATTTGTTAATCATAAGATAAAGTGGGTAAGTCATGTTAAAATGTGTATCAGATTAAAAGAGTTAGATTAACTTTTGAAAGATTGAAATTGCGAAGTGGGATATTTGCAAATATTTAATGTTTCAATTTCAAAAGTTTAATAATTTATGTTAATCTTTGAAGTTATTTATAAATAAATTTCTATATGAATGTAGCAAATAGGGGGAGTTTAACAATTAACAGCTAATAATCTTTTAAGAGTTTCTCAATAACAAGTAATTATGAGAGTAAAGCTATAACGGAAATAGAGGGATATTGAAAGGATTAAAAAGTTGAAATGATATAATAATATGTGTAGTTTAGTGAGGATTAAATAGTAATACCGATGATTAGAAGTGGAGGGGTTTGGTTATACTACAATATGAATAATTGGGTATAGATCGATATAAGAGATGGGGAGCATTTTTTGTAGTAATAAGCCACAATATGAAGGGTTATAGTTTTAAAGTGTGCAGTTATAATTTTTTCTGGTTTCTTCCCTTGGATTGCTAGACTTTGTAATTCGCTCCCTTTTTCTGACTTCTCTGTCAATATCGAAATGTAGAAGTTTAAATATAACGTGAATGGTTATTATGCTACTTAACTCCCCACAGTCTGGTTGAACATTTTCTCACATAGTAGCCTCTTAAATGCAATTGACAATACGCCTTGTTTTAGGTGGAAATGATGTTCCAATATTTAAGATTGTTATTTAAAATTAGGCATTTCAAAATTTAGGTATCCATTTTAATTCGATAGTATTTTTTTTTTTTTGTAAATGGATATACACTTATAATGAAGCTTTTGAGCTAATTTTTGAAATGATAAAAGAAAGTCGTCGATGCATATGAATGTGCATGTTAAGAATGTTCGTAAATAGAATATACACTTCTATACACAAGTGGTTTATTATTTATCCGACGTCGCTAAGGTAAAACATCCAACTTTACAAGTTTTAAAATTAATTGTTTTTGCTAAGGCGATACAAGTTTATAGAAAGTGACATTCGTTTTATTGTTACCATATAAAACACATTTGTTTTATTTAGTTAAGAAATGATAAGCTGACAATGATAGATGGAAAGAGTTTCTCTCAATAGTATTGAAAGTGAAGGGCATTTATTATTTCAAACGGATTATTATTATCCATGCTATTTGGATTCTTCAGACTTCTGTTCTCATCGAGTGTTCACAACGTATCGGTTAATGTAATTATGACCTTCTTCAGGTGTATCTTGTCGATCTCGAGAATCTCTCTGATTAACTGGGAAACTACATGGAATTTCGTTCAGAATCCTTTATTTAATCTACAGGGAGAGTATGCTGCCATTTCGCCAGTCACAACCTAGCAGAAGCTATAAGTAATTGGCAAAAGTATTTTGAGTGTCGCCCGCACTGAGGAATGAATTTCAAACCTCCAGAAGATTATACCTTATAACTGAAAACTCAGTACTTTATCCATTACGCCACAAGTCCTTGTAAAAATTATATGAAGATCCCCAAGTTTCCTGTCTTCGACAAAATAAACCTGAAAAAGGTCGGAAGTTATATTGACCGGAACGTTCTACGAACAACACTGTAGATCAGAATAGTAGTTCGAATAATCAAAAAAATATATGAAGATTATTATTAGCAGTAAATTACACAGACTTATGTAATTTAAAAGGAGGATTGCCACGAGGTAAAGCAAATATCTTGTTTTCAAGTCTTCAATTCGATTTTACGAATGAAAATGACTATTATTTTAACATTAATATAAATTTCAGAAATATTTTTACTTAATGGTTATATAGTATGGGTCATGTAAAAATATTGTTTTACTCAGATATAAATGCATATATTTCTGATCTACTATAAATGCTTCAGCTACAAATATTTACAATATTGGCATCATTTAGACGACTGCTATTATCTTGGCTGTAATAGTAACAACTTTTCGGCGAAATAAGTCTCCAAGATTCGTCAGACACGTCAGTCCAGGCTCAGGAATTTATATATCTCAGTTGTTATTCCATACGAAATTTTGAACGGAACCTTTTATTTAATCCACGAGAATATTTTGTTATTTTGTCAGCCAGGGCCGGAAAGAAGTCATACGTAATGCTTAACTATATATTTATTATCGTCTGCATTGTGTTTTAATTTTTCCACCACCAAAAGTTGGATAAATTGATTATACTAAGCACCATATTCGTTGCGCCATGATTCAAAATAATACAAATAATCGCATTGTTCAATACTCATCCCCGAAATTCAGAAACGTAACTAACATAAATTAAACTATAATTAAATGTATTTTAAACGAAACTTGTTACTTATGCTTAAACTAATCCAAATATATGTTCATACAATTATGCATTGTGAAGTCATATTGAATATGTCATGTTTTCAGGTAGAGATCTGTTATCATTTAATCAAATATTTTCCTAGATGGTTAAAACGCCAAACCTTTTTTTTTAACAAAACTAAGAATAAGTTAAAACTGTCACAAGATGGATTTCCACAACTCTGAAGAAACGATACAACCCGCGATCAAAATGCATTAACACGACTTTCGGTAAAAGTTTCAGTTCAGGATTATAAAAAGTAATGTTTTAAATGGCCGTTTAAAACATTTTGGAAACTTTATAGTTTTCGTGTGAAAATATAATTTAAATTAATTCAACAGGTTGGAAAATTAAATTCAATATTAATTCAGTAGAAAATAGGCACCTTTCACAGATCTGTGGTAGATCGGAGACAAGTATAATCGCAAAGCTAACATACTTTAACTCTTTAACTTAATGGCATGTTGATATATATGCATGTATATACTTATATATATATATACATATATATATATAATATAATTACAATATAATTATATATCATTAATTATAATATATTATATATATATATATATTATAATATAATTGTGAATTATATTATAATGTTCATATTATCCCTATAAAACTGAGTTTTTACAAAAGTCGCTTTATTTTTTTTATTTTTGCCATCCATCTATCCGTAGCTCAGACGGTAACGACCCTAGAGAGATGAATAACAATTAAGAGTTGAGCGCTAAACGTATTGGTTTAGAGTTTAACGGATTATGCAAAAGTCATATGTTTTAAGAATTTTGAAGTAGTTTCTATATTTTCGATAATCATCAATAAAGTATTGGATCCTTGATAATAAATAAGAAATCCTCTATGAATTAAAATAAAGTATTTATCCCTATTTTAAGACAAGGCAACGTCAAGTAGCTTGCTAGTAATATATATATATTTATATATACATACATATATATATTCGTGTGTGTGTGCGTGTGTGTGTATGTGTGTGAGTGTGTGTGTACGCATATGTATTATAACTAATACTTTCCATTGAATTTTAAACGATGAACCATCGCATACAAATAAATTGTGATATAAAATATGCTATAATTTTACGGATACAATTAAACATCAGTTAGGATTGTTTGGGGTACCCAACTGTCATATTCCTTAATTTGAGTTGGAATATAAACTTTAAAATACCTTTACAGTATTTTTTTAATAAATAAAACTATTTTTTATACATTTTATTAGTTATATATTTTTAATTTTCTGGCATCGCATATAACATTTATTGTATTTTCACGGCTCAGCACTAGCGATACATAATTTGCGTTTTCTATGAGTTTAACACGAAGTATCTAATGCTCTTTTGAGTAACTGCATGAACGAACATTTATGGTAATTATATGTGCATTCCTGTTTGGTTTGAGCGGTTGGAATAGTTTGCTTGGGGCATTGCCTGTTATAAATCCATATCATTCTATAAAAAGAAGTATGTGTCTGTGAGTTCGTTCCGTATAGACTCCAGAACGGCTGAGCCGATTTTTATATAAATTCCACACGAAGATACTTCATGTGGCTAGGTGTGTTCTTAGATAGGGTTTGTATCGGAATGTCTTCGATAAGTATCGATAATCACAATAATCCAATGAAAGAAAGCACAGGCAATTTTACAAAAGTTGACACCTTACACAGCCTAACATCACAAGTGTATTTGAGAAATCTTATGACCACACACGCTGAAAGACCCGGCATATAAAATCAACAGTAATTTCTTTGGTATAAGAAGAGCGCGTTCAAAATGAATGTTTTGTTGAGAGTACAATTGCACATGATACTTGACCGTTTCATTTTAAACTTTCATTTAAGCCATTACATATAAAAAGTTTTGTAAAGTCGACTGTAGGTTCTCTATAAATGTATTGTGAATTAAGTCACTGCAGGAAAGCACGTGACACTTTGTTTTATTGCACCGCGATGAACCTCAATTAGAGCAGACTATTAATCGATTTGATTGAAAATAAGTAATTTCACCGATCTCGATGACAGTAAAATATGAGAATTTGAATATTCTTTTATCATTATTCAATCCCATGCAACGTTCGGTGTTCCTGCTAGTCTTCTCTATATAAATAAAATGAACTCATTTTTCCCGTCTGATTTTGACATTAACAGGATCAAAAATCAAGATATTTCATGCAAATATAATATGCACAAACGGCAGAACAATATCTGAGGTGTGTTATAAGCTTATTATTTCTCAAATTCCTCGATAATCTTAGATTTCTATACTTTTTCTGCTGAGAAGTCACGGCCAAGATCGGTTAAGATCAATGGAAGTGGTAAAATATTTTCTCTCTAATAAATTCCTCCTCCCCCTGCCACCACTTAACACCGTTTGGGGATCGTTCACAAGGAACAGTTGAGAAGAGAACACCGGTTTGGCTTCGTAGTTCTTTCATGTGAAGTTATTTAAAATCACTAAACTAAGCTGCAGTGCTCTGTGGCGTAGTGGTTAGCGTGCTGGACAATTCACATTATATTTTCACGTTCGCGCCGACCTACCGTAGTCGGTTTTTTTTTTTTTTTTTTTTTTTCTAAACAACTGGAATGGACTTTTCTTGGTGGCCGAACTGTTTACGTTGCAGATGTTTTTTGTTTTTTTTCACACTTTATTTTCCTACTTTTACTCATGACTCCGGGTTTGATCCTTCCTACTTACCTACCATAACATTTTTTAAAACTCCCCCCCGTCCCGGAAACAAACACTCGGGAAACGCCGGGTACCCCCGCTAGTATATAAATATAATTGAAGAATTACCTGTAGTAAATGTATAAAGATAATTGCTAGAAGTTTATAACCGTACGGAAATGTACCGAGTTGTGAAAAGGAAATATTGTACACCAAATATAACAGTAATTGTGTGCTTTACGGTATTTTATAAATTTTACTGCTCCATATTTACCCTTTTCTAAGTGTTTATATTAGAGTAATAGATGTTGTGAAAAAAGATATCCTTCTTTTAAAAAAATATGCAATTCCACTAAACACATATCATCATTTCAGATGTAGAACGCAAGGCATCGGAGATATAACAAAACAAAAAAAAATAACTAATCTCTATATATTTACGCTAATTCGTTTCGACCGTTATCATCCTGACAACTCTTTAAAATGGCTAACAAAATGAGAAAAAAATTGGTGTCGCTGGTTAAAAAATAGGTACAATTATTTAGTTATTAATTGCCAGCCAGTATATAATGGATTCATGTCGCAATACTAGCAAGTTCTTTATCGATAGTCAGTGTCTGGTGGGTGCAGATAACAATACTAATGTTACTTATCGCCAGCCAGCGTCTGGTCGGTGTAGATAACAATACAAAGTTACTTATTGTTAGCCAGTGTATAGTAGGTGCAGATCACAATAATAATAAGTTATTTATCACCAGCCAGTGCAACTATTACTTTATTGAAGGGCATTGTATTGTTTGCTTATGTGATGATGTTTTCAGCTACCGTGGATTTTCCAAATAATAATAATAATAATAATAATAATAATAATAATAATAATAATAATAATAATAATAATTCTGATTTTGTTTATGAGCGTCTCTCTGAAAAGGGATGGGATTCATTTTCATAGGATTTCCCTTAATCCCGGCTTCAAACCAGGAGCTTCAAAGATCAATAGTGTTCCTACGGATGTTGGTGGTACCTATAATTGCAGAGGTTTGAAGACCGCCTAAAATATCTGGGATTTGTAGTTTTATTTGATCAATTGTCCTTCCAGACGACTTGATACTACTCCTAGTGTACCAACTAGGACCGGTATGATTTGTGTTTTAACCCCGTATATACGCCTTCTCTCCAAGGCCAATGGAGCATAATTGCTCCACTTCTCATTCTCCTTCTCTCTCACATTCCTGTCCAAGGATACTGAGAAGTCTACAATTTGCCAGTTTTTTTAAACCTTGACAATGATGACCAAATCCGAATGATTATGTTCCAATTGCTTGGTCGTTATGACACTTTTATCCCACCATACCTCTACCTTGCCATCTTCACTTGTTCTCACTTCATCAGGCACCTCCTCAAACAATTTTCCAGCACACTTCACCCCAACCCTCTTACACACCTCCCAATATACGTCGAGCCCCATGCGATCGTGTCTTTCGCGGTACTCTTTCTGGGTCAGTCCACTACAACCTGCTGCAAGCTGCGCAATTAATAATAATAATAATAATAATAATAATAATAATAATAGTAATAATAATAAATTCATCGTTTTATGCACACACTATCACTCCTCTTTTACTATCTATATATATATATATATATATATATACATATATATATACATATATATATATATGATGATATATATATATATATATTGTGTATATTTAGGCAGCATATTCTCCT
>NC_136519.1:68987379-69064879 GCF_053919585.1 Euprymna scolopes
GTCTCAAAAATAGTAACTGTTATCTCAAAAAATAATAACTGTTATCTCAAAAACAGTAACTGTTATCTCAAAAATAGTAACTGTTATCTCATTCGCTAACATAAAGAGAAGATTTAGCCAAATAATGAATAAAAAAATGGGAAAAAGAGATGATATAAAAATAAGTTAAATTAAATAGATTAATGAATATAAAAATGAAAATATATAACGATGATAATAAATAAAGAAACCTTATAGGTAAACCCATATTTGTTCTTTAACGCTTATCATAGTTTCGCTTTACGATATTTCATTTATTTTTTCGTCCAAGACATTCTTTGGTTCCTTTTCTTTTGAAAAAAAAGATAATATTTTAGACATATTAAGACTTCTACCCTCCCGGTTAGATCAAACAGTAAGTCTATGTTCAGTGATTTGCATAGTACCTTGAAATATAAATGGATATACAAAGTTTAAAAATGAACCAAAACAAATAAGACCATTTTTCGTTTGTATTTTTTATTCCTAATTCACAGCAATACAACAGTAGACTGCCTGCATTGCTAAAACTTTCTCATAAACATCAATATCTATTTAGCATCAATGTCCCAAGCAAACTACCTTTATCTGTAATATATATAATTCCAGATTAACATTTTCCAGGGGTAAGAAAGCGATGAAGTTTGAACAAAGTTAATACAAAAGTACTCAATACCAAAGTAGGGCAAGGTATACTTTTTATTTGTTTAACATAAGCATTAATATGTCGCTACATATTCATGAGCATGTTTCGATCAGACAGTTACTAGTAACTAGATAAATTTTCAGGCGATATTGCTTATACAAAACTTAGTCCACCCGAAGAGGTCTTTAGTTACAAATAAGTGGTTAACTGAAACATGCTCATAAATGTGTAGCGACATAGGAATGCCCTACAAAACAAATTAAAATATATATATATATATGTGTGTGTGTGTGTCTATATATATATATATATATATATATATATTTATATATATATATGTATATATATATATATATTGTTTCAGTATTTAATTCAACAATGGGTAAAGCAACACAGCATTCTTGAACAATTATTTAGTGAAACAAAAAGTTTTCTGTCTAATATGTGTTTACAATTTATTAATATTAGTATTTTTATCATCATAATTATAGTTATTGTTTTATTATAATTATTATCATTATTTTCATTATTTTCTCATCCTTATTACTACGATTATCATTATTATTTCTATTATTGCTATTATCACTATTATCATTATTATTTTCAATTTATTAATAATATTTTAATTATTATTTTTAATATTATTATTATTATCATCATTTTCAATTTATCATTATTATAATTATTATTATTATGTTTATCTTAATTTATAATAATAATAATAATAATTATTATTATTATTATTATTATTATTATTATTATTATTATTATTATTATTATTATTGGCTTACATGGAGCTTTCACACAAGTCAACAAACGATCTGATTGGAAACCTGTGGTGTTCTCTGGAGGCTGAGTGACAACAAGTCTCCCCAGACGTCCAGTGCTCTCCACCGCCTTCGATAGCATTTGCAAATGAATTTGCATCATCGCAACAGCCTCTTACCATTGATTTCTCGCCGGCAGTGGCCATTAGTCTATACTGGAATTTGAGTGGCACTAAGCCTCCCCAAGGTCCCAGTTCTCTTTGCGCTTGTCCAACCGAGGTCTGGCTAGCGCTCTCTCCTCGGTCTTTCAGTCCTTCTTGACCCTTCTCAGCTCTTTGGTGTCACTTTTTTATTGGGAGGAGCGGTGATGAAACAATGGGGCGGTGCATTGTGGGGGGTGTATAACTTATAGATATGCTGCTTCGGTGTTCTTCATTCCCTGTAACGCTTATTCGTTATATTGTCTTGTATTATTCTCCGCATTCAAGGGGTTTCCTTAATATTTCAGTCGTTTTCATTATCGTTAGTCGTTGTACTTTTGCAGTTATTATTATTATTATTATTATTATTATTATTATTATTATTACATACGGCATAATCAAGTTGACACACCGGTTCTCGTCAGATCACCGGAGTTAAGCTACGTTCAGCCTCCTAAGAACCAGATGGATGACCATTTTGGAATTCTAAGCGCTGTTTGTCCTCTCTTCTTATCTCAGCTTTTGTTAACAGTCGTCCACGCACTTCATTTGACACCGGTATTTAACAATGGCGACTCAGGAGAGGTGTGTTTGGAGATTGCGCTTCCTGGCATCAAAATTTCACGCGCAGGCACCTCTACGTTCCAAGGATTGAAGGAACCTTGTAATTATTATTATTGTTGTTATTATTATCATTACCATTATTATTATTATTATTATTATTATTATTATTATTATTATCATTATTATTATTATTATAATTATTATTATTAGGGGGTTCTCACACAGATTATCATCCAAGATTGCTCACTGATAACACCAGATTGTGTTCCCTGAAGTTTGGATAACAAAACATCTTTTTAGATTTCTAAAACTCTCTTTAAGTCACCTTTGCATATGAATTTGCATTATCGCAACAGTCTCTTCCCAATGACATCTTGCTGGTAATTACATCCCTGTGTTATTGTATGTCTGTTGCAGTTTCTTTGTGGTTGTTTGTTGCATTCCAGAATTTTTGGAAAAGCTTAACTATTATTATTATTATTATTATTATTATTATTATTATTATTATTATTATTATTATTATTATTATTATTTAATAATTATTATTATTACTATTATTATCATTTAATAATAATAATATTAAATAAATATTATTTAATAATATTATTAAATTAAAATAGTATTTAATAATAATATTAATATTATAATAATAATATTAATATTATTATTTAATAATATTATTAATTATTTAATAATATTATTAAATAAATATTATTTAATAATAATAATATCATTATTAAATAAAATATTATTATTGCTGTTGTTGTTGTTGTTGTTGTTGTTGTTGTTGTTGGTTTTGGTTTTGTTATTATTGTATGTTTGCTGTAATTTTTTATCTAAAATCAATATAAAAATATAATTAGTGTACACGGCGTGTGGATTTTGTTTGAGAATGATGCATTTTTCTTCAACGATATTTTTATCAGACACTACGTGTTAATCTTAAAAATTAAAAAGAACGAGGATTATATAAATTTTCATATTACATAGATTCATATGGTTGAAATATGCACGTTGATAAATAGTTTAATAAGAATTGTAACTGCAGAAGAATTGTTTTAGATTAATTTGTGTGGATAAATAAAAAGTCGTTTGTAATATTTGACAAATATATTGCACGATCATGTTACATTCCGTTGGATTTTGTCTGTAATAAATATTTATTTTATTAAAGTCTGTCACTGATAAATATTTATTTACGGGTTATGTTTATCAAACACATTGTATATGTTCAACGAATAAGTAAAATATGTGTTATGATAAGCATTTCATATAGAGGAAAAACGAAATAAAATATAATATTTTTAATATATGAAATACAGTCAGTTTTTTCGATTTTTGATATCGATATTATTATGTATACAAACCCATATTTTATTTGGTTTCGTTTGTGTTTTCTTGTGAATCGTTGCAGCATGGTTTTACGAAAAATAAAATGAATTTCGGTTCAAGAATTTCTTTAAAGAAGTACTTTACTCCGCTCGAAAAATTATTTCCAATTTCCATAATTTACATAAAAACCTAAATTACTATTCGTCAATCAATGTGCTTAAAATTAAAATAATAGTTTTGGAAAAATTGATAGTTTATAAAAAACAATAAAAAACGAGTAAAACCACATTGTTGTTGCAAAATAGATTGTAAAAATAAATAATATAGATTGTCAAAATAAATAAAATAGATTGTAAAAATAAATAAAATAGATTGTAAAAATATATAAAAAAGATTGTAAAAATAAATAAAACAGATTGTAAAAATAAATAAAATAGATTGTAAAAAATAAATAAAATAGATTATAAAAATATATAAAATAGATTGTAGAAATAAATAAAAAAGATTGTAAAAATAAATAAAATAGATTGTAAAAATAAATAAAATAAATTGTAAAAATAAATAAAATAGATTGTAAAAATAAATTAATTAGATTGTAAAAATAAATAAAACAGATTGTAAAAATAAATAAAATAAATTGTAAAGATAAATAAAATAGATTGTAAAAATAAATAAAATAGATTGTAAACATACATATAATACATTGCAAAAATAAATAATATAGATTGGAAAAATAAAAATATAGATTGGAAAAATAAATAAAATACATTACAAAAATAAATAAAATAGATTGTAAAAATAAATAAAATAGATTGTAAAAATAAATAAAATAGATTGTAAAAATAAATAAAATAGATTGTAAAAATAAATAAAATAGATTGTAAAAATAAATAAAATAGATTATAAAAATAAATAAAATAGATTGTAAAAATGAATAAAATAGATTGTAAAAATAAATAAAATAGATTGTAAACATAAATGAAATAGATTGTAAAAATAAATAAAATAGATTGTAAAAATATATTAATTAGATTATAAAAATAAATAAAATAGATTGTAAAAATATATAAAAAAGATTGTAAAAATAAATTAATTAGATTATAAAAATAAATAAAATAGATTATAAAAATAAATAAAATAGATTGTAAAAATAAATAAAATAGATTGTAAAAATAAATAAAATAGATTGTAAAAATATATAAAATAAATTGTAAAAATAAATTAATTAGATTATAAAAATAAAAAAATAGATTGTAAAATTTAATAAAATAGATTGTAAGAATAAATAAAATAGATTGTAAAAATATATAAAATAGATTGTAAAAATAAATTAATTAGATTATAAAAATAAATAAAATAGATTATAAAAATAAATAAAATAGATTGTAAAACTAAATAAAATAGATTGTAAAAATAAATAAAATAGATTATAAAAATATATAAAATAAATTGTAAAAATAAATTAATTAGATTATAAAAATATATAAAATAGATTATAAAAATAAATAAAATAGATTGTGAAAATATATAAAATAGATTGTAAAAATAAATTAATAAGATTGTAAAAATAAATAAAATAGATTGTAAAATTAAAGAAATTAGATTATAAAAATAAATAAAATAGATTATAATAATAAATAAAATAGATTATAAAAATAAATAAAATAGATTGTAAAAATAAATAAAATAGATTGTAAAAATAAATAAAATATATTGTAAAAATATATAAAATAGATTGTAAAAATAAATAATATAGATTGTAAAAATAAATAGAATAGATTGTAAAAATATATAAAATAAATTGTAAAAATAAATAAAATAAATTGTAAAAATAAATAAAATAGATTGTAAAAATAAATAAGACAGATCGTAAAAATAAATAAAATAGATTGTAAAAATATATAAAAAAAGATTGTCAAATAAATAAAATAAATTCTCAAAATAAATGAAATAGATTGTAAAAATAAATAAATAAATTGTAAACATACATATAATAGATTGTAAAAATAAATAAAATAAATTGTAAAAATCAATAAAATAAATTGTAAAAATTAATAAAATAAATTGTAAAAATATATTAAATAGATTGTAAAAATAAATAAGGTTGTAAAAATAAATAAAATAGATTGTAAAAATAAATAAAATAGATTGTAAAAATAAATAAAAAAGATTGTAAAAATAAATAAAATAGATTGTAAAAATAAATAAAATAGATTATAAAAATAAATAAAATAGATTGTAAAAATAAATAAAAAAGATTGTAAAAATAAATAAAATAGATTGTAAAAATAAATAAAATAGATTGTAAAAATAAATAAAATAGATTGTAAAAATAAATAAAATAGATTATAAAAATAAATAAAATAGATTATAAAAATAAATAAAATAGATTGTAAAAATAAATAAAATAGATTGTAAAAATAAATAAAATAGATTGTAAAAATAAATAAAATAGATTGTAAAAATAAATAAAATAGATTGTAAAAATAAATAAAATAGATTGTAAAAATAAATAAAATAGATTGTAAAAATAAATAAAATAGATTGTAAAAATAACTAAAATAGATTGTAAAAATAAATTAATTAGATTATAAAAATAAATAAAATAGATTGTAAAAATAAATAAAATAGATTGTAAAAATAAATAAAATAGATTGTAAACATACATATAATACATTGCAAAAATAAATAATATAGATTGGAAAAATAAAAATATAGATTGTAAAAATAAATAAAATAGATTACAAAAATAAATAAAATAGATTGTAAAAATAAATAAAATAGATTGTAAAAATAAATAAAATAGATTGTAAAAATAAATAAAATAGATTGTAAAAATAAATAAAATAGATTGTAAAAATAAATAAACTAGATTGTAAAAATAAATAAAATAGATTGTAAAAATAAATAAAATAGATTGTAAAAATAAATAAAATAGATTGTAAACATACATATAATACATTGCCAAAATAAATAATATAGATTGGAAAAATAAAAATATAGATTGTAAAAATAAATAAAATAGATTGTAAAAATAAATAAAATAGATTGTAAAAATAAATAAAAAAGATTGTAAAAATAAATAAAATAGATTGTAAAAATAAATAAAATAGATTATAAAAATAAATAATAGATTGTAAAAATAAATAAAATAGATTGTAAAAATAAATAAAATAGATTGTAAAAATAAATAAAATAGATTGTAAAAATAAATAAAATAGATTGTAAAAATGAATAAAATAGATTGTAAAAATAAATAAAATAGATTGTAAAAATAAATGAAATAGATTGTAAAAATAAATAAAATAGATTGTAAAAATATATTAATTAGATTATAAAAATAAATAAAATAGATTGTAAAAATAAATAAAAAAGATTGTAAAAAAAAATAAATTAGATTATAAAAATAAATAAAATAGATTATAAAAATAAATAAAATAGATTGTAAAAATAAATAATATAGATTGTAAAAATAAATTAAATAGATTGTAAAAATATATAAAATAAATTGTAAAAATAAATTAATTAGATTATAAAAATAAATAAAATAGATTGTAAAAATTAATAAAATAGATTGTAAAAATAAATAAAATAGATTATAAAAACAAATAAATAGATTATAAAAATAAATAAAATAGATTATAAAAATAAATAAAATAGATTGTAATAATAAATAAAAAAGATTGTAAAAATAAATAAAATATATTGTAAAAATATATAAAATAGATTGTAAAAATAAATAATATAGATTGTAAAAATAAATAGAAGAGATTGTAAAAATATATAAAATAAATTGTAAAAATAAATAAAATAAATAGTAAAAATAAATAAAATAGATTGTAAAAATAAATAAGACAGATCGTAAAAATAAATAAAATAGATTGTAAAAATATATAAAAAATATTGTAAAATAAATAAAATAAATTCTCAAAATAAATGAAATAGATTGTAAAAATAAATAAATAAATTGTAAACATACATATAATAGATTGTAAAAATAAATAAAATAAATTGTAAAAAAAAATAAAATAAATTGTAAAAATTAATAAAATAAATTGTAAAAATATATTAAATAGATTGTAAAAATAAATAAGGTTGTAAAAATAAATAAAATAGATTGTAAAAATAAATAAAAAAGATTGTAAAAATAAATAAAAAAGATTGTAAAAATAAATAAAATAGATTGTAAAAATAAATAAAATAGATTATAAAAATAAATAAAATAGATTGTAAAAATAAATAAAATAAATTGTAAAAATAAATAAAATAGATTGTAAAAATTAATAAAATAGATTGTAAAAATAAATAAACTAGATTGTAAAAATAAATAAAATAGATTGTAAAAATAAATAAAATAAATTGTAAACATACATATAATACATTGCAAAAATAAATAATATAGATTGGAAAAATAAAAATATAGATTGTAAAAATAAATAAAATAGATTACAAAAATAAATAAAATAGATTATAAAAATAAATAAAATAGATTGTAAAAATAAATAAAATAGATTGTAAAAATAAATAAAATAGATTGTAAAAATAAATAAAATAGATTGTAAAAATGAATAAAATATATTGTAAAAATAAATAAAATAGATTGTAAAAATAAATGAAATAGATTGTAAAAATAAATAAAATAGATTGTAAAAATATATTAATTAGATTATAAAAATAAATAAAATAGATTGTAAAAATAAATAAAAAAGATTGTAAAAATAAATTAATTAGATTATAAAAATAAATAAAATAGATTATAAAAATAAATAAAATAGATTGTAAAAATAAATAATATAGATTGTAACAATAAATTAAATAGATTGTAAAAATATATAAAATAAATTGTAAAAATAAATTAATTAGATTATAAAAATAAATAAAATAGATTGTAAAAATTAATAAAATAGATTGTAAAAATAAATAAAATAGATTGTAAAAATATATAAAATAGATTGTAAAAATAAATTAATTAGATTATAAAAATAAATAAAATAGATTATAAAAATAAATAAAATAGATTGTAAAAATAAATAAAATAGATTGTAAAATAAATAAAATAGATTATAAAAATATATAAAATAAATTGTAAAAATAAATTAATTAGATTAAAAAATATATAAAATAGATTATAAAAATAAATAAAATAGATTGTGAAAATATATAAAATAGATTGTAAATATAAATTAATTAGATTGTAAAAATAAATAAAATAGATTGTAAAAATAAATAAAATAGATTATAAAAATAAATAAAATAGATTATAAAAATAAATAAAATAGATTATAAAAATAAATAAAATAGATTGTAAAAATAAATAAAAAAGATTGTAAAAATAAATAAAATATATTGTAAAAATATATAAAATAGATTGTAAAAATAAATAATATAGATTGTAAAAATAAATAGAATAGATTGTAAAAATATATAAAATAAATTGTAAAAATAAATAAAATAAATTGTAAAAATAAATAAAATAGATTGTAAAAATAAATAAGACAGATCGTAAAAATAAATAAAATAGATTGTAAAAATATATAAAAAAGATTGTAAAATAAATAAAATAAATTCTCAAAATAAATGAAATAGATTGTAAAAATAAATAAATAAATTGTAAACATACATATAATAGGTTGTAAAAATAAATAAAATAAATTGTAAAAATAAATAAAATAGATTGTAAAAATTAATAAAATAGATTGTAAAAATATATTAAATAGATTGTAAAAATAAATAAGGTTGTAAAAATAAATAAAATAGATTGTAAAAATAAATAAAATAGATTATAAAAATAAATAAAATAGATTGTAAAAATATATAAAATAGATTGTAAAAATAAATAAAATAGATTATAAAAATAAATAAAATAGATTGCAAAAATAAATAAAATAGATTGTAAAAATAAATAAAACAGATTGCAAAAATAAATAAAATATATTGTAAAAATAAATAAAATAGATTGTAAAAATAAATAAAATAGATTGTAAAAATAAATAAAATAGATTGTAAAAATAAATAAAACAGATTGCAAGAATAAATAATATAGATTGCCAAAATAAATAAAATCGATTGTAAAAATAAATAAAATATATTGTAAAAATATATAAAATTATGAAACAGATAAATAAAAAATCCTCAAAAATTTGTTTGACAAACGTAAAAAAAAAATGGTCGCAGGATTTAACATTAGTTTTCAATTGACAAAATAATTCATTCAAAAATACCCAAAAAATAATTACATCCGATTATAGTAAAATCAATCTTCCATATTAATATAAAGATTGAAATAAAATATTTCAACGGCTTTCGTCTATTATATAACTTTAATTCCGTTGAAATGTTTGAATAAAACCCGTTTGGAATGTGTACGTATTTGAAACAAATGACAAGCATGATCAATCTGAACAAAATCGAGCTTGTTACGACGTTCAGTAAATTTTCTTATCGAGTGACAAAGGCGAGATATGGCCATTTTTTTATAAATTTAAACAATAAAATAATTTGTATTTAAACATAGTTTTGAATACTTAAAAAGGAGCGAGGTCAAGAAGAATCAAAAACGCAGTGAATAAGAAGCATATCTACTCTATTGCTGTTGATTTTTTTACACAAATGCATGTAGACGTCTTACATAAAAATTTAGATGAAATAATCCATGACTTTATATACAGAGTGCAATATTGTTATGATATTAATGAGATTATTTCTAAAACGTTTTAGCATCATTTTCACATTGACTTTTTAAATATAAAAAAAATGATCCAATGCATATACTCATGAGGTTTAGAATTTTTAATCAAATATTGATCCAAACATGTGATGTGGTTCAGATACTTGAAAATGTCTGAAATTAATGGACTCTTAATTGAACACTAAAATTCTTGGAATCATTTTATGTCAAGAAATAAAATTAATGTAAAGTGAAAATGTTAGACTTTTTAGGTGTCAGGTTATAATCATATTATATCACCATAAATACATTTAGAATAACTAAGAAGAAAACTGAAATTTAAAGAATCATTATTTGTCGACGTCTACTACATATAGCTAAGAGTTTGTAAATGATTTACGCGTTTGACTTTTTACTGAAGTTTTCCACCTATATATATATATATATATATATATATATATATATATATATATATATATATATATATATATATATATACATATATATATATAAGGGGCAGCGTTTTAGTAACTTTTGATAAGCCGAGACCCATTCCAGCAATGTTGCTTATACGAAGGTAAAGTTTGCAATTTTATCTAAACGTTGCTCTTGTATAAGCTGTATCGTCTGAAAAAGTCTCTAGCTAAAAATAAGCGTACCGAAACCTGTTCATAAATGTGTACCCACATATTACTGCTAATGTAAAAACAAATAAAAAGTATACATTACACTACCTCAGTATAGAGCACCTTTGTATCAACCTCGTAAAACTTCCTTGTTTTTTTTTACCTATGGAAAATAATAAGCTTCGATTATAACTGTTGCGCAAAAAAGAAAGTATTTTTTTCAAAAAACGCAAATTTAAGCTAAATTGAATGTAAGTGTGTAAACAGCATATGCCTCTTTTTTTACGTTTTACTACTCTATAATTTTACCTGTTCATATTTGACTTTTGACTGAAGTGTTCACTTCAAATTATAAAATTAACTTCAATTCGAGAAGGCAAAAAGAATCCCGCACAGTGGAAAATTGTTATTTAAATATAATTTAGAACATTACAACAACATAAATACAACCGAAACACACGGTAGTAGTGAATATTTAGTAGCATAACACTTCTGCAATTTGACAGCCTGCAATCTTTTGGGCATTGCTTAAATTAATCCGTGAAAGGGCATTAAACCTCTCTTTAACTTTTGTCCAGAGTTCTTCCAAATTCGAAATTTTATCATTGTGTAGCTGTTGCTTGATGTAATGACATACGTTTCCGATATGATTGAGGTCTGGAGATTGTGCAGGTGAATTCAAACACGGAATATCATACTCTTCAAGTTACTTCTTGACATTGCCAGCTGCGTGAATGCGGGCATTATGTTCAGTCAACATAATAATATATTTTTTCGAATTAATTCAACCTTGCAAGTGAACTATAGGCCCTGCATCATTGACACTAATAATGCCCGACACCAAAACTGAACCCCCACCAATTTGCAGCGTTGAAACTGTGCACCTAGAATTATATCTTTGTCCTTCCTTCTACGGACGCACTGCCTACCATTACTGCTTAGCAAAAAATCACTTTCGAAGAGTCATAATCATTATACCTTATAAGGCCCAGACGGCGTTTTCTGTTCTTTACAAAATCATTGGCTTGAGTCTTGCAACCCAGCCTCGAAATTAAGTACCTTCAATTTGTTCCTAACTGTATAAAGAGAGCTCTTTTTAACATGATTTCACAGTTGTTGGATTTGGAGAGCCGTTTCAAATCTGTTTCTGAGACCGCGGATTTTGATATTAATGTTATTATGTGTTAATAGGGAGATGGGTGGGGGTCATAGATATGCGGCTTCAATGTTCTTGGTTCCATGTAGTGCTTCATATTTTGCCTCTACAGCAGTTTGTCTTACCCGACTTCAAGAATTTTCGTTAATATTTCAGCTGTTTTCATTATTGTTGTTCGTTGTATTTTCCAGTACTTCCTTTGATTCCAATTTCTCCTATTCTTTTTACAAAGTTTTACGGGATTGTTCCTAGTGCTCCTACTATTATAGGTATTATTAAGAATTTGCTCAAGTACCGTTGTCAGCTTTAAAATTCACATTTCAAGTATCCTTACTCCACTAACATTCTACAACCAAGTATTAATGAACATTTTTCGAACTATTCAAGTAATTAAGTATAATTTTGTTTAACATTGAATAAATCTTGATTCCTTTTATAAATAGATTTAAAATTACCTTAACCACATTATAGTATGATTTTTTAATTAATTAAATGAATATTTAAATGAAATTTAATTATTATTTTACTTTTAATTATTTAAGGATTATTGTTATTTTAACATGATATTCTATTTTCAAATTAACTCATTTACCTTTTCCATACTTAATATATATATGTGTGTATATATATATATATATATATATATATATATATATATATATATATATATATATATATATATATATATTCACTTGTCATGCATTTTTAAAATATGGAATCGCCCGATCATCCAAAACACGATGCAAGCAAGCAAAAAAGCAAAGTTTATATATATATATATATATATATATATATATATATATATATATATATATATATATATATATATATATATATATACTGGCATTTCAGCCCGGCGTTGCCCGGGTGGTTGGAGGTGTATGTTGACCAAAAAATACGGTCAATTTTTTAGATTTGGCCCCTATTATGACCCCTTAAAATTTATTGTCATGGGCTCAAATAAAATTATTAAGTTAGATCCATGTCCAAGGAACCTATATCTAAAATTTCAAGTTTGTAGACCCAAAATTGTCGGAGAAGTTTAATAGCGTTCTCAAAGGTCAAATCGTTGAATTTTGACCACTTAGTAGCAAAATATCTGGCCGAAAACGGATCACATCGATTTTTCCAAATCTCAGTACCCTGTATATCAAATTTCGAGTGTGTAGACTTAAAATTGACAGAGTTATTGCGTTGGAAAATGGACACAGACAGATAGATACACAGACACGTTCACTTTTATAGATTAAACGAACATATATACGTTGCCCGGGTATTTGGAGGTGTATGTTGAGCCAAAATAAAAATGTGGTCAACTTTTTAAAATTTGACCCTTATTATGACCCCTTAAAATTTATTGTTATGGGCTCAAATTAAGTTATTAATTTAGATCCATGTCCCAGAAACCTATATCTAAAATTTTAAGTGTTTAGACCGAAAATTTTCGAAGGAGTTTAGTAGAGTTCTCAAAGGTCAAATCGTTGAACTTTGACCCCTTAATCGCCAAATTTCAGGCTGAAAACCGATCACATCGATTTTCAGAAATCTCAGTACCCTGTATACTAAGTTTCGAGTCTGTAGACTAAGCATTGCCAGAGTAATTGCGTAATTGCGTAATTGCGTACATACACAGATACACAGATACACAGACAGACAGACAGACACTTTCACTTTTATAGATATACTAGCATGGGTGACCGGCGTTGCCCAGGTATTTGGAGATGTATGTTGAGCAAAAAAAAGTGGTCAGATGTATTGTTTTGGGCTCAAGTTATATTATTAAGTTAGATCCATGTCCGATGAACCTATATCTAAAATTTCAAGCCTTTAGACCAAAAATTTTCCGGAGAAGTGTGGTAGAGTTCTAAAAGGTCAAATCGTTGAACTTTGACCACTTAATCGCCAAATTTCTGGCTGAAAACCGATCACATCGATTTTTCCAAATCTCAGTACCCTGTATATCAAATTTCGAGCCTGTAGACTAAAAATTGACAGAGTTATTGCGTAGGGAAATGTACACACAGAGACACACAGATACACAGACAGACACTTTCACTTATATATATATATATATATATATATATATATATATATATATATATATATATTATATATATATATATATATATATATATATATATATATATATATATATATATATTATATATATATATATGTTATCTGAGAACAACCGTATCCCGGGGTTCTACTATATATATATATATATATATATATATATGTATATATATATATATATATATATATATACATATATATATATGTGTGTGTCTGTGTGTGTGTATGTGTGTGTGTGTGTGAGTTTCTTCCTCATAGTTTCCGAAACGGCTATGTCTACCTTCAGCAAATTTCACACAAATCTGATTTATATGTTGCCAGTGTATTTAAGGCGTGTTTGTACTTAACATTTTCGCGATAAATATCGAAAACCGAAAAAAAAAAATTGATCTTAAAAAAATTTTTCTCTTTTATAGATAAAAATAATAATTTTACATGGGAATATTTTACATTACCCCGGTCAATAAAGATAATAAACGTTCAGCAAATCATTTATTCTTAACAAAAACAGATTTGTAATCCGGAGATATAGCTTGTGATAGAGGCTTCGATTACAGATCGAATGATCCAGATTACAAGCCCTCATTTTAATGTTTTCTTATTAAGGGTTTCAGTTTTATTTTTTGTTATTAATGAGTTCAGGTTTTTTGTTTTTTTGTTTTTTTGCGAATTAGTCCATCATGACATTTTTTTCCTCGTAAGATATAATAATCAAGAGAGGATTAATTCTATAATAATTAATACGCAATCTGTCTGAATTAAAAAAAATACCATGTTTAAACATATGGTACGATCGAGTAACGCTGTATTGCCAGCTAGTATATATATATATATATATATATATATATATATATATATATATATATATATATATATATATGCTCAAATAACTTTCCAAATATTTTGGCTCCAACTTCTTTAAATATTTCTATTCACAAAAGCACGAACGAATAACCAGTTCATGCATATAAACATCTACATAAGCGTACACACTGAAACACATATATGCATGCACATATATGCATGCATACGCATATACTTAAGGAATCATCCCTGAATATTAGTATATAAAATTAAAATGAGGTAGACTTTTGCAATGATCAACAGAAAGGTGTCTCTGTGACCGTATCTACGTACCCCCGAGTACATAGTTTGTGTTCTATTGAAAGAAATAGCAGAAACATTAGAATATTTTAATCATGTTCTGCAAAAAATAAACTCATAGTAATTCCACTTTACACTTTGTGATCAGATCGGCTTATTATGTAATATGAAATGTATCTAACTTTAATATTATGTAATATGAAATGCATCAAACTTTAATATTATGTAATATGAAATGCATCAAACGTTTATATTATGTAATATGACATGCATCAAACTTTAATATTATGTAATATGAAATGCATCAAACTTTAATATTATGTAATATGAAATGCATCAGACATTAATAGTATGCAATATGAAATGCATCAAACTTTAATATTATGTAATATGAAATTCTTCAAACTTTAATATTATATAATATGAAATGCATCAAACTTTAATATTATATAATATGAAATGCATCAAACTTTAATATAATGTAATGTGAGATGCATCATAATTTAATATTATGTAATATGAAAGGCATCAAACTTTAATATTATGTAATATGAAATGCATCAGACTTTAATATCATGCAATATGAAATGCATCAAACTTTAATATTATGTAATGTGAAATGCATCATACTTTAATATTATGCAACATGAAATGCATCAAACTTTAATATTATGTAACATGAAATGCATCACACTTTAATATTATGTAATGTGAAATACATCACGCTTTAATATTGTGTAATATGAAATGCATCACGCTTTAATAATATGTAACATGAAATTCATCAAACTTTAATATTATGTAATATGAAATGCACCAAACCTTAAAATTGGGTAATATGAAATGCATCATAATTTAATATTATGTAATATGAAATGCATCAAACTTTAATATTATGTAACATGAAAGGCATCAAACTTTAATATTATGTAATATGAAATGCATCAAACTTTAATATTATGTAATATGACATGCATCATAATTTAATATTATGTAACATGAAATGCATCAAACTTTAAAATAGCAAACAACATGTTATGCTCTCAAATTTGAAATTAATACTCGTCACATGGTCACAATTCCCATTACTTTCTACAACTATCATATATATATATATATATATATATATATATATATATATATATATATATATATATATATATATATATGTTGTTTGTTTTGGTTCTAGCGATACGTTTTGAATGAATTCAATTATTTACAAAAGTGCATCTTTACTTAAATGCGAGTTGGGAATAATTTTCCCTTTAACCAATTTCGTACCTCCACATGGGGAGCGGCATATATATTATTTTTTAAATGTAATTATCCACTGACACGTGTTTCGTCGTCTACAACTCATAAGAGTGGTTTAATATATATATATATATATATATATATATATATAGTTAAATGTATTTGTTTTTTGTATACCTGCGATTAATCCAGGGAAAATAAATGGTACTTTTCACTCAATGTTAAAGATAAATGCATAATGGAAAACACCAAAGACCATGTACATGAACGGTAGATTAGAATAATATATTATAAACAGAAGTAGATACCAATAAAAGTAGTAATAATATTTACCATGTATTTAGAGAGTTTAAGAGAGTAATAGAGTAAAAAATATACCGATCAAAATTACATGCATCGTTTTTTTTTAATAAGTTTGTTCAATTTACTGGCTTTTCAAACTCACTTTTTTGAATCAAGCGAACTAGTTGTGGTAGATTTGAGAGTTGGAGACCATGAACGATTTGAAAACATCGAGTTATTGCAAGACATACGATGTTTAATATCCCAAAATTCGAAAAACTAAGATACAATTCAGTGCTTTTTAGATTCCTTTTTTTTTTCTTTTTATTGCAGTGTTTCGCTTCAAACAAGACATACTGCCTCTTGGACGTGAGAGGCCACTGTTTAGGAGCATATTTGCGAGAGAAATATGTAGAGAGTTGAGACACGAGATATTCGTTTTCATTACCTTTAAACTTATGCAGCTTTGTACAGTCAGAGTAGTAAACAACAGGGAAGGAACTCCAAAATCAAGCAGTCCGGGGGAAGAAACGATTAGAGATTAGATTAGATGCTTTTCAGCATCTAGGGATCTCAAAATGATTTTGCTTCTTGTCGGATTAGTTGGGGCTATGTACTCCAACGTGGCACAACTGGTATGAGCTCAAGTCATATTCCATTAAATACCTGTTGAACAAGCACAAAGGCAATAGGTGTTGGAGCTTGGCCGATGGTGTGGGGCCTATCACATTTAAGATTCTTTTTAGACCTAGTCTGAGAGGGGAAGCCTAGTGGTAGATACACCAGCCCAGATGTGGCAAAAATAATCAGCGCATGGACGAATTGTGGCTTATTAAAGACATATTTACTAGCACGGTAATTTTGCTGAAGAATCGCGACTAAGATGTTGAATCAGTAAGTTGCAGCAATGGAAAGAGAAGGCGTTTTGATTCTTCCTGCATAAAACTTCAAGTTATTGCCAAAAGGGTTCAACAAAATCCTAGCAAACCGATGCGAGATTTGACGAGAACGATGGGCGTCGAAATAGTCTTTATACTATTGTTACAAGTTCAACTATTCACGACTAAGGCCGATGAGAACTTTCTTTATAGACACTAGTTTGATATACATGTTTGTCGAAGAGTATAACGTAACCTTGCCGATTCTAGGCGAATTTTCTTGTGTTTATACAGTCATCTCTTTAATATCTCCGTTGCAATCCGCCAGCTCACATCGCCTGTATTAAAAGCATTCAATAAACACAGAACACGACTTTTTGAGTCCAGTATAAATAACGTTGATGCATGTCATTCTTTTGCAATATACAGATATTTACAAGTCACCCATGTTCCCCAGCTCTTAAAGCTACGAATTACGCAGAAACGGCCATCCGTTGCAATTTCTTCCTATTAAACACTTCAAATTGTCCTAAAATAAAAGAATATAAAGACAATATCAAATTTGGTTCGAAGACCCTGCATGTGTTAACCCTAAATGTAAGTAAACTGTTAGAGCAAAGACATAAAATACTATCTAAAATAAGTATATAATTGAATTTAAAGCTACAAATTATACAATTACAGTAACGAAAGAAACAACAAACTTGCAAAAACACCTCTGTGCTTAAAATGACAAGGGGAGATAATTGTGTAATATCAACCATTCCTTATGTCTCCGAAGGCAAATAAAAACATTTTTTTACACAAAATGTATAGTAATCCATTGGAAATACGAGCAATACAATTGGCAAATAAGAAGAGAAGATACACACACACACACACACACATATATATACATACACACACACACACACACATATATATATATGTACATGTATATATAATGAAATTATATATAAGACAATCAACTATATAAAATAATTAGTAAGAAATAAATAACGTTAAAGGGCGCATAACCTTTCGCGTGTCGTGGGAGGGGACATGGTGAATAGCCATCGAGTAGGGTTTAATGGGCTGATGTCGCGCAACGGTCCGCGGGTCGCACCGTCCAATAGCTTCTGAACAGTTTAGTCGTACTCAATTTACCTAACAAGCCTTGGAAATATAAGCTATACATACAAGTTTAATGTGATTTATTTGTATCTGTATCTGCGCGCTTATTCACTTCTCTATTTATTCTCTGGAAATTTTGCCGGATTTATTCCTAATTGTTTTCTCCATATATATTTACACACATATATATTTACACACATATATATTTACACACGCGCGTGCGCGTATATGTATACTTATATGTACTAGAAGAAAGCAGTATATATATTTATATTTATATATATATATATATATATATATATAGAGAGAGAGAGAGAGAGAGAGAGAGAGAGAGAGAAAGGAACAAACCAAGTTATGTGTTTATCGACGCTTCGTATTTATTTTGATACTACCTGTGGATTAATGAGAAAAGCGAAAAGCCACACAAATATTTTCCAGGATAAATAATCAAAAATAATATACACCAGACATTAATAACAATAATTATTAAATATTAATAATGAACAGTCCTAGAATCGGCGCCTATTCTAAATACCCACACCTTAAAACAGAGAAGCCCTTTTTTTATATAATTTATCTCGTATCATCAGCAAATTAATAATCAAGGAACATAAATTTAGAACCTGATTAGTTAACCCAAAGCTTGGAAGCGAATTTTCGCCTATGAACTGATTAAAAAGCTTGTTGCATGTCTGAATATCCTTTATGTAAAATTTCTTATTAATTTGCTAGAGACCGCAAAGGTCAAATCTCTTGAACTTTGACTCATTCGCTGTTCTATGTCTGAATACACTTTATGTAAAATTTAAAATATTTCGAGCAAGAATTGTCTGAGTAATTTGGTAGAGACCGCAGAGGTAAACTTTTTAAAACTTTGACCTTTAACATTTATTGTTTTGGGCTCAAACTAAATTAACAGGTTTCTAGCTGTGGAAATAATTATATACTCTCTCTCACATTCTGAATATATATATATATATATATATATATATATATATATATATATATATATATACATATATATATATATACATATATATATATATACATATATATATATATTTATACATATACATATGTGGGGGTGCTAGCAGGCCAATCGGCGTGACTGGTCAGAAAATGAGCTTAAAAGTGTATTTTTTATTTATTATTATAGAGACATAACACTATTAATTATTATATCTTATTCAATATGTAGTAGCGATTTCGAAAAGTTTAAATAAAAATGACTTAGGTGCCATCGACTAAAATTTAAACCAAAGCATACAATTTTCCCGTCTTTTTCCACTTTCATCTGAGCCACACTCATACACATATAAATAGTTAAACAAAAAAATAACGTTGCTTAACCTAAAAATGTAGAGTTGAATATGCAACAAAATTTAGTCGACTATTTCTGCCAATGTGAACAGTTTTGTTTTCACTTTTGACCTCTTAGCAGACAGTTTTTTGCCGGCTAAAACCCAAATCGAAAATGTGCTACCAATCCAAATATCCTATATATCAAATTTCAACTCTTTTAACCAAATATTCAGAAAGGAGTTTTGTAGTGACGTTTCGCGCACAGATTGAGGTTACCTAGATATAAACCTACACAAATATATATGTATATATATATATATGTGTGTGTGTGTGTGTGTTTGTGTTTATATCTAGGTTATCTCAATATATATATATATATATATATATATATATATATATATATATATCCGTGTGATATTCCAGCTTAAAATCAACGCAATTATGCAAAATATAGAAAATATACATAAATAGAATTCAGCGTAATATTAAATGAAATTAATCATCTAATAAGAAACCGTAAATAATAAATACGTGATTAATAAAGCCTAGTTTTTTTACAGAATATGCAAATTAGTTAAGCTTCATGTAGTTGCTCGAATATTTATGACTTATATTACAAGTTTTTATTCTATTTTGTAAATGGAAAATGTAAGCTTTAAATATCAATGTCAGAGCAAGAAAACCTCAACTTAACAGGCATATATAATTAAAAGAAAAGTATATATATATATATATATATAATGAATCAATGACCAAAGTTTATATTCAAAATTCATGATGTTGACCGCCTTACAATTTATTCCTTTAGTTCTGTTAACATTAACAGTTCTTGAAAGTTCTTGTTTTGTAGCACAAAATCAATTACTTAATTATTATATCAATCCGTGAATCTATGTTGCACCTAACTCATCAGCAGAAATAGCAATAATCAATCCACCAAAAGGATATACATATTTTTTCATTGAGTCTTTATAACTCTCTTCATGTAAAAGTACTTTAAACAAAATATAATCCACTTTACATACGTCTATGCCTAACAGCTGTGTTAGAAAATGTAAAATGTTAGGGATTCTTGTACACAGCTACATATGAATATGTACACATACCTAATATGTTATTCGGTGCATCATGAAGTTTATGACGCAAGTCAAATATTAAATAAAATTATTGATATTAATTTATTTATTAATGCCCGTGGCGCAGTGGATAGAAACTTTGAATCTCTACGTTCTTAGGTGAGAATTATCTGAAGATAGCGGTTTCAATCCTACCCAAAGCTTACTTGGCCAAAACGTGGTGAGATGACAACTATGGATGGAAGTAATTGCTAAGGATGCAGTTAGGAGATTCGGAGTTCCTGTCCTGTCGCGGTTACACCTGACGAAGGCCAGATGAAAGTTAGCCGAAACGTCGTGAAACAACAACTAAGTAAGTTTTACCTAATGTCATATTTGTTATTTTATTAGCCGATCAAACAATATTAGTTGTAGGAATTAATATGATCCTATATATATAACGAACAATTGGCCGTAATTGGATATCGACCGTATTTGTGCCATGATTTTAAAATGGAAAATAATTTTAATCAAACAGAATGTACATTAGCTAAAGTTAACTTCATAATTATATAAAAAGAACTCCTGTCATGATAGAATAAAATTTGAAAATATAGACTGATTTACAAATTATGTCTGGAATCGCACTTTTGAAAGTAAATCAGACTACATTTTGATTTAATTTATTTGTACTTCTAAATCTTGTTTTATTTAAATTATTTGTACTTGACTTTTACGTAAAGTATAATATACATACATATTCGCTTCACGATTGTCGACTAAGAGAAGAATTTGTGTACACATTTCTAAATATATGGAAGTATTTGAAAGCTAGGGGCGTTGCATGCGTTTCCTAGAGAGAAATTATATGAGAATGATTTGATAGATGTTGCAGTAATAAGCTATGTATATAAGTATAAGCTTCGTATATAATTAATAAGTTATGCATAAAAGTAATAAGCTATGCATATAAATAATAAGCTATGTATATAAGTAATAAGCTATGTATATACGAGTACGACGACTTAAGTTTGATATTCCCGAGGCATTTTTACTAAGTGCAAGACAAGAAAAAATTGCCAACCCTTGGTCCTTACAAAAGACAAAAGTAAAAAGCTTGAGGGATTGGGTTTACTATAGGCATGTATGTGAGCATCCACTAAAAATCTTAAATTAATAAATTTAGCCGATTTTTTATGATAGTTTAGGAGCTTATCTATAATAAATCGATGAAAAACAAAAAAAAATATTTGAAAGCATTTATTTTTCTGAGTATGACAATTTCGTTCCTTGAAAAATGAAGCAATGTCTAAATTCACATATTTATTTTAAAATATATGCGATACATTCATAAAACAATGTAAACATCTTTATAAAATAGTTTACGGATTTTCTGCATTCATTATTATGAGAATTTTTCTGTAAATAAATATATATAAAAGAATATGTAAATAAAGGTACTTATATGAAAAAATTACGTGCGATACATTCATAAAAGTAAATGAACATTTTTAGTTTAAAAAACTGTTTCTTATTTAATTCATTTGCAAGTATCATCGCATTGTCCTTCTATATAGTGCTAAAGTTAACAGTGTTTTTTTTTATTATTATTAACGTAATAATTTTGTTACAGTAAATGAAGTATTTGGAAAGAAAATTGTGAAAAATGTAACTGTTTTTAGTCGCGTGCAAGCGACTCTATAAATCACTCCGTCGGTCCCTCGGTCTATTGGTCGATCTGTCGAGCAGTCTGTCTGTCGGTCTGTCCGTAACACTTGTGTGCTTGGCCGTTTTGGTTAAGATCAAAGGTTTGATGTTAATTGATGCTGTTCTTAGCTTTTTAAGCTTTTCTTGGCCTTTTGGCCAAGATCAAAGTGTAGTATCTTACTACATGCTGTACTTATGTTTGTAACTTTGTGATATAAAGAGGGGGATCACTTTTCTGTATTAATTTCATGTAAAATGATCACCCACTTTACAACCAGTCAGTCTCAAAGCCATTCAAGTCATTCTCCAGATCATTCAAGTTGTTTTTGAAGGATTTCAGTTATTTTTTTAAGCATTCAAATCATTCTTAAGGTCATTCAATTCATCCTTAATGTCATTAAAGTCATTCTAAGTTATTTACGTTTTATTTATTTAAGTCATTTCAACCCATTTTTCGGTCATTTTAGTTTATTTTTAATAATTTCATGTCAATCCTACATTCACGCATTCATTCATTACACGAGGGCACGCGACTAATGGCTATCGGCCTTGTTTATTACAATTCCTCGAATGCTGTGTTAATGAAAATTACAATTCTTTTGAAATCATCGTATAACTTTTCTGTTTTATTCATTTATTTATTTATTTTGGTTTGTAATGTTAAAATGTAAATTTGATCGGGAATACAAAAAGCGTGTTATTTGCTTCTTGTTGCTAATGTTTTAAACGTTGAACCAGCGTTTGTTTTCGCGCCAAAATGCTCGTATGTAACCATCAATTACTTTTTCAAAAGGGGCAGAGTGATTATCCCAAACTATTGAAAAAATTAAAATAATATGCCAGTTTTCGTTTACGAGAAAGTTTTATGTTTTAACGACAATGATTCGATGAAAGACAAAAACAAACAAACAACGAAAAGAAAACTTAGAATCATATAGAAAATCATATAATGCAGTTTCAATTTATCAATACGGACAAAGTAATTGCTTTGCTATAATATTGATTCGATGATGAGAAGAACCCATTTCTTTGAAACTCTCCGTATTAAGGAAATCTTAATATTTCTTATTTGAGTATCCTGTCAAAAAATAAATCCTAGTAAAGAATTAATTACAATCTTAAATTGTGTTCTATGATAAGCGTTTTTTTTTTTCTATTTTAACTATATTGGAATTTGTATTCGGTTAGGATTACTAGATACATGTTAATATTTATATTCGCTTTGTGTTTACAGAAGCTTTTGCCTTGTAAACTTAATTTTTACTTCTTGATTTTATATATACAAAATTTATATATATATATATATATATATATATATATATATATATATATAACATTATTAATATATTACTGAAATAAATGCTGAAAAAAGATTAAGCGAAAAACGAAAAAAAAACTTATATATAAGTATTAAAGATATAATATTTTTTTATTACCGCTTTTTCCCCCGTTAATAAAAATTAAAACGCATATTTGCTCTACAACAATATTGAGCACTTTCTTCAGGTTTTTACTAATTACCATTTCTACTAAACTATATATATATATATATATATATATACAAAATTGATTATATATATACAATGATTATATATATATATACAAAATTTATATATATATATATATATATATATATATATATATATACAAAATTGATTATATATATACAATGATTATATATATATACAAAATTTATATATATATATATATATATATATATATATATAGTTTAGTGTTGTGACGATTAATCGGAATCGAAATCGGAAGAATCGACAAATTTGAGGGTATCGGAATCGGTATCAGAATCGGAAGAATTGGTGGTTATTTTCCGATGCCAAAACTATTCTTATAATTGTCTTTTTTTTTAATTTTATTTTGTTTACAGAAAAAGCTTCCATCGCTGGCATTCAATAATAAAATAAAAAATATTTATTGATTTTAAAATTACGAGTAAAGCTAAAATCTATAGATAAAAATAGATAATTCTCCACAATTGTGTAAATTTATTTTTAGAAAAATATCTGCATATTTAACATGTAGTTTTTATAGAAATCGGGGAAAATAACAATCTTGTAGTTAAATATTTAGAGAATCAGTAATTGTATCGGAATCGGAAATTTAATACGAAATCGGGAAAAATATTGGAATTGACCCATCACTAGTATATATAGCACTCTTTGGAATGACATATTGTTTTGTTGTTATGAGTTACTGAAAAACTCTACCAACAGTATAATAATACATATATACACACATACATATGTATATGTGTGTGTGCGCAAACCTTATATACCTACATATACACACATATGCATATACACACTTATATACCTACATATACACACTTATATACCTACATATACACACACATATATATATATATAGGTGGATGGTTTTTGGCCTGATGAGGTTATTTTCCCTGCTAGGGGGTCATTGAAACACGTTTGCTAATGTGTAGCCAATAGCTCTCCAACAATCAATATATTGCTCTGTTTCATGCATTGAGCACTCTTTGGAATGACATATTGTTTTGTTGTTATGAGTTACTGAAAAACTCTACCAACAGTATAATAATATATATATATATATATATATATATATATATATATATACAGAGAAATTAGAAAGAGACATACAGAGCATTATATATATATGAAACATTTATATTTATATAAAACTTTACATATATATATATATATATATATATATATACATACAAAACTTTGCATATATATATATATATATATATACACAAAACTTTGCATATATATATACAAAACTTTGCGCACACACATACATATATATATATAAAAGAAAAAGAAATTATAATTTAACTCAATACTATAAACACATAATTTGTTATAATTATATTACGTTATATTTTCTGCTTGATTTCTCAAACAGTTTACGTCAAATAGCATATTATGTTCATTTAATATAACTTAAATATATTATGTTCATTTAATATAACTTAACTATTGCGTTTCATTTTAAATACGGTTCGGGTTTCATAATTTTCCTCTGAAAGTCGCAAGATGTGTCTTTGTCATCATTTTTAACATCAGCTTTCGATTGATGAGCCCATCCAAGCTTTCATTCAGTTTCTACCCGTACCTCGCCATATGATCTTGGCAATATTGAAAAATCCTTATTTGATGATATGTAACCCGATTTATAAGTCCTCATGCCTTATTCATTTTATATATATATATATATATATATATATATATATATATATATATATATATATATATATATATATATATATTGCGACCGACTAAACAGTTACAATCTTCATAAGGAAAAGAACCGGACAGGAGCATTGATACATTATAAAACGTTCATTCTCATAATTTTCATCACTCAATTGTTTTAATTATGATATTTTATTACTTAAGTTTAAAATAAATTAAATGGTGCTTCCTCATAATTTGGATTTAGCGCCATTTGTAATGAGTGGCGCATTACTTAGGACTTAAACACATAAATATGTCTATAGCGTAATTGACATAAAGCGCTATATTTTAATTATAATCGCCTTACTAAAAACGTAAGAAAATTTGCTTCATAATTAAGATAATGCGTCATTCGTAATTAAAACCTGTTTCTTATTACATTGTGGAGATTTTAAGGTTCCTTCAAAAACAGTGGGGTCCTCTATCGTCCTAGAAAATTTGTTACACTTTATCCTATATTTCTACAAAGCCACCATTCATCCAGTATTGATGTCACTGAATGGTGCCTGGATGATGCATCTACCACATTTCTCATCCTCTTCAAAACAAGGATCTCCTTCCTTATAGGTTCTGCAATATTAACCAACCTGCACCCCCTCCCACATCGCTCTAATATTGCATCTCTTTGCTTGTTTTACAAATATTTTCATAGAATGTGCTAACTATATATATGCTATTAGTTGGATGCCCGCAATTGCCCGGATGTACAATACGCTTAAGATTATATTTTAATGTATGCAGATTGCATATGTATTATCATAGAATCAATCTTCTATTGATTATTATATATTACGGGAAATAATTTGCCCAGTGGATTAATTCCCAAATTAATTAATTAATTAATTAATTAATTAATTAATTATGTAAGTAAGTAAATAAATGATAAAGTCGTTCATCAAATTCCGTCTGTGTTTGTTTACAATATCACGCGAACGCATTGTACTCGCTCAGAATACAAACACTCGACAAACTTGTCTGGATTTAGTTCACAATAAATTTTAGTCTACGTTGCACTGCAGAAAACCTACTGTTGATTTTATAAGATTATTTTATATATAATGGCTTGAATTAAAGTTTAAAATGCAAAAGTCAAATATCATGATTGAAATTAAGATTTCTGAATTATTAGTAAAACGCATCTTCGTGATACGAGGTGCATTCAATTAGTCTTTTACGTGTGGCGACTTTTATTGATATTATACATATGAAACTTTAGTCCCCTTCGAAGTAATCTCTTCCGGCTGCAATGCACTTGTTGTACCTGTCCAACAACTTCTGGAAGGCCCCATGGATATAGTCTTGTTTGAGCGTGTCAATGACCCTCGTCACAGCTTCTTCCATCTCCTTAATTGCCTCACAGCGACAGCTTCTAAGGTTTTCCTTGAGTTTGAGAACGGTCGCAGGGTAGAAAGTCTGGACTATAGCGAGAGTGGGGAACTTTCTTGATGTCCATCTTTGTCAAATAGTCTGTATAATTTAAATCAAGTGTCATTTTTCTATCACGGCAGTGTAACGACTAAAAATGTTTATTAGTTTCCCTAATTAATTTCTGCCTCACAAGTTCGGTTTAAATGCAAGGAATGCTCTGCTCTCTAAAGATTTTGGATTAGGAAAGAATAAAACTAGCTTCAGCCTGTAAGGCTTTCTTTTTAGTGACCGAGGACAAAGAAGTTGATGTGGAGTAGTTATTTGCTTTCCTCCTTACAATGGCAGGGTGAGACAAAAAATCGGTTTTAATGTTGGGTAAGTCCAGCACCCTTAAAAGTGGCATTTTTAATGTGGGAAAAATTGCGTAGGTCTAGAATGAGTTCTACTTCACAGACCGCTGAGAGAAAAGCTGACGTCTAGGATCAGAGCAGATAATATACTTTGCTACTAGCCAAAAGGCGATGGAAAAATGTGATCAGCATAACTTATATGAAAAGTCATTATGATTTATGATTCACTTATTAATTAGTTCTATTTTTCTATTTTTTGTAAAAACATTGTCATCGCAAGCCAAGGCCAGAATTCACTCGAGGATAAAGGTCAATGAAATTGTCAAATCCAAATCCGAAAATTAATTAAATGGCGCTGGATGGGAATCTTTTGACACTGGCTTTAAATATGATGAAATTGTAATCATCTGAGAAGCAAGGCCCTTCGCCAATGTATTCCACAGAAGCGAACCCCTTGTAACTAATCCTGTATCATGGAAATGTTACAGAATGTTAGATATATGGAACACTAAAGATGGGTTTCTATTCGCCGTGGTAAAAAAGAAACGTCTTATTTTAAACCACTTAAAGAGCGGAACGAGCAATTTGAGTTCAGTCGAACTGTTTCCATAGAAACAACGCAAGGGTAGAGAAAAACTAGCAACAAAATTTTGTTGAAAGAAACGGAAGAGATTGCCTCTAGTTTCAAAGTGGTTTCGGAATTCTGTAAGGCAAATTTCTAGGCGTCAATACCGATGAAAACAGAAAAATTAACAAATTAAATGAGAGCATGTTTTCTTGTTTTTAAAATCCCCCCCACAAAAAAATAAGGCGTGAAGCCACTTAATCCAAGGATCTAAGAAAGATGAAAGAGGATTTCGCAAAAACAGAAGAGGGTGTGGGTAGGTAAGAAAATCAGTTGGAAGGTATTTCCACAAGCCGGTGGTTCTTGATTAATTTATACTCTTTTAATCGTGCCAAATCACGTCTTCATATCGAATAAAAACGTGTTTATTTATCATATTTTGAATCCTTTGAGATGAAGCGTTATGAGTTGTGTATCCTTCATAGCTCTTATTTCACCACATTTCGCCCAACTCATCATCTGATATTCTTCAGGTGATTATAAGACCATAAAGTTCAAACTTGAACGGCCGTAGCACAGTGAATATAGGCTTTGAATTTCTACGATTCCAGGTGAGTAATATCTGAAAATAACGGTTTCAATCCTATTCAAGGAGGCCAGAAGATTAGTTGACCAAAACGTGGTAAGACAACAAGTACGGAAGGTAGTAATTACTGGGGATAAGTTACAAGACTCATCATTCCTACCCCGTCACGGTTAATCACCTGAAGAAGGCCAGAGGATGAGCCAGCCGAAACAACAAATATGAAGATTACTTTAACAGTCCGCAAAAAGGAATGAATCACAGAAATGTTTTTCTTGACTATTTTTCATTCTCAGCTATTCTTGAGAATCGACAAAATTAACTTGTAATATAAGCAGCACTTTCAGTTTATATTGTGAATTATTGTAAACAAATATCACAATTTCTTTTATAAATAAAATATATCTAACACTATATGATAAAGAATATATAATAAATGTATTTGATAGATCACAGTATTTCTATTCATTCAAAAGAGATAACAAGTATTCACACTGAAGAAGACTGATGGATCGGTGGAACATATGTGCGATTAAAAGAAACATTTTCGTTTTTTTAAGACTTTTTGTATTCCTATAGGTCAACAAATAGGAAATAAATACAGAAAAGATATGAACATCATATATTTTTCATATTGATTTTTTATCCATATATATATATGTGTGTGTGTGTGTGTGTGTGTGCGTGTGTGTGTGTGTGTCAATTCGCAAACTTTAAAAGTCAAACTCGATATGTACTTTTAAAATTACAATTAACTAAATATTTTTCAAAACGGAAATTTTTTGTGTCCTCATCTGATATCTTCTTTGGTGTAATAAAATATATACAAGTGTGAAACGGTAACTAAAGGGTTCGCTGATAGAATTTGTAAATGCCTTAATTATTTTATCCTTTGTCGACGAGCAGAACTCGAAGTTTTATAAAGGATGTATATTATATTATACGAATTGATGATTTAGATATAAATGTTTCATCATCTATCACCATTTATTACGAAAGCGATCACAGAATTACACAAATTAATAGTTTCATGTGAAGCTTCCTCCCGGTGCAACGCGGCATGTCCCCGACTAGAGCAGGGAGTCCATCGATTGGATTGACGGATAGTCAATTCCCTCGATTCCAAAGACAATGAAAGTATAAGAAGTGTGGAACATAATTTGATCCTCATTGAATCCCAGGCAACATCAGTTCTCTCTACTGTCTCTCTCCCTCCCTCTCTGTCTCTGTCTGCCTGTCTGTCTGCCTGTCTCTCTCTCTCTCTCTCTCTCTCTCTCTCTATATATATATATATATATATATATATATATATACAAATACATATACAGTGCCGGCAAAAAGAAAGTCCGCTCTTGTAATTTTTTCAAAAACTGCGAATTTAAACTAAATTTAATGTAATAATACCTCATTTGATTGGCCTTTTATTCTTCTATAATTTTACCTGTTCATATTTGACTTTTAATTGAAATATGCTAGTGTTCATGTCAATTTAAAAAAAATAACTTCAAATTGAGGAGCCAAAAAGAAAGTCTGCAGTAACAAATTCGCTTCAAACCAGCTAAACTTATCCCCCCTAAATCAGTTACAAATATCCACCAACAGTCAACAAAGCATCTCTAATCATAATGGTTGGTGTTACAGGTTATACAACGTAACAGTTAATCCATATGCCACGACTTTATCTTTGTGATCGTCAGTAGCTAATTAATCTCCAGCTTTCTGGTTCATCCAATCGAGAAATCGGAGGCAGATTGAAATGTGATAAGAAAACGGCACGAAAGACTGTGCAAAAGCACAAAAACACCGGCAGTGTTTGTGATGCCCCTAAATTTAGTCGTTCTAGAGTTACTTCTAACAGGGAAGGCAATGCTTTCAAGATCCACAACCTAAGAAACAGATTTGAAACGGCTCCCCAAATCCAACAACAGTGCAATCTTGTAAAAAGTGCTCTATTTCTACTGTCAAGAATTTAATTTGTTGGATATGTTGCAAGACGCAAGCCAATGATTTCTGTAAAGAACAGAAAGCGCCATCTGGACTTTGTCAGATGCAATAAAGATCCTAACTTTTCATATTGGTCAAAAGTGCTTTTTAGCGACGAAAGCAAGTAAAATAGGCGAGACAGTGATGGTAGGCAGTACATTCGTCGGAGAAAAGACGAAGAAATTAATCCTAAGTGCTCAGTTTCAACGCTGCAAGGTGTTGGGGGTTCAGTTTTGGTGTGGGGCATTATTAGTAACAATGGTCCAAAGCCTATAGTTCACTTCCAGGTCGAATTAATTCGACCAAGTACATAATATGTTGACTGAGCATTTTCTACCCTACTTTTGTCAGAATTTTGATGATAATCCAATCTTCATGCAGGATAATGCTCCCATTCACACAGCTTGCAATGTCAAGAGGTTCCTGGAAGAGCATGATATTCCGTATTTGGATTGGCCTGCACAATCGCCAGACCCCAATCATATCGAAAACGTATGGCATTACATCAAGCAACAGCTACGCAATAATAAAATTTCAAATTTAGAAGAACTTTGGACAAAAATTAAAGAAAAGTGTGATGCCCTTTCCCCTGGAGTATTGCTGCAGTCTAATTCAAGGAATTCCCAAAAGAATGCAGGCTGTCAATTTGCAGAAATGCTATGCTACTAAATATTAACTAGTTCATTGTGTTCCTGTTGTATTTGTGTTACATTAATGTCTTAAAGTGTCATTTTATATACAATTTTCCATTGTGCGGACTTTCTTTTTGCTTCCTCAATTTGAAGTTATTTTTTAAATTGACGTGAACAATAGGTTGTTTCAATTACAATTCAAATATGAACAGGTAAAATTATAAAAGAATAAAAGATTAATCACAGTGGGTATATTTTATTTAAACGGTTATATTAAATTCAGCCTAAATTTACAGTTTTTAAAAGAAATTACAAGTGCGGCCTTTCTTTTTGTCGCCTGTATATATATATATATATATATATATATATATATATATACTTGTTTATTGTTATATAAACATGCTCACATCCCGCTGCTACAAATAGCCACTTGTTTCCATCAAACAACAGATATCATCAGGCAGCAACTTGACTATTCAAAAGTTCAATGAAGGTTATTCATTGAACTTTTGAATAGTCAAGTCGCTGCCTGATGATATCTGTTGTTTGATTGAAACAAGTGGCTATTTGTAGCAGCGGGATGTGAGCATGTTATATAACAATAAACAAGTATTATCAGCTCTTTTTATTGAGCACTATCTAACAACCTCGTTGAATTCATTAGTCCATTACTTTTGAATATAAAAAACCCGAGTATATATATATATATATATATATATATATATATATATTATTAGAATTGGAAAATTATAAAACGATAAAAAAGATATGAATCATATTCAGATGCTATAAAATAAATATTTCGATTAAAAAGTCGATTAGAAAAAATCACTAACCGTAATCGTTATCCCTTTCGTATAAAAATTTCTACAGGAAAAAAAAACATTCAGACATATATCGTTAAAAAGTTTTCCTGACGGAAAGCGCTTCAGGTTCCATTACAATTCGTGATCTTATTAATCGACTTTTTAATCAGCTTATTTATTTTATATATATATATATATATATATATATATATATATATATATATATATATATATATATATATATATATATATATGGTATCGACAAAAACCGTTACATATAGGCAGTAATTTTATTTATAGTATTTTTCCTATAATTATTAATAAAATTAATTAAAAAGATTTTGTTTAAAATATAGCGTATTAAAATATTTTGAGCATATAATTTTGATAAACGTAAATAAAAGGGATTGTGTTGTAGAGAACAGATATTTTACTTCGATCAGCCAAGCGGCCAGCAACCATATCATTGAATAGAAATAAACACAAACTTTACTAAATACTTTTAATATCTATCTGTGTAAGTATACTTTGATAATTATGTTTCTGTTTGAAGAAATATTGTATAATAAAATTATATATATTGTATAATAATAGTTCGCACCTGTGATAAGTGTGAACAGGTATGGTATAATAAATTATGGGGTTTATCGATTTTAGTTTTACTTTCATCATATTTTGCTTTCGTTTTGATACCCCCAAATTCAACCCAAATTTACAACCCTTCCTTTTCATAACCTATCACATTTTAATAAATCAGAGTCCATTTACTGTAGGCTGTTTTTGAACCCAGTCAACGACGGGTGCTTTTGCTAGTATATATATATATATATATATATATATATATATATATATATATATATATATATATATATATAGATATCCGATGTTGTCAGGGAGCAGTTTTATTTCATTATTCATAAGACTGCTCCCTGACAACATCGGATATATATACATATACCCTTTGTTGTCAGGGAACAGTTTTATTTAAATGAAATAAAAGTGCTCCCTGACAACATCGGATATATATATATATATATATATATATATATATATATATATATATATATATATATATATATATGTAATATAAAGCTGAATGTCCGTCTGTGTGTCTGGTCACGAATAGGCTCATATATGGTTGACGATTATAGAAAACTGATCACATATAATGATAGAAGATGTATCGAGACACAGGAATGGGTATGTTTGATCATAATGATGATTTATTAAAATTATGTGGTCTGCGTACGCTCCTGGTCCACAAAGTATGAAAATAAAAAATTTAAAAATTAAAAAAAAAACGTCTACAAGTGTTTTTGATATAGATGTACATAATAATACTTTGATAAGTATGTTTTAAATTAAATAGGGATGGTATAATAAAATTGTGGGGGTCTGCCTTCGCGCCTGGCCTCCATAGAATGGAAATAGGCACAGACTTTAATAAAGACTTTTCATATCTATCTGCGTAAGTATACGTTGATAATTATGTTTCAGTTTGAAGGGATGTGGTATAATAAAATTATGGGGTGTTCGTTCGCGCCTGACCTCCATAGAATGGAAATATGTCATAAAGTTTAACAAGGTTTTTTTAATATAGATCCACAGAATATTGTGATAAGTGTTTCAGTGTGAACAGGTATGGTATAATAAATTATGGGGTTTATCTACTTTATTTTTACTTTCATCATATTTTGCTTTGGTTTTGATACCCGCAAATTAGAAGCTATCTCTTTACAAACCCTTCCTTTTCATAACCTATCATACTCATAATCAGAGTCCATTTTCTGTAGGCTGGTTTTGAACCCAGTCAACGACGGGTACTTTTCCTAGTATATATATATATATATATATATATATATATATATATATATATATATATATATATATATATATATATATATATATATATATATTGTAAGGGAGCAGTTTTTATTTCATTACTTTTCTTTTCTTTTCCGTGCTGTTTGCTTTTGTAGCCAGTACTGTTTGTTTGTTTTTGTTTTTTGTTTTTTTTTTGTAAGGAGTCCCAATCAAATTCAATTGTCACCATATACGTTGTTTATAAAATTCAAACAATTAAAAAAAATGGGTTACTTAATAATAATGCTCGTACTCTATGTCACCTAAATAAGTAGCTTATTTTTTTCAATAGTGTTTTGAAATTTTAAATTCATTTTTACGATATTAAGTTATTGATTCAGTCAAATTGGTAGATAAAAACAAAATTAACTTGCGAAATTTTGTTTTAGTCTTTATTTATAAAATTATGAATGTAACTTTTTTTATAAAATATCTCCCCAATAAACGTTTGATTATTTGAGACGTGTGGATTTAAGCAGAATTTTAAATACATGCAAATTATTTTCAAATTTCAAACGGTCTTAAATTCGTATTATTTGCATAATTCGGTCTGCTGTACTCATCTAGATTATTATTTTTCATAACGTTTCGGTCGTCGCAACCTCCGAATTTTCTTTAGGTTCTTTTATCGAACTCGAAATACTTCTTGTCGAACTCAAGAGCCGCACGAGACCTTTTTATTTAATCCAAGGAGATAGCATGCTCTCAATCTGTCGGCTATTATTATCAGGTAAACGTCTGAAGTAATTCGCAATTACGTTTTGAGTGTCGTCCTCACTGAGGATTAAAACTTTCCAATGAAAGTCTTTCACTTTTTAATAAAAGATTTCAATTGTTTATAAAAAAAAAATGGAAAGCATTTCTATGAATTAAATTTGAATCAACCAAGATTCATTTTTTCTCATATTTAAATTATTTTTCAAATACTTTTTACACATTTTGATTCATTTTTACATTCTTGCATTTTTCAATTAGTATTTCATTAATAACAAGAGTAAAGAATAAATCCATGTATAATTATCAACGATACAATTACAAGAAAAATACATACGCACCTGTTATGATGTTAATATAGGGAGAAATCCTATTTAATTATTCTGACGTAATTACAAATTAATACGAAACAGTTTCTTGTACAGAACTCCCTTTATATTAATAAACAGAAATAGAGGAAATATGTACATAGCTCCAACGGAAAAATATCCTATCCAAAAACCACGTAAAATGACTAAACAGTTTTATTTTTAAATAAGAAAATCAAGATTTATAATGAAACTTTAAAAGATAATTCCGCGATTTTGTCCTGAAAACAGTCTGCAAGATAAAGTGAGATAACCCTAAATAATTTAAATTTGCCAGTTTAAAAATGTAATCTTTAACATGGAAATGGAAATGTATCGGAAAAACACAAATTCGCTTTTATATTATTTGCTTATAAAATAAAACTACTCGATCAATATATGTGATTTTTGGTGCATGATATTTTTTCTGTCATACAGGCTTTTTATTTATTTTATTTTTTAATATAAGTGGACCCGAAGAAATTGTACGAGTTGTAATAATTTAATCAAACAATATGTTTTCTTCGTTTCCTTTTGTTCGTTTTAATAAAATGTTACTAAATAACCTTCATTTCTATCGTTATTTTGATCGGATGGGTTTTGTTCATTAGTGCATTTCAAATTGCATCGGTTTTTCGCGCCCTACCGAGTTATTCAAAAAACAATATTGGCAATCCTGACAAATTGTTATTTTATTATATTAATTAATCAGATCTGAAACCCTTCATGCTTTATTCATATCAAATATATAAAAACTCCTGATTAAACAAAAGCAATAAAAGCGTAGATAATAATCAGATATGAATCAGGCGAAAGAAGATGAAATTAAAATTGAAAACGTCGGCATATAAAATAAACTAAAAAATCAGTTCCGTTTTACTAGTTCATAAAAAGCAGAAAAATGCACCTAAAGAGAAAATACTTCCGCCAAAGTTCAGCTGTATAAATTTTAATTTTAAATTGATAAAGAAAAACAAAGTAAAATCCTTCATATGCTTACGTTTAAACATATGAGTAACTGTGATGTTTAGTATTTTCAAAATAAAAATAAATTAATAATTTTATTTTAAAAATACTAATTTAAAAAAACTGCAAATAACGCATTTTAATTTTTTAAATTCAATTTAAAAAAAGTCATTTAAGCATGCATATTGTTTTAATATTTTATCTTAATTTATTATTAATTTAACTTTATTAATTTTATCTTCATTATATACTAAACTCACTAACTAATCTTCATATATAAATTTATTTTTGATTTACTTATTTATAAATTCAACTTTATAATTTTTATTTATAATTTAATGTTGTGATTTTATCTTTATTCATAAATTTCACTTCATAATTTCATACTTATTTATGATTTAACTTCATTTTTTATTCATAAATTTAACTCCATATTTTTTTGTATTTATAGATATATCTTCGTAATAATATCTTTTTTAAAGATGTATTTATTAAATTGTTTTAATTTATAGATTTCATTTTATATATTTCTATTTAATTTCTTAATAATTTAACTTATGAATTTTACATCGTAATTTTTATCTTTAATTGTAAACTTCATAATGTATACATATTTATAATTATATTTAATATCATAATGTTCTCTTTATTTATTAATTTAACTTCATTATTATATACGTTTTTAGAAATTGAACTTCATAATTTTATATTCCTTTAATAATTCAATTGCATAATTTACCTTTGTTTATAACCTTATCTTTTAATCAATTTTTATTTACATATATATATATATATATATATACATATATATATAGCTTAATAATTTTATTTATATATACATAACTTGATACTTTTATCTTTATTACAAAATTTAACTTTTTAAATTTATCTTTATAAATAAATTAAACTTTATTATTTCATCTTATTTATTATATTTACGTCTGTAATTTTATCTTTATTTATAAATGTAATAGTTGAATAATATTGAAAGTAAGTATGCGATTTATATTTTACTTTAGGTTTGATTTTATACTAAATCCGATCTTGACATCTACACATTACTTCATTAATTATTCAAGTATACATTTTTACATTATATCAATTCATTATTGTATTATTATTGATGTAATTCAAAATTTAATAAGCCAAACGTATAATTAAAATGACCAGGCCGTCGCATTGTTGCATTGCTAGTGTTGCAACACCGTGCTTGTTTTATGAGTATCTCCAGGGAAATTGTTTTGACGAGTTGTTACGCTGTGCCTCCTCAATATAAATGCTTTCAATCAACTCTTTACTATTCTAATAGCGCGAACTGCTCATCTTAAGAATCCCTTTCCTGTTCCCCCGATTGTACCAATATAGATAAATTTACATTAAATATGGACAAACATTTCGCTAAACAATTTCCTCTTACGATATCCGTATGAGTATATAATGACCGTCTTCTCTCGGACCCGGGGGTTAGACACAATATCACTTGTTTTGATGAAAGTGTTTTTGTGGCACGAAACTGACACACCCAGATTTTCGAACTTGACTCACCCAGATTTACGGTCTATGTTGTAAACCTCTTAGGGACCATGAGTATTATGTCAAAGTATAATTTAAAAAATATACATATCTTAAACAGAAAATAAAAGGTAAAGAATTAAATTGTTGATATCACATTCGTAGAACCGATGCGAATTATTGTAAAACGCATGATTTCGATTTTATGAGCTCTAAATAAAATAATATTTGTATTTTTTTCCTTTAAACATTAATTCAAACTACTATCAGAAGTACTATCAAATTCGAAGTGTCACGATGTTGTTAATAAGTCAGCCATTTAAATCGTTCATCGATAGTTAAAAGATGAATTAATTCATGAAACTTCGAAGTCTGAAAAGAAATCTGAAAATATTTAAACGCTTAAGTCGTAAGTCATTTCTTGGTCTCAAATTATTAGCAAAACCTAATTCATTATAACTAAGGCTGTGGCAACAGAATATTCTTTTCATTGTTTTAACTCTCGTGTATATGTCAGTTAATATTTTATGTTTTTATTCAGGGTAATGTGGTTCTTAGTTAAGTGACTGTGTCTTACCGTGTTGGATATATACTCGAGAGTTAAAACAATGAAAAAATATGCTGTTGTCACAGCACTAATTATAACATTGCCAATTTTACAACCCAATAATTTTATGATAATGAGTAAAGCTATAAACCTATATTACATTAGAAAATTCGTTATTATTTTATATTTTATTCAATTAATAATTTAAATACTTAATAATTAATAATTTAAATGATAACGTAATAATAAGTATTAACTATTATTGCAAAAAATACAAACAAACATGAAAGCAAGAATTAAAGTAGGATTATGTATGCAATGAATAATAAAATGTAGGATTATGTATGCAATAAATAATAAAATGTAGGATTATGTATGCAATAGAAGTTCATACCAGCAAAGAATCCGTATTTGCAATAAAGCCTCAAATCCAGATGTCGCTTTCACAAGACCTGACTAGTTATGTTAAAAAGTGTTCCAGTTCTAAACGGTACCTCATCTCATGCATTAGTTCCTCTTTTTAAGGGACATTAGTTTATCGCTCGATAATCCCGACGAGTCCGTTCATGGCTACTTTTGTGCTTAACTAGAATGCTGTCTGGGAAGTCGTCACTCCCTACCATCCCGACTGATATCACATTTTGCTGCAGTGCTAACCGAATAAATAACCAGCGATTAAAGTTGCGTTCATTTTAAGAATTGTTTCAATTAAGACAATTATTATCAAGAAAATTTTTGTCATGATAACATTTACATTTATATGTATTAATGTGAGACCAATTATCAAGACCCATAAGCTAGTCAAGTAAAAGAGTTAATAAGTTTGTCCCGAAGACAGTTAAACAAGAACGTAAGAATTGGTAACAATACTTGAAATCGGACAAAAGTGAGATTCTGTTACCATTGGACTTGAAACGACTATGCTATAAATAGCTGAGAAGCAGTTTCGTGATATAGGGTTCCACTGACTACCTACATTATATCTACGTTTTCCTATATGTCTCTCTATAAAAATCCGCGACGTTTTTTATCATGTTTCTTCATTTTACTTTCTATTTTTAGAAGAAATAATTAAGAATCTCAACTAAAATGCATAAAAACACTAAACCATGTACTTGTATAAAAAATCAGAATGTCTCCTCAAGCAAAAGTGCTAAACAACACTGCATAGTTAACAAAGCCTCAAATACAACTAAGAAAACCACTTTTATAAATAAACTAGCAGGGAGACCCGACGTTGCCCGGATTGAATGATGATCAACGAATATTTCACACTCCTATATTTTTATTGTCATCGAAATCCGTGAAATTGCCCGGAAGGAAGCTTCACATGTCTCCTTGCAGTAACTGAGTCCAAAATATATGTTATTCTACGTTGCACTTTAGAGATCCTACTGTTTTTTTAATAAAATTGTTTTATATAAACTTCTTTCTAGTTTACGAAAAAAACATTAAGAAATTTACGTATGGTGTTTGAACCTACAGACCACGTCATGCAAAAAAAAAAAAAAAGAAAACAAACGTACATTTTCAAGTTTTATAAAATTCTTTGCAATTAATGAAAAAACGTTTTAGAAATTTACGTGCGGAGTTTGAACCTACAGACCACGTCATGCAAAAAAAAAGGAAACAAACGTAAATTTTCAAGTCTTATAAAATTCTTTGCAATTAATGAAAAAAACGTTTTAGAAATTTACGTGCGGAGTTTGAACCTACAGACCACGTCATGCAAAAAAAGAAAACAAACGTAAATTTTCAAGTCTTATAAAATTCTTTGCAATTAATGAAAAAAACGTTTTAGAAATTTACGTGCGGAGTTTGAACCTACAGACCACGTCATGCAAAAAAAGAAAACAAACGTAAATTTTCAAGTCTTATAAAATTCTTTGCAATTAATGAAAAAAACGTTTTAGAAATTTACGTGCGGTGTTTGAACCTATAGACCACGTCACGCAAAAAATAAAAAATAAAAATAAAAAGCACACGCTATCAACTTACCCACAGTAGAATTTTCATGGCCCGTTGTTCTATCACTGTTGTTAAGCGACGACATGGAAAAAATGCTTTACTGATGATAGATAAATTAAAATAATGGTTTCGATTATCGATTATTAACTAAAATTATTCCTAGACTTATACACTAAAGTTCTGTTATCTTTAAAGAAGATCTGTTCAGCTGTTTCGGAGTCTATAAGGAACGAACTCACACACACACAGGCAAAGTTGCATTCATATAATTATAGAGAGTTTACCTTTGTATTGCGGATAATAATTTCAAAGAAGATATACTGGCTACAAACCCTATTTTAATAATCCTAACTACGCAATTAAAACGTCACAGTTTATATACTATCGGGAACTTTAATTGAAAAATACGAATTAAATATTAGTTGATTTAAGGACTGAGAAAAACACCTAAATAATACCCATGAAACATTAAAATATTTAAGCATTACAAATCACACTTTTTAGCAATGTGCAAACACCCTTCTAAATGTAATTGTTAACATAAAATACGGTAGTTCTTTTCAAATTTTCTGCTTTGCAATTCATATGCATTTTATAATGATATAGTTTTAATATTTTAATCTTCTAATCCTTAAATTCATGCTCCTGCTTTATTTTGGTGATTCGTACTTTCACTTTATCTATTATAATAATTACTAGAGCTATGACAAAGCATATTCTTTTCATTGTTTTTACTTTCGAGTGTGTATCCATTGATATATGCTTTTATATAGAGTGGTGTGGTTGTCGGTTGATTAACTGTGTCTAACTGTGTCGGATATATACTCGATAGTCAAAACGATAAAAAAGAATATGCTGTTGTCAGAGCCCTAATAATTACAATCAAAACTACCACCATATCTGTTTACCTACTTATTATGACCTGTTTCTGATATCTTGACTTTTTATTACTTCCTTATTTCTTATATATAAGGATTTTTTTTTCGTTTTTCGCTTAGTCTTTTTTTCAGCATTTATTTCAGTAATATATTAATAATGTTATATATATATATATATCATTACTTCGTTAACATATATTTTAAATGTGTATTTATTTATATATTCATTTATTTTATTTATTTATTATTACTTACTATTAATATCTATATATAAATAGTACAGTATGCGTTCTTTATTTTGTGTGTAACGGTTACATCCGAGTGATTGTTGTTTAATTCTTATGGACTACAATTCTTGTAATAAATAATTCTTCATAAGTTTTGGTTTCCGTTTCGATTATAGCTGAAGGAACTACAGGCACATTTAATATGTGTTCTTACGGAAATCGGGACAAAATAGTAATTTTATAGTTAAATATTTAGAGATTTATAAAGAATCAGAATCAGTAATTGTATCGGAATCGGGAATTTAGTACGGAATCGTTAATTGAATCAGAATCGAGAAAAATACTGGAATCGTCCCATTACTGATAATTATATAAAGTACGGTTTTAAAAAAGTACATTTTGGGGGGGTTCTTTGTTTATGATTTGAAACATTATTGTCCCACTTCACTTTTCAAAATATTTAAATCGCATTTAACAATATTCGAATTTAGTAGAAGTTTTTTTCATAACCAGATCAAATTTAAATTCAAGCACGTATTTTTTCGTGCTAAATGAAGTTGAATTTGTTTTTGATAAAGTAAAAAGGTTTGTCTGGAAATACAATTAGCAACCGTAACAGGTGGTGACGATCACGTTGAGGACGGCGCCATTTAATTGTGGTCATACGAAACATTCCCAGCACGCTTGTAACGAACCATAAATCGTTTGAATCAGTTTTTCCTCAATTAAAAATTCTTGAAAACTACAATTTCGAAAATAAAGAAATAGTGTTCAATTCAAATCACATATTCAGTATACGAATGGGCAAAAGTTACTTAGAATGAGTGCGTTATACCAAACCTTAGAAGTAAATGTGTTATTATGGTGACTACTCTCACAAGTTCCTAACTCTGCATCAAATGAATACCATAATACTTCACCTAAACACAACAAAATCCACACTAAATCGGCCAAGTAATTTCAAGAAGAAATGAAATGGACAACTAAGAAAATATCGAATAGTTTTAAAATATAAATAAGTAAAAACATGTGGGGTTGATTATTACGTTAATATTTGTCTTCAGTAGATAGACAAATTACATAGGTTTCCATGTGTGTGCCCGTGCATATATCGACACTGATGAGTTGTGATACAACGAGACAGGACTGTATGCCGATGACTAAATATATATATATATATATATATATATATATATATATATATATATATATATATATATAAACAAACAGAATGAGCTAAAATAGGTGGAGAGTAACAAAAACATTTATTTAGAGTTCGCGTATACGTTCAACTAGACGTAATAAGACAATTATATAAATGAAAAGTTATATTATTGTTTTATTGCATTGCATATAGTTGTACGTATATGTGATCTCTAAATCAATGTTTTCTACTGTCCCCATACTTTTGGCTCACCTCGTATGTCCATTTGTGTGTGTATATGTGTAAACACACACACACATACAAACATATATATATGCATATATATATATTTAATAGAAATGGTAATTAATAAAAACCTGAAGAAAGTGCTACATACTGTTGTAGAGCAAATATGCGTTTTATTTTTTATTACCGTATATTTCTGTTAAGTTACATTATTGTTTCAGCTATCCGGCCGTTTTTTGCCGTCTGTAGCTTCTTCAGACTTTCTGTAAAAGCCTGAAGAAGCTACAGACGGCCAAAAAAAGGGCCGGGTAGCTGAAAAAATAATGTAACTTAACAGAAAGATACGGTAATAAAAAATAAAACGCATATATATATATATATATATATATATATATATATATATATATATATATATATATATATATATGCAGTTATTATCTAGAGAAACGAGTATCATCATTCCTTTTATTTTCAGTTTGGATTAATGTAAAGGGACTCCAATTATATATAATATATTACAAATGAAAATAATTCAAAATGATTATAATTAACAATGTTTTGCTGTATTTGTATTTATTATTACACATTTATAAAATCATAATAATATTTCGAAATATTTATATGGGTAATGATAATTTGCATTATTCAAATCATTCGGCAAATTATTGTTTTATCATTAGCTTTTATTATAAATGTTCGGACGATATAACCTTTTATCTTCTTCAAGAGTGTCATTTCTAATTTGGGAATGTGGACATCGAACTTGGGAACGCATACGTCATTTCGAACTACATCATTTTTTTAATCGAATGAGATAGATTATGTTTTCTCTGTCATTCATTGGTAATAATACAATTATTTTTCAGTTCTTGCATCAGTCAATAATAATTCGAAATAAGATGCAGTTTTATGGCTGTGACTCGTAAATCAGTTTGAAACTACGTGCAGGTTTTATAATGCAATATAAATAGTTTTAGTTCAGAATGATGCATCTTAAGAAAACCGGAAGTTATATTGACAAATACGTTTTAAAATAACAATGAAGATGCCAAATATAACTTCAAATTATCGAAACAACATAAATTGTTAAGCGTTTTCTTGTGAAGTAAATGTTTAATTTTTACTATTTTAAACCAGAATATGTGAACTATCTATAGCTTACTAGTATATCTGTTTTACGTTTTCTCTGGTTGGATTGAGGCAGTTTCTTAGGAAGGACTGAAGTTTCTCAGGAATATTTAATTAACAAGCTGTTCCGAGTTTCATGTGTATTTTGATGAAAGGAGTTTATGACTTTGATTTTTGCGAATTTTTTTATGGGAGAAGATGTTGCTCATCTCCCATATGTTCAATGAGGGATGTTGGTAACTTTCTAGTGCTTTTCTCCCTAAGAATAAAGAATGCTTTTCTCCCTAAGAAGAAAGAATGCAAACTAGGAAAATATCAGAGAAATAAAACCCAACAACAATCACGCTCAACAACAACATATGGCGACTGACATTTCTATATATCTATAAAATTGAGAATGTGTGTGACGACATTTCTCAACCCATATGCTCAACAAATTGTTTATCTACAGACTTGGAATTAGTACATAGGGTATTCAGATAGGTGAAAAACTTTTTAATCGGCTTTTATTCGAATAAAGGGATACTAAACGTTCAAAATTGTCGTGTCGTCGGATTTTATTTGTTTGTCAACTGTTTAACGAGGTTTAAAAACACTTTTTAAAGATCTTAACAAGCTGGTCCAATGGTTATCGTACTTGGCTCACTGTCTTTAAGTTTTGGTGTCGATCTCAGCTCAAGTATTTTTTTTTATTTACAGGAAGTGAACTGCTTTTAAAAAAAAAATATGCTCGCATGAACATGTCTCCGTTTCTCTCCATTTTTTTACTTTATATTTTTAAGGAATTTAACGGTACATTTAATACCGAGCAACACCGGGTACACCTTCTAGTTGTTTCAAATGTTCACCCATCTAGTACTAGCTTTGCTTGAATCGCTTAACTTCGGTGATTTTACGAGAACTGGAGTTTTAACGCGATTATGTATGATTTTAAGCAGATACTCTAATATAAGTAATTCATAAAGAATAATAAAATTTTCAGAAATCATTTACAAATTAATATTAAAAATTTCGTTAAAATTAATTTAGAAATTAGTTTTGTATCTTTTCTTTAATTCGTAATAAAATAATTTACTATTTTGCATAATCTTTTCCATGATGTTCCATTTCTCAACCTTACACAACAAAGTAAATGATCGTGGGAAAAAAAATACTTGACAAATAAGTGCGGGTTTTTTTTTCCAAAATTAAGGTGATTGTTAATTGATTCGATAAAGAACACCATAGGATAAGTTGGCCGAAGAAACGACCAAAAACTATAAAAATGAGAATAACAGTCCGCAAAATAATGAATGCATCTAATTGTTTCAACTTTGTTACAACATTAAAATGATTGCGGTATTTATTCTCTTTTCCTGGACTAACTTAAGTAGATTTATATAATTTAAATTATGAATTAATTGCCCTCCATTAATGGTTTTTGTTATATTTATTCTAAGTTATTTCGTGAGTATCATATTAATTTTAATTAGGCTCAATTAATATTATTATTCAAATTCTAATGTGAAATTAAAATATAATCAGTTAACGATCTTTGAAAAAATTAATACTAAATTTGAGTGCTGAATGAGGATATACAGTATCGTCCAAAACTAAGGGACGGCGTTTTAAAACCTAATATTTGTTAGAAATGACAACTGTGAAAAGCTGAAATTTTGACAACTGGTAGTCGTTATCATCCATAATAACATACTAAAATTTGAATCATTTACAAAAGATAGATAAAGAATTATAACAATTATTTAAGTATAGTAAGGGACAAAATTGAGAGAAGGAACAAAACAGCATTAAAGAGATTTCAGAGAAAGTGAAACGCTCCAAGAGTGTTGTAGGCAGGGTTGTTAAATCCTACAATGATACTGGCAAAACAGATAATGCTTTTAAAACCGGCAGACTCCACAAACTTCGGCAAGTTAAGATCGAATAATTTTATAATACGCATAAATATTATATTTAATTTTAAAATACACATAAATATTATATTTAATTTTATAATACGCATAAACATATTTAATTTTATAATACGCATAAACATTATATTTAATTTTATAATACGCATAAACATTATATTTTAACTTTATAATACGCATAAACGTTATATTTTATTTTATAAAATGCATAAATATTATATTTAATTTTATAATACGCATAAACATTATATTTAATTTAATAATACGCATAAATATTATATTCAATTTTAAAATATACATAAATTTTATAATTAATTTTAAAATACACATAAATATATTTAATTTTATAATCAGCATAAACATTATATTTAATTTTATAATACGCATAAACATTATATTTAATTTTATAATACGCATAAATATTATTTTTAATTTTATAATACACATAAATATTATATTTAATCTTAAAATACACATAATATTATATTTAATTTTACAATACGCATAAGCATTATATTTAATTTTATAATACGCATAAACATTATATTTTAACTTTATAATACGCATGAACATTATATTTTATTTTATAATACGCATAAATATTATATTTAATTTTATAATACACATAAATATTATATTTAATCTTAAAATACGCATAAATATTATATTTAATTTTAAATACCCATAAATATTATATTTAATTTATAATACGCATAAACATTATATTTTAACTTTATAATACGCATAAACATTATATTTTATTTTATAATACGCATAAATATTATATTTAATTTTATAATATGCATAAATATCATATTTAATTTTATAATACGCATAATATTATATTTAATTTTATGATACGCATAAATATTATATTTAATTTTATAATACGCATAAATATTAGATTTAATTTTTATAATACGCATAAATATTAGATTTTTATTTTTATTCATTATAAACAGAAATAACGTAGATATTAAACTTAACATTAAATTCCTTATAATAAAAAGAAAAAACGAAATGAAACTGAGACACGTGCATGAGAGTATTATGTTTTTTAAACAGTTTAATTCTTGTATGAAAAAATATACTCGAGCTGAGATTGAAATCAAACTTAAAGACAGTGAGTCAAGTTCTTTAAACATTAAACTCCCTCGTCGCGATCTTTAAAAAGTGTTTGCAAACCTCGTGAAACAACTGACAAATAGAAATAACAATCCGATAACCCCAAGTACCAATCTTTTATAGATTTTAACCCTTTAACTACTCTTTTTCCAGAGAAAACCGATTAAAAGTGTTCCCACGTGTCCGAATATCCTATATACCAAATTTATTCTGTAGATCTAAAATTGACTATATAGGTTGAAAAGTGTCTTTACACACGTTTTCGCTTTTATAAATATATAGATATATAGGTATATGTGAATGCTGCTATATATCTATGTACATGATAAACTTCTGATAAGGAGGGGATTATTATGAAATTTGAAATATATTTTGACGCAAGACAGTGAGTATCATTGGAGTATGTTTATTCTCTTTTAAACGCCTACATTTAAAGGACTGACTACTCATACATACAAAGAAATACTTAAGGAAAACAAATAGTAGGCGTTTATCCTTACAATTATACAGATTATCTTTTTTTAAGTTTATGGGATAAAGTTAAGGTGTAATATTGGGATTAATAAGAAGATGTTCTTTGTAATGTCTGCAGTTTATGGAGATTTCTAATCTTTTGTTGAGTAACTTATTCCTGTCTTTAAATCGTACGATAAATAATTTTTCGGAAAGGCAGAGGTAACATTGAGAGCTAAGTGAGGAACATATTTAAGCTTTTTTGAGAATATTGCATTTTATAGTTGGTGGTAGTTTTTTTTTCAATGAGGTCAATGAGTTCATCCACCTTTAAAAAGATAATCTGTATAATTGTAAGTATAAAGGTCTACTATTTGTTTCCTCAAGTATTCATGTGTATGCATATTTTTGGGTTATGTTGAATTTTGTATATGCATGCATTTGAGCATCGGTGTAACTGAACCTGTCTTCATACCTGTGTGCGCGACGTACAGATGTTTGTACACTTAATTCATATGTTTGTTCAAATATTTGTATATCCATTTGTATGTATATCTACTTACTAACGTCGGACTGTTCTGTGGGAATTCTGCTGGTTTTAATATATGTATACTTGTGTTGGTTCGGACCCATACCCAGCACACTTATCTAGCCTAACACCTTAATTATCTAAACTTTAACCAACAACTAAACAATGGCAATTACTTAACACTCTATAAACTAACTAACCAAACTCAAGGGTTTTCTCCCAACACTCCTTAATTTACTTTATTTAGCACTAAATATACGAATCTAGAATTTCCCTTACAGATTTACCTACCCCTACTCCCCGGCATTTATATAAAAAAATAAAATAACATAATTCAAGTTCTTAAAATAAAAAAACTATGTAACTTCCAGAAACGACTTTCAAATAGTAGAAATTACAAAACGTCCTCAACCGTACACGGAGCTTCCCGGGGAAACCTTTGAAAATAATCTCGATACGAGACTATGATAAAAATATCAATACACAATAACACACATTGATAAAAATTATAAGCAATAAAAAAAATTATAAAATAATAACGTATACACAAATGTAAAGGTAGATTGATGATCTTGATAACGCATAATATATGTAAATACTTATGTATGTATGTATGTATATATATATATATATATATATATATATATATATATTACTATAGAAATCTAAGCATACCGAAAGCTAAAACTACCATCATTTAATAAGCTTTAATACTTCAACTGATTAAAATACCAAGTAGAATAAGATCAAAATACAAATTAATAATTGATTTAATTAAACCAGTAAATATATATGGTAGATCAATAACCTTACTAAGACGAAAAAGTGTCCTGGGGACGATATTTGTGTTTCTTCCATATGCATTTACCTACGTGTATAATTAAATTCTGTAACTTAAACATTTACGACTAATTTATTATTCCCCAAGGAATACAAAAATTTAAAGAAAAACTTTTGTATTTCTTGTCGAATAATAAATGTGTATTAAATTATTAATTTACAGAATTTCATTCCAAATTTTCATTTATACTATTGCTCTACATCGTATACTGAGCTTTTTGATCTAGTTAGAATTGTCCTATAAATATTAATATTAATGTTTAGATTTGCTTTAAATTTACAGAAATATTCAATTTGTAAACTTGGTAATTTTTATCCTAATTTATAGTGATAATAATAATTATATGGACTTTAAGTTTACAGTAGTATACCATCTGTAATCTGAAATAATTTCTAAATTTCCTTATATATATATATATATATATATATATATATATAATTTAATAAATGAGTAACTTTAACATTGTCTACTCCTTGCAACGTAGTACGTTGAGAAATATTTATCGCTCTACTATTGCGCAATTGAGCTATCTAAATTTAAAATTGTGTGTTACTTATTTGCTATTATTACGTAAAATTGTTGAATTTGTCGAAACGTTCATTAATAAGTGTTGTTTTTTTTATATTTTATAATATATATATATATATATATATATATATATATAAATTCATATTCCTCTCTGTTTGTTTGTTTGTTCACAATTTGATTAATATATACAAAAGGTCCATTACCTTAATATTTAATTTATTTCTATATATAGTATGGTTCTTTCCAAATGTACGATTACCTCATTTGCATACATATATTAACGAAATCGAATTTATTAAATAGCTGTATGTTAGTTAAAGTTTCTAGCGAGAGAGTTTTTAAGCGTTCTATTTAAGATTATTATTTTATCAACTTTAAATAATAACTATATTGTAAATATATTTTATTTAATTTATTTAGAATTATTATTTGCGACATCGATTTTTTTATAAAAGGGTAGAGTTATTTCCCCTGAAGAGTTTTTTATACATTCCAAAGTTCGAAAGATAAAAAAAACTCTTCCCCATAATAATTTCCTAATTTCTAGTTTCTAGCGTGAAAAAATATTTTCGTGTAGACAGAAAAATGTTTTACTTCATTTTTTAATATTCAAAAATAAATAAATATATAAATAAAATACTTATGAATAAACGAAAAGATCTCATTTATATGTTTCTATTACTCTTGAAACGACTATACAGAATCTTTGAGCGTTCCGGGAATTGCACCCCTCGCCCCCCCCCCTCCCCAAAAAATGAAACAAGTCGAAAATGTCTACTATTTACGAAAAAAAAGAAAGCCAGTGAAAAGAAAAACAGAAGCCAATAAAAGGAATTTCAAACGCTTAATGTTTATAACGTTATTATTTCTACAGCTTTTCCCTTTATTCGCTTTTCAGGTTGGAGTCTGCCTACACTGCTATTTTTATCGGTCTCTCCGGCACTCGCTGCTATTTTTATTGAAACAATTGTTTTGGTTCATTTTATTTTATTTTATTTATTTATTTATTTATTTATTTGGCGGAGGTGAAGCACAGCGCAAGAGCAACAAAAAATGCTCAATATCTGGAGAATAGTTTCTTCTTTTTGTTATCCATTCTGCCGAAATATCTGGTGGAGAGGGTACCAGGTACTTCTTTTTTTAGCGTTTACATTTACATGTTTTTATGGGTTCTTTTTTTTAATTTTTGTGAGGGTATCGAGGTTGCCCACGATGAAATTGATTAATATCCTTAGTATAGCAGGTTTTTTCCAAACAGAACTTTATGTCGACCAGGACGTCGTCGGGTACCCATGCTAGTATATAAATGCTAGTATATATATATATATATATATATATATATATATATATATATATATATATATACCAGCTGTACCCGGCCACGCGTTGCTGTGGCTCAGTTTGTTAAAATGGAACACATGTGAAAGTAGAGAAAAGTTTTATTCTTTTTTTCAAGAGAATGTACAAATTATTTATTTTTTTAACAGATGTTAAGAAAATAAGCAGAAATATACTTCCATCATTAATTATGCAAAAAATTAAATAAAATGTTGATTTAGTGTTTCAATATGCTTATAAATTACGATAAAACTTGCTGAGTATGCACTGTTTTACGGTTGTTGTAAAAATGAAACGGAAACTTAAATTTCGCTTCGTTTTAATCTTTCTTAATTTTTTAATTGTGCCCCCCCTTCAAACGAATATAATCAAAACAGTAACATTCAACAATTGTACTTTATGTATATAAAACAAAATATTTATTTAAAAAAAATTTTTTTTTAAGTTAATAACGAAAGGGAAATAATTCATATTTTTGAACGAAAAAGCCAGTTTGGTATATCTTTTTGTTATTTTTTACATAAGTCCAGCTTACCATTCACATTGGAAATGTCGCCATTTATAGGTTGTCGGGTAGGTTTACAATGAATAAACACTCCAATCTAGTAGATGTATCAGAATTTTTGTAGGAATTTTTAACACCCCTATCACGAAACTGCAAATAAAATACAAAAAACTCGTAATTTCTCTTTTAAAAGTGGGTTGTTTATTTTCTTTATGGATTATACTTCCAAAATAAACTATTAAAGTTGTTTTAAAAGTAATAGAAATATTTTTTTTTTATTTAAAAAAAAACCTAATGAATTTTACGAACTCAATACTTTTCAACTTTTAAACTTTAAAAATCTATCAAAATTTTTCTATTGATTCTATTTTTACGATATTTTCAGGGTCAATGTGAAATTTTATGCTCTTTTCAATAAACCGAATATAATATTTTAGACGCCCCCCCTCATTTTGAAGTGTCTAGTAAAAAGTAAATGGTTAATTTACACACCAAAGTTTTATATATCACAAATTGAAGAGAAAACACAATAAGTATATATTCAAATTTAAAACAAAAAAGTAGTGTTTTTTAGAAATTTACCTGTAAAGTTCGAAGTTTAAAACCTGTTTTATTAAACCACGTTGTTTGTTTTTTCTTTTGTTTTTTTTATGAAACCTTGGTCCTTGCTCCTTTAATTGAAAAACAAAATTAGGGCTTGAATTACATTTTTCGAGTAGTTATAAGCTTGGAAAGACAGGGGGTAGAATAATTCATGCCTCCCATTTTGAAATGTCTATTAAAAAGTAAATAATTTATTCACCAAAGTGTTATATATCACAAATTGCAGAGAAAAGGTCAATAAATAATATATTCAAATTTAAAACAAAAAAGTAGTGTTTTTTTAGAAATTTACCTGTAAAGTCCGAAGTTAAAACCTTTTTTTTAAACGTTTTTTTTTTTTTTTGCATGAAACCTTGGTCCTTGCTCCTTTAATTGGAAAATAAATTAGGGCTTCAGTTACATTTTTGAGGAGTTATAAGCTTGGAAAGACGGAGTAGAATTATTCACTATTTTTCACGAAATTTCTTACACACCTACCAATCTACCCATGTTAAGAACGGCTTTCGGAATAGACACCCTTAACCTTGCCAGAATACCCGAAAAGCCATAAAGTTGACGTGTCGAATGTGAACGATGAGTTGGACGTAATGTAAAAATGTATCGAATTTAAAAGGGAACCAAATTCAAATTTCCGTTCCATTTTTACAACCGTAAAGCAGAGCATTCTATGCAAATTTTACCTAACTTACTGTAGTAATGCTATATTTTTAAGCAAGAAAAAAAAGGTAAATATCCATATACGCTACTACAGAACACCGACCACTCTAATTTGTTTTTTTACAGGTAATTGAGGTCGCTGACAACGAATCTGATAGTCAAACTTGGGGCAAATTTACCGTTTGCATGGTATTTACCCCTGAACCCACGAACTTCTTTCCACCATTTTGCAGCTTCCGTTTATGCTATGCGCATGCACGCTGTAGCATAAACGACGGCTTCACCAAGCAAACTACGTTGGGGGAGGGGATTTTTATTTCCAGGACATAGAATTTTCTAATTTTCAAAAATACATTATAGCGTTTTTTGGGTGGAAAATTTAAAATTAGCTGAATAAAAAATAAAACAAGAAAAGGAAAGCACACCAAGTTGGAGTAGGGGGGGGTAATTTATCTGTTTTTTTTTTTACCTGGAACATAGAATTTTAAAATTTTCCGTAAGTAACGCACCGACATTTACCAATTAGAACACCATTTAACATTTTCCGAAGATTTTACTTTGTACATTGGGGGCACGAGCGGGGTGGCAAATGTGATGTTGGGGCGCCCCCCCCCCAACATCACATCCCCCCAAACAAATTAGAGTGGTCGGTGTTCTGTAGTAGCGTATCTGGATATTTACCAAAAAAATATTTAGGTTTGGCTATAAATTCCTAAACTCATTTCACCCTAAATAACTTAGGTGACTGAAATAGGAATCTAATTGAATCTTTAATTTCCTGAATAGTATGCGAGAATTCATTTTTCTTCGAGTTATATCGAATTCATTAATACGGACTTTAGGGGCTTTTTTCGTAATGTTACTGTAAAAATTATTTTTATTGTTACAAATTACGATGCTTTAAAAAAAGCAAAAATAAATTCTTGCGTTTTTTATTTACTACTGAAAACCATAACTTTAGTAAAGGTATTTTTGTTTAAATAAAATAAAACATTTTCACTAAGAGTTAAGTAAAAATAATTAGTTCATTATATTCTGCGATCATTATTTGAAAAATACTGCAATTTTCATTAAAATTCGTTCATTTCCTGATTTTTTGTGAATTTTTAAGTAAAGGGAGGAGTCAAAATGTGTATACACTTTGAGCGTCGGCATTCATTTTTCGACCAGGTGTGGTTAATTTGAATTCAATTTCAATCACATGGTTACATTATCAATAATCATCTAATTAAACCCATTGAAAATTTACCGATATTGTAAACACATTCTGGTTACATTAAGCCTGTAGTTTTTTTTAGTGATGCAATGTTGTCAACTGAGATTTTTAAAAAAACCGCGAGATCAGGAGAATCCTACAATAAAAAAATTATAAATATAGTATATTCAATATATAAAATGTTCGTGTTTTCTCACTATATGTTTCTGGAATTATATTGAAGCGGTTAGCTTCCCAGAAGGCTTACATATTTTATCAGCTAGTTTTGCCTGTTTTTTTTTTCAGAGAGGGTATTTATTTTTTTGCAGCAAAACAAATAATAAACTCAAACTTTTTATAATAAAAGTTAAATTGAAATATACTGCAAATTAAACATCACAATAATGGTGCAACATATTTTGAAATTAGAAAAATAAAAAAACAAAAGACTTTGTTTTAGCATAGCAAGCGACAAACTTTTTTTTGCCTTATATAATAAAGAAAAGATGTGTAAATTAAAAAATAAACAAAAAATGAAATCTTTCGTCAATTCGTGGCTGTGAAATGAATCGAACCGGAAGTTCAGTTTTATCAACAGAACAGATTCGCAGGAACGGTTAAAAAATATATTTATTTTGTTTAATATTTAAATAATTCGCGAGGTAAATTTATTTTAATAAAATAAAACATACCTCGACTCTAAAGATGGGTTGTCTGAAAATTTCAAATAAATTGGTAACGTAGAAATATGGTTTTATTCTTTTGTAACGAAAATTATTTATATATATATATATATATATATATATATATATATATAAACGCCGGGTACCCATGCTAGTATATAAATGCTAGTATATATATATATATATACATATATATATATATATATATATATATATATATATATATATATAAATGGGGGGGGGCGCTTATCTACAAAAAGTCCATACTCATTCGTGTGAATTATCGCTAGCAAGAAGCAGTATTTTTTACACCTGATGGTCAACAACTAGTCTAAATAACTGTGTTTGTTCCTATAATTCCAAGAAACCACGAATCACATATTTATATATAATTTTTTTATTATTTGCAGTTAAATCTAACAAAACTGCTGCTTGGATAGTATAAAAATTAAACTTTTCATTTGTTTACATTCATACGATACTCATAACCGTAAAGACTCAATTAGTATTACAAATGAGTATTGTTTCACAATACACACTCGAGAATATAATTATCTTGCTAAAATAAAATAAATAATTTTTTGTCAATAAGCGTAAAGCATAATTCTTCGATAAATGAGCGCTTCGATGAAAATACACAGACAGACTTGTATGCGTGCACATATACATAGATTTAGCTTATATATATATATATACATATATATATATATATATATATATATATATATATAAACGATGGTAACACATTTATATATATATACATATATTAGCTTCCTTCAAGCTTAACAGATTATGGATATCAACTGTAAGAGTTCCTGCGCGTGGAACATTTGAGGCAAGAGTTGCACAATCTACAACATACCCGTCCTCCTGCGTCATCGTTGTTAAATATCAGTCGCAAATAGAGGTTAAGGACGACTGGAAACAATACCGAGCTAAGCGGATTACAGATACAGCGGATGGAATTCCCTAATTGTACTAGCCAGATAAACGTTGATTAACTTCAGTTATCTTACAAGAAGCGATGTGTCAACGTGATTATACCATATATATATATATATATATATATATATATATATATATATATATATATATATATATATATATGCGTGTGTGTGTGCGCGCGCCCGTGTGTGTATGTGTATGTGTGCGTGAATTTACTTATAATTATATGCATAAAATATATATGTATTAAACTTCAGTTATCTTACAAGAAGCGATGTGTCAACGTGATTATACCATGTGTATGTGTGTGTGCATTTATTTATAATTATATGCATAAAATATATATGTATTCGCTTTATATGTCCATGTGTATATATGTGTGTTTGTGTTTGCGTTTGTATATTCAGTTATGTATATAGACAAAAGATAAGACGCACCGACTATCATCATGATAGTTGAGTTTCAATCTTGGCTTGGATTACTTGCTTGTTTATCGCACTCGAGAGTTTTTTTTTATGTCGCGACCCAGTCTATCTATGTGTATGACGTATGTATACACACACACACATATATATATATATATATATATATATATATATATATATATATATATATGTGTGTGTGTGTGTGTGAGTGTGTGTGTGTATATATATTCGTAAACATGTATACCTTTACTTATCAATATATATTTTTGTCTATATATTTATTTAAATATTTACAAATATGCATTATATGTGTGTGTATACATATATATATATATATATATATATATATTTATACATATATGTATACGTACAAATACTTTGAATATTTAGTATCTATATTCATATACATACACATTACTTGTTTATGGATATATAGTTATTTATATATATATACACATAATTATCAATATATATATATATATATATATATATATATATATATAGTGTTATAATGGAATAATTCCAGAGGAAATCCGGGTATGAGAGCTCAATGTGGTAAAAAGTTTAGATGCTTGAAAATACCATAAGGTTGAAATAAATTATTGCATCGACAATTATGTAATTTCCGTGTTATATATATATATATATATATATATATATATATATATATATATATATATATATATATATATATTGGTAGAAGCATTTTCTTTGCGTAATTCACTTTTACCATTTAGCACCTAGCATAGGGAAAATAATAATCAAAGAACAGAATATCAAAACAGATCCTGGCTAACCGTTTTTCCTTAAATATTTCAATAAAATGAATAAGTTTACAGGAGAAAAAAAAGTGTACATATTTATTTAACGCATTTTTAAAAGTGTATATATAGACATTGAACAACCCAACCTTCCCATACGCACACATATGTTTTCGAGTGGTCTATGAATTTTTTCTTTTCTTGCATTTTTATTTCAATATCCTGAAGATGTCCTCTGAAATATGGACGAAACCTTGATTATTTTAATAATTTCATTCGGTTTTTCTATTTTTCTCAAAACATAACGTCAACCACCGTTGATATTTTTATTTTTATTTTTATACATATATATATATATATATATATATATATATATATATATCTTCTATAATATAAAGCTGAATGTGTGTGTGTGTGTGTGTGTGTGTGTGTGTGTATGAGTGTTTGTGTCTGGTCACTAATAGGCTCCTAAAGTATGGAAATAAAAAACGTAAAAATTAAAAAAAAAAACGTTTATAAGTGTTTTTGATATAGATGTACATGAGAATACTTTGATAAGTATGTTTTAAATTAAATAGGGATGGTATAATAAAATTGTGGGGTCTGTGTTCGCGCCTGGGCTCCATAGAATGGAAATAGGCACAACCTTTAATAAAGACTTTTCATATCTATCTGCGTAAGTATATTTTGATAATTATGTTTCAGTTTGAAGAAATATGGTATAATAAAATTATGGGGTGTTCGTTCGCATGGGAATATGTCACGTTAGAATGGAAATATGTCACAATGTTTAACAAGGTTTTTTAATATAGATCCACAGAATATTGTGATAAGTGTTTCAGTGTGAACAGGTATGGTATAATAAAATGTGGGGTTTATCTATTTTATTTTTACTTTCATCATATTTTGCTCTGATTTTAATACCCCAAAATTCGAAGCTATCTCTTTACAACCCTTCCTTTTTCATAACCTATCATACTTTCATAAATCAGAGTCCATTTTCTGTAGGCTGTTTTTAATCTCAGTCAACGGCGGATACTTTTGTTAGTATATATATATATATATATATATATATATATATATATATATATGTGTGTGTGTGTGTGTGTGTGTGTGTGTGTGTGTGTGTGCATAATTTTTTTTTTTAATTTTTGTTACCGATAATTTTGGGCATTTTTAAAGAGGAAATCACTTGTCTTACACATTGTAGCATATATCATTAAATCTATATATTTTTCTTTCATATATATATATATATATATATATATATATATATATATACATATATATATATGTGTGTGTGTATGTTATTATTTAATATTTATTATATACATGTATGATTTTCTATACATATGTATACATATTTATATATATATATATATATATATATATATATATATATATATATTGACATGTATTTATTTATATAACTATTTATTAATTTTTAATGTATTCTCTTTAAATTATAGTTTTGTACTTGTTTTTGTGGTGCGTATTACTTTGATGCTACCCGCTTTCATTTTACCTATATATTTATATAGATATATAGATATGTTTTCATTTAGAGAGTAAATTTTTCAACTAAATCTATACAATTTTGTCATAAAATTCTATGCGTATATATGTTTCATTACATATTTATCTCTCGCAATTAAACTTCATTATTTTTTCAGGTATAAAAAATAAACGTGTGAGTGGTACTTACTTGCAACTACGTAATGTAAATATATATACACACAGGCACATATGTATATATATATATATATTATATAGTTTACATATATATATATATATATATATATATATATATATATAGTCATTCACAAACAACTTATTTATCGTATCACCCATTCAATGTGGCTAGATGTACAGTGCGAGAATGTAACTCGCCATATATTTTTGAAATGAATTTCTATATACAAACTTGTAATAGTAAAATTGCTGTATAGACATGTGTCATTAACTATTCAATGAACATCGTTCTACAAAACAATCAGTGTGGATGTTTTTTTCGCTGTCAAGTTTTGGGCTAATCTTTTTTATTATATTTAATAACAAATAGTGTATGTTTGTCCAAGATTAGCTGAAGTATGACTGATTTATTAGAGGAGTTCATCGTTCTCTTTTGTTGTATAATGTTTTTTATAATTTTTATATAAACTGTTATATTTATTGCGAAATAAGGCGATGATCTTTTCACAGATAGTTTTGCTCGTTTTCAGTTTGTGATGACTATTACACTGTATCCTGTTTTTAATGTCACCCTGTGCATTAAAAACATGTATTTAACAAGTCGATACCTAAACTTATTATACACAGAGTCTCTCGGAAATTCCGCTGAAGTTAAAAATAATCTAAGCAAATTAGTGTAAAATTATCATAATGTTTAGACGGGTTTCGAGATCACGTTTGATAGTTTCGTGTATTTTATTTATTCCAACTATTATTCTAATATTTGTAATATTTGTATATTTACAACGTTCTGATCGATGTAACCTCCAGCCTTTTTCAGATGAGATTTTGGAGAAACTTCGCATTTTCGAAACTTCATGTTGAATTCGGGAACTTGTAGTGCTTTTATCTTTCCAAACAACCCCATTTTTATGCGTTGATTAATAAAGTTAACTCTTAATAACATAATGATTAACATTTCTACAAGTTTATTCCTGACAGAACGAGAATAATCTACCCCATTTGATTAAAGAAAAAGTTTTCAAGTTGGAATTCACTTTAGATCATGAGTGCGACCTAAAATTCACAACTATGAATATTAGCTTTCCAAGTTTGAAAAGGTGCGCTTGAAGAAGGGCAGATGTCTCATCGGCCGAAACGTTGTGAAATTAACATTCAAGATAAGAATTGTAATTCAAATAATACAAATAATGACAATTAAAATTAAAATGCCACAAAATAATAAAAATTGCCGAATATTATGTAATAAATAATATTTCTTGACATCGCGTTTCTGATTTTTTAGATGAGGATAAATTATTCGGATTATTTGAATTTATCACAACCCTGCAGTCGATGTAACCTCCGACCTTCTTGAGGTGCACAGTGAATTTCGAAGGAACCATTTATTTAATTCAAAGGCGCCGTACGCTGTCGTTCCGCCAACTATGACTGAATAAAGGTCCTAAGTAATTTGCAATTTATTTACTTTTTACTTTAAAATTGAATTTTTCTATTCAGTACGCTACGGCTCCTTGCTAGTCAGTTATGGATGAGCAACGGGAGCATGCTACCCCGTACGTAAAGAAAGGGTTTTGTTTAGAATTCCGTGCAGATTCCCGAGTTCGACAGAAACATTCTCGAGTCGGACAAGATACACTTGAAGAAAGTCGGTAATTACATTAACAGAAGCATTGTGAAAATGACATTCAGGATGAGAATATTAAGGTAAAGAATCCAAATAATACGAATTTCTTTGTATATAAAAATATTTGTCACTAGTGCATTTTAGTTAAGAACAATATTGTGTGTGTTCATTTTCGGAAATGTTTTAGTAGAGTAAAAAGAGGAGAGAATTAAAAATGTATGTCTTCAAACTAAACCTATATCGTAATTGAAAAAGAATTCTGTAAAGCCAAAGTTACACGACAGAAAACATTACCGATACATTTATTAGATTTTGTTTTGTTTTTATTATTTATTAGCAAAAATATTTCTTGTTACATTTTTTCATTTTACAAATAATACGTAATATTCTATCTTTAGAAACAATTCATTTAAAAATATATATATTTTAAAAACTTGAAATGTATTATTCAGTTCAGAATATATAAAAAAGAATGGAATACATTATTATAAAACGTTCTCTAAGAAATGTATTTATGTAGATGCAATAGTCAAATTTGAATTTTTTTAACTGCTTGCAGTGTTTTGTTTTTTTTTAATGTTATTTACGAAAAAAAATGTTTAAATCATTACATATTTACATTTTTGTACAGCAACTCCTCCTAAAACAAAAACACAAAATGATTCCCGATTAGATAAAGTGCATTCGTACACAATATTTTAATAATAATGCCGTTCGCTCATACGCTTGCCATTGTATGATCCTCGAGCTTATTTTTGTTTCGAATTTCTTGTAATATGTTCTCATGGACATACATAATATACAACGATTACGAATAGTTTTTGTTACATAAATAATAATTTATTACACATGAAATATGAGCACAACGCAAATTACACAAATATGGAATATAATAGATTCTACAAACGCGTTTAAGAATTTGACAAATCTTCACCTTTTTTTAAAATAATATTTCTAAGAAATGAAAATTATAATTTATAGTTATCGTAAAATGGTCAAATCCTCGCCATTGTCTGAGAAAAAATAAGAACACTGTATCCCAGCTGGCGGCACCTGGCCTATCATAATAAAAATTGTAATATATGGCCATGTTCTGAGACAAGATGACATGAGACTTCTCGTTATTTGAGGAAGGAGAGGGGTATCGACGAGGAGCCATGTTGACCTTAAAATATAAGTTATCGCATTCTGAATAAAAATGAAAACATAAAATTGTGATGTGAATAACATCACAATTTTATGTTTTTATTTTTCTTTTATTTTTTTCTTTATTCATTTCTATAATTTTCATATTTCAAGTTACAAATAAAATAAATGTCGCATTTTCAAGGTTTTTAATGCCCATCGCGAAACCAAACCATTAGTGAATGTATATATATATATATTAATATATATATATATATATATATATATATATATATATATATATATATATTAATATATTCACAAATGTTCTGCTTTCGCGATGGGTATTAAAACACCTTGCAAATGCGACACATATAAATATATATGTATGTATGTGTGTGTATATATATACATATATATATATATATACATACATACATACATACAAAATCAATTCAACTATCTTTTTAGACTTGTTCAATCAAACGAAGGCACACTGCCACTTGGACGTAGATGGTTAGGGTTTGAGGCCATAATCTACAGGGGCAATATGGTGAGAGTTGTGAACGATATGTCTACTCACATTACATTTAATATTTTGCGTGTTAGTACAACCAGAGAAGCAGGAGAGTTAAAGAGAATTCCAAAGTTTATCAGTCTGAGGGAAGAAAGTATTGGAGTAAAAGGCCTTCCAGTATCTAGGGATCTCTACAGTTTTTAAGAGTTTCTAACTGAAAACAGGCACAAGAATGCAACATTCCTGTAATTCGACCCAGGTTGGAGTGTGGTTGAAAGTGTGTGACATATTAGGTTGTGTGGCCAGAGTACCTCACCCATCGACGAATGGTGTCTTTGAAAAGATACAGATAACTGTCAGGTGTAAGTAATTTTGTAGCACCGTAAAGAAAGCCTACCTTATTTGCAGCAGCCTCGGTAATATCTTTAATATATTTGTTCCAATTCATGTTGTCTGTGAATGTTAAGCCTACGAATTTAAACGAAGGGCGTTCAGGTTATCTATTATTAATCATGGGAATCGATAATTGAGGTTTCTTGTAATTGTTAACGGAAAGAAACTCATTCTTAGCAGCATTGAAGGTTTTCATCTTTTCACGGACTCATTTCACTACGGATTGGGTCTCATTCTTTTGCAGCACTTATCAAACACCCGGAAGTCACTTGAGGATAACGAGTGTACGGTAGGCACTGAAATAACAGCGTATTAATAGTGATGACAATGGAGTTGAAATGGATTATTTAGGAGGGCGGTTCAACTAGAACTTGTTTACATTAGATTTAAAGACGATCATATTGTAGTCGGCTGGAAAGCAGAGTTCCACAGGCTGACAGTTCTATGAAAGAACGCGTAGTTCATGGGATTGGCGCTTAGATTTCGGCTCAGGTAGAGAGTGGGGAAAACTGTTAATGGTTGTTGTAGCTGGACGAGTGGTTTTGTAAAAGTTTGGCTAGGGGGACCATAGATTGAAGCTCAGACGAGTACTTGGCATGAAAATAACGATAAAGTAGGGACGGGTACGCAACGTCTTTTCTGTGGGAAATGGTTTGCAGGGAAGAAAAAAAGGGCATCACGTATAAGGTTTCGAAGCTAGTTTTGAATTTTGTTAAGGCAGGATAGGATGCTACGAGCAACTCTCGCCCAGGTATGGAAACAGCATTCTATTTGAGGACGTACTAGGCTCTTATACATGTAGAGAATTACGTTAGAAATTAGATATTTCTAAAGTAATAAAAAGACGCAACCATGTTTCCGGCGATCATGGCAAAAGATTTAATATACGTCTTCTATTTCAGGCCGTTCTCTAACGTTTCAAACTATAGGTTTCTTTGTAAAAGTCCACTCGAAAAAAAATGTATTAAAACCTTGTATACGGCTTTATTTTGTATTACATTCGTGTATTTTATCACAACAAAGGCGAGGTAGGTAAAACTGCTTGATTAACAGACGAAGCCTTTGTTTGCAAACAGCAAGTAACTTATATTAGATGCGATTTGTATCGACACTTTTGCGCTCTCATCAAAGACAGAATCGGTAACACATCCTGAACACACAGCAGTATCGGCAGAGAACTGTAAGAAATCAAAATATGCCGGTTTTCACGCCGGATTTGTGTTCCAACATATCGTCTTGGAGATAAATGGAGTGATAGGTCTTGCTTCAAGCGACTACGTCAGCATCCTTAGTCTATTAATGAAGCGCTACACAGGAGACGATCATGAACTGACTTGGCTCTTAGAGCGCCTTTCCATTGTCACTTGTTTTGGACATATCAAGACACTCGATTTAACTTCCTGATATTTCGTGTAATCTTAATTATTCTAACTTCTGTTCACGTCTAGAGTGTTAAGAGCACAAGATTTCGACCGTATTACTATGATTATTCTTTTTAATACCTACGGACACTAGGGTCTATTTGGAATCATCAGTGCAGGGTATCACGATTATCGCCGGTCGAGAAGTCTTAGCCCGGCACTGAAGCCACCTCTGACTCCATTAGCAAAAAAGAAACCCACGCAGTCACCGTTAACCGCGAGAAATACAGTTGAAATTTAAACATTTACTTTTTTAAATGTCAAGACGGTGATAGTGAGCTAATGATTATGACATCATGATCTGCGCACGGAAACTTTAGTAACCGACCTTTTACTTCAACTTAAACTGTTCAATAATAAGAACTGAGTTCGTAAAGGGGTTGACATAAGTATTAAAATAATTGTATATATATATATATATATATATATATATGTGTGTGTGTGTGTGTGTATGTATGTATATATATATATATATATGTATATATATATATATTGTCTGCAATTCATTTCAATTTCTGTATGATAATTTTTTATAAAATTTAAATGAATATGATAAAATAAAATCACACATTTGCACGATATCCTGGGGGTCAGATTTTGAAATGAACATCGATAAAAAGCAAGTGATATTTTACTTTATTTTCAGAAGTTTTAACTTTTGAATATTGATAAGGATTGTTATTTATATTTTTCGAGTTACTATTCTTACCATGGTTGTTATTTTCGCAATATAAGAACCAGCCTTTTACAGGTGCATTTTCTTTTAATTTTGGGGTGTTTACGTCGAAATTACGAACCGATTCTCTATTTCGAGCTGAATCCCTTAATTTAGATTATGGTTGATCTTTCAGCAGTAACCGAATAGAAATGTTAAGTTTCTTATAAATTACTGAGGCACTTTTTGTCAGGCTATTACTAGATCTCTTTATGAGATTTGTGGATACATATATGTTTAATTACAACTCCTCTGCTTCTCAAAACTTGAGGAGCAAAGCAGTGAAGAATAATAATTTCCCTCAAGCAGGTCAATTAACCATACTATAGTAGCGGGAGATTTTTAGGGAATATCAAAATACAAATTGTTGCAATTCGCATGTGTACGCTTATATACTTTTATCGATCCTATTTTTGTTGTTTTTGCCAAAATTTTTCGCCTCCCAAATGATCTCATAATAGTAAAACAGATATTACTTTGTCCCCTTCAAAAGAAACTTTATTCCTGTGAGGTGATCCTCATCCTAAAAACGGAAGAGAAAATTTCCGGGGGGATTGCAATTTTACAACACTACATTTCGTCGAGGATCATCGTTTGGGAACAGAAACGCTACTACACAACTCTCTTCTATTAAAAGATAATCAAAATGATAAAGTAAATTAGATGCTTGTTCATTTAAAACGCATATTATTCTTATGGTTCATTGGCGTTTTACCGAAGATCAAAGTGCAATACCTGTTTTCAGCGACGAGGAAACATCATACGTTCGACCATCGATGAAATTATTGAGTTTGTCTCTTTTTTTTTTTTTCATTTTTCTTAAACTTTTTCTTCTAGGGGATGGGACATCCAACCAGATGTCTGACATTTACCCGTATTTTAGTGAGTCCAACCAAGATATCTTTTCAGGATTCTAGCCGTCCCTTTCAGTGCAATCGTTTGTATTTCACTTGCACTTGATTCACCGGGTATGCTTGCTATGTACTTTTTAAAGTTCTTTTTCATAAGCCCAGTTGCTCCTATGATGACTGGTATAATTGAAACGTCTTTTAATTTCCAATTTCGTTTCATATCATACATAAGTCTTTGATATTGAGTAGAATATAAGCAAATATGCGAATGCAAATTAAATATGTATATTTCAGAATATTAATTTGTTAGAAGCTGTTTATGAAATAAATATGCAAATTAAAAATCCTCAAAGCTAATTTATGATATTTGCAGATTATTATATATACAGTATTTCAAATGTATACGGTGTATCACATAATGAAATAAGAACACCATGTTAATAAAATTGGAATAGTGGAAAATATCCGCACTTATTCATTTAGACGAGAATAATAATGCAAATATTTTCATGACTGAAATCAATGCCAATGTTGGCGCTACAGACTAGTTTATAATTGTCTTGCAATTATAAATTACCGTAGTTATTTTTTCTTATATTAAATCTATTATATATAGACACACACACGTATATATAATAATATATACATGTACATATATATGCGTGTATATATATACATATATGTATATGTGTGTATGTGTGTTTAGTAAATGCTATTTATCTTAAGAAAAACCAATGTAGATCTTCAATTACTGTTGTAATAAGGTATTATATTTTTATTAAATAATATAAGTCATCATGAGACCACAAGTTACCTATTACAGCCAAAGTCGGCTATATACAGCATTGAGGAAACTCTTCAAATCTTAAGCAGACGTAATGGCCCAAATCGCCTACCAATAACTTCCGGTGATATTCATGGGATAGAGTGTTTATTGTAGACCACCGGAAGTTTATAAAAGGTTATTTTAGCTCTCACGACTTTTTCTTCCTTCCGGTCACAAAACTTTTTTGGATGATCGGAAATAAGTCGTTTTTTAAGTCCCACAGATCAGGACAATAATTTCCGTTAATTTTTTTTCCCATAAGTTGAATAACGCAAAATATATGCTAAAATATTCACCAGGTTTGGTAATTTTTTAAATAAACGTCCATTTTAATTAATTTATTAATCCAATGCAATTAACTCGATAAATAAGTGTCCTATTATTAAATTTCATCTCTATTTCTATTGCTCTTTTCCATTGTGTGTTGTTTGATTGGCTTTTCTTTTATTCATTCCCTAATACAATCTCTTTCTCCCACTTTATGTCTTTATGAACGGCGAATTAACTTCTCTCTATTTCTGTTTGAAAACGACGAATTAATTTCTCTCTTTAACCTTCGTTCTTATTCCTTTTTCACATCTTAATTATACGAGATCAACAGGAAAACGTGAAGTAATAATTTTATTTAACACGGATAGATACAGAGAGAAAGACAGGGGAAGAAAGGCAAATAGAGATCGATCCAGAGAAATAGAGGCGAATATTCAAGCAGAAAAACGAATTTTAGATTTTTTTCTCATATATTTGCATATATATGACAAAATTATTGAAATAATATTTTAGCGTGAAGAAGGGGTTTCGTCTTAATTTTGAGACTTCCTAGACATGATTGATTAAAAATAAAATAAAATACTAATACAATATTGAAAATATATTTTTAAATAATGTACTCGGATTTTATTAAGATCTATCATAATGACTGTGTAGTATTATCATTTAAACCTTTGAATTTATTGAACTATGCTTTCTAATACAAATGCAATCAATAGACACGTCTACGGGAAGGACTGTTCTGATAAGTGTAGATTGTGTGGTGTGACTCACGAAACAGTGTCACTCATTGTTAATGCTCAGAAAGATTACAAAAATCTGCCAGGACAAGGTATGTGCAAATCTGCATTAGAGTTTACGCCAGCAGTTTGAAATCCAAGTGAGGGACAGATGGTTCCAACATTAACCAGAAGTGGTCGTGGAAAATAAGGAAATTAAGATTCTCTGGGATTTCATAGTTCTGTGTGACCGAGAGATAAATCACGAATTTATAAATGAATATTGTAATGAATTAAAAGACCAATGAATGTCAAATTATTGATTTGGCTTTTCCAAGTGAAGTCAACTTATAAGGAAAGAAGAATTAAACACTATGGAACTATTAGAAACTGGGGATGGTGATTGCTAGGTTGTGGAACAAGAAAACACTCAGCCAATGCCAATCAACATAAGTGCGTTTGGCTCAATTCCAGATGATCTTAAGAAATTCCAGATGATCTTGAGAAAGAGTTGAACTCGCGAATCAAGTACATCACCGTACTCTAGAAGTCAGTTCTGCTTGACACATCAAACATCCTACGCCAGGTGCTTCCCATCTAATTGACCCCTTCAATATGCTCACTAGCTTTGGTGCAACTTTTAAAACTTGTTAGTTTCAAGATTGTATTAAATATTTTTGATGATCAAATTGATTTGAAATAATTGTACAAAATTCATAAAATGTGTTTTTTGGGGGACAGAAACTCAATTTTCTTTTCATCTTTTAGTTGACGAGCGCCAAGCAAACTTTTCATGGATAGAATTTACTTGCAATGAATTACTGTCTCTGGATCGTATTGTAGTGGGACTGATTCTCTATTGGTTACAACTCGATCTTCAAGTACAATATTGACAGATGCCCGTCCATTAAGTACTCAGTTCACAGTCATGGTTACTGTAAGTACTCTCATAGTTTTCCTCATCTTTCAGCTGGTATTAAGTTCAGTCTCATAATTCATGATCCTAGAGTGGTTCTTAGACTTGTAAAGCTATGATTCAATACGTGTGTAAACGTTCGTAAACGTTTTGATATTACCACCACCTAGCCCACATCGAATTTAAACATTAAATTTGCAACGCAATTTATTTTTTAAATTTATTTGGCTTGAGGCTAGTTTACGAAAGTATTTCCACTCATAGCGACAGTTTATTTTTAAATCCGTGATTAGATTTTAAATACATAGGTAAAGATTTAAAATTACTGTTTTTATCATTGTAATTAATAACAGCGTTGGTTTATTTTTCTAACTAAAATACTACTACTACTATTAATAATAATAATAATAATAATAATAATAATAATAATAATAATAATAATAATAATAATAATAATAATAATACGATATCTGCTAATAATAATGCACATTCTTGTTCCCAATATGGAACGCCACGAATAAAATGTTGTGCTCATTTGTTTTTAAAATTACATTATTTGCTTTTCTATTTAAATTTCTTGTAAATTTATTTGTTTTTTTTTTGCATTAAATTTGAAATATTATGCACAGTTTTCTTCACTTGTTTTTCAAACTTTAAAGAAATTTAGAGTTGGCGTTTACGTCTGAAAAATTTATGTTCAGTAATTTTTAATGTGAAAACAAAGATATTAGGTGGAAAGGAAGGCTCTTGCGAAATTTTCATTTAAATTTCAAATGATGTATTTTTAAATAAGTCTTCGTTATAATACCTTTATTTTATATATCATTTTGAAGAGCATTTTTTACTCCATATAATTTTTAAATTACAATCGTTTTTAAACTATTATGTCTTCTTTTAAAACGTTAAATACAATATTGATAAAAGAAAATTCGCACAATTTTCTTATTTTAATTTAAGCTTGGCTGAAAAGCTGCTGAAACAGCTCCCGATATAAACGAAGCGTTTGGCCCAGGAACCAATACTAAACCCACAGCACAATAATGGTTTAAAGAATTTCATGGCGACGAGGAAAGTTTTAAAGATGATGAGCGTAGAGGTCAGCCATCGGATGGCGACAACGATTAAAAGCTTTAGTCGAACCCAATCCACGCAAACCTTTTCAAGAACTTGCTTCTGAATTAGGAGTAATGTTCACGACGATTTCCAACGACTTGGAGAGATTGGGAAACTAAACGATAAATAGGTTCCTCACGAATTGAACGACAAACGACTCTCATATACCTTTCACAACAAGAACGACCAGTTTTCCGACAGAGGTTCAGAGTTGCGATGAAAAGTGGGTTCTTTACAACAACCGGCGACGCTCAGCTCGGCGGTTAGATAATTTTAGAAGCCAGAGTTACACTAAAAGAAGATCATAGTGATTATTTGGTGGTCTGCGACCGATCTCATTCATTGCAGTTTATTGAATGCAGGCGAAACTATTACAACGGATAAGTACTGTCAACAAATGATTAAAATTCATCAGAAACTTCGACAACAACACCTAGCATTAGTCAACAGAAACGCCCAATTCTCATCCACAAAAATGCCCGACTAAATGTTGAAAAACCGACTTTACAGAAATTGAATGAATTGTCTCATCCACGAAACTCTCCAGACTTTTCACCACCGACTACCACATTTTCAAGCATCTCGACAACTTCCTACATGAGAAATGCTTTCCTTAAGCGATATATAAAAAAAACGCCTTCAACAATTTCATCGCTTCCAGAAGGCAATATTTTTATGTTATTGGAGATTCGAACCTGGCCACGAGGCCATCTCTGACTCCACTAGCAAGGAACTAACCTAACAGTCCGCGAGAAATATCATTGAAAATTTAACATTTATTTTGTTAATGTTAAAACTATATATATATATATATATATATATATATATATATATATATATATATATATATATTTATATATATATATATATAACGAATGAGAAAAAATATTTTTTTGTATAGTTTTAAAGGTTAAAAACTTCCAAGACTATATATATATATATATATATATATATATATATATATATATATATATATGACATTTGTCTTTAATAAATTTGGAGTATACACACAAAAATTATATAGATGTACCGATTTTAAGAAATGTTAATTTACATATACACCCATACTTGAATAAATTGGATACAACTCCTAAAATCTAACATGTAAAATATGATTAATATATATATATATATATATATATATATATATATATATACATATATATATATATATGTGTGTGTGTGTGTGTGTGTGTGTGTGTGGTACGAAATAGAATATAAATTCTGTAAATTAGAATTTACAACAAATTTATTATTCGACAAGCAATACCAGTTGAATATTTTTTAAATCCTTATTATGTGGAGTTTCAACGACTGGCTCTTAACCATTTTATGCATTTTATTGTCCTCACTCGCATACTGCATTTTCTCGTCCTCATCGATAAGACAATAATAAACGTTTTACTTAGTACCTTTTTCAGTAGAAAATATTCTTCTGTAATTTTAGAATGCCATCTTTACATATAGAATTTCCTTTTCAACCCTTTGAATTATTAGAAATAAACATATATATGTAAATATATGTAAAGTTAATTATGATTTTTAATTTAAACAAAAGTGTAAAAATTAAAAAAATTGATCTTTTTATTTATTTTTTTTTTGTCAATTTTTCTGATAGTCATTTTATAATAACAAGTAAGAAAATCATAAAATACGTATCGCATGTCTTAAAAGAAATTTCGATTTTTTCATTGATCATACTATATCGACAATATTGATAACATTAGATGAATTGTTTTATAAGAAATACACAGCCCCAAATATTATAAAGAGAAACATGTCCTCTCCTACATTTAATAATATTATATTATAAGAATTATTACAATTTTATTAACATTTTTATTGTGTCGCTATCACCATTGTTGTTGTTATTATTATTTGTTATTATTAATGTTATTGTTATTTTTGTTATTTTTATTGTGGTTGTTATTGTAATTGTTATTTTTTATATTGTTATTACTATTATTGTTGTTATTTTATTATTATTATTATTATTATTATTATTATTATTATCATTATTATTATTGTAATTGATATTATTGTTATAGTTCTATTAATATTATTGTTGTGTTGTTATAAATATTTTTTATAATCGTTATTGAAATTATTATTAATGTTCTTATTGCTATCATATATATATATATATAGTTTTGAAAATAATAAGCGGAGGTTACTCGAGAGCTCTTTCGGCTATCATCTCACAGGAGAAAATCGATAGCGTACAAATCTCCTGATGAGATGATAGCCGAAAGAACTCTTGAGAAACCTCCCGCTTATTATTTACAAAACTGTATATAAATTCTGTACCTCCAAACATATATATATATATATATATATATATATATATATATATATATATATATAAACGTCTCTGCTCAGTCTGGCCAGACTATAGATATCCACTGTAATATGCATACGCGAAAAGTTTTGTGGTAAGAATTGTGAAAACTCCAACTACATCAGTTCTAATCGGCATTATTTAAAAATTTCAGTAAAACGAATAAATTTAGGTCGTGGAGGAAATCGGGAAACACATACAGCGCCTACTATTATCAAATAATCACGTATCTGCTACTAGCCAAGCTCATCGTTGCTAAACTTCGGTGATCTGAGAGAAACCGGCATGTCAACGAGATTATGCTGTATATATATATATATATATATATATATATATATATGTATGTATGTATGTATGTATGTATGCGACGTATTTCAAAATGGTAGTTTAAAAATTCATAGCCAGAAACATACATTTTCATAATCTACGCTCACACACACTCACACAGACATATATATATATATATATATATATATATATATATATATATATATATACACGTGAATTTTTTTTTGTACATATTTAGAATATATATAGTACAATATATATATATTGTACATACATAGTTTATAGTATAGTATATACTTAAGAGAATATATAAATAGTATAATATATATATATATATATATATTTAGTAATGTGATTGATAATTTAAAAATCAAATTAGGATTAAATTAAAAATCCGTTTCATAAGAAGGAACAACAACAAAATCAATAATTTGTACGATCGTTTCGGAAAACAATGTTTTTATTGTGGTAGACATCAAGCTACGGACAATAATTTTTACATATAGTGTTTTTAACAAACAAAGTTTCCTCAAAGTATTGGGAAGGGTTTTTATTATATGTAAAAGACACCATAAATAAACCTAGCATTAAAGTAAGGCAGATGTATCTTTTAATTTTTCGCCTTTTGAAATCAGGAACTAAGGTCAAAGCACTCATATGGATGTTTGTTATAGCGTTCCTTTTGAAAATTTATCATTTAATATATCATATTATAATACATATTGAGTGTGTGCGTACATAAGTATATAAATTAGTATGTATATTTATTCACTATATGTATATATATAAATGGATGGGAGATTTTCCTTCGATGTCTAGAGTATAACAGATACTACACTTGTTATTAAACTTTATAATAATAATAATAATAATAATAATAATAATAATAATAATAATAATAATAATAATAATAATAATAATAACTAGCGGAACCTGTGGAAATTCCGCAGTGGACTTTTTCATATGCAATTCAATTACGTTCCATGAATTATTGTTTCATTTCAATCATTGTCTTTAAATGAAAAAATAAGAATATTTGTAAACTGTGATATTTTTCAAACAAACATGTTTATTTTACCCAGTTACGTTTAGTAAGCCTTGCAAATGAATTTGCATTATCGAAATAGTCATTTGCCATTAACTTCTTTCAAGCAATGATATTTTGTCTTCACCACAATTTGGCTGGCAATAAGTCTTTCGAAGGTACCAATTTTTTTTATTTTAGGAACCTTTTTCAGCTTCATGCTTTTTAGGGGCTATTTTATTTATTTATTTTTATTTAATACTAACCTTAATCTAACTCAAACATAATCATTTGCATGTTTAGTGTCGTTCGCCATTTTTTTAACTGCTTTTTAAATCGTAAACTATAATAGAAATTTCCAGTTTGCTCCTAAAATTGCAATCGGAAACACTGGTGTCTATATAAAAATACTGTTATGTATAAGCAGCATTTGGTATTCACACATATTAACTTAATCGCTCTATTTACGTTTTTTTTTTAATTTTATATTCATTATTTCTGTAAAAATGTGTCCGTAAATAAACATTTTTAAAGTGCTTTTTAAGAAAGAATCAACAGACCGATTTTTAAAAAATGTCCTTGTCACCAAAAATATTATTACTTACTTAATTGTCATGTCAAAAATATTGATATATCCAAATATTACGAAAATTCATTGAGTAGAATGTTATTGAAAGTAAGTTAAAAATTGTATTTATCCTACATGATTTAATAGAGACGGTAAAATTTCAAACACAAGGGAAATAACTCAGACGCTAAAATATTCCGATTTACTTGCTGCCTCACGAGTGTAGAGTTAAACACAAAGTCGATTTTTAATGTGGGGAAAATTCAGCTCCACAAAAAGGGGCACTGTGGATAGGAACAAAAATTAAAATTGCCTCAGTCTAGAAGGATTTCCTTCCACTGATCGAAGAGAGAAAAGGTGAAATGTAATAACAGAACAGATACAACTCTTTGTTCCTAGCCAAAAGGAAAATGTTGGCCAAATTTGAATGATGGTCAACATTTTAGCTTATAGTGATAAACATTTTTTTTGGGGGGGGTCACCCGACAAAAGGAGGGTGGACCTGCAAATCCACCCTTGTCCGTTCATCCGTTCATCTGTCCGCACTTTTCTCAATAACTACGCCTTGGAAATTTTGAAATTTTGCACAAACATTAAACATGATATGAGTAAAATGTAACAGAACAGATTTTCCGGGAAAACTCCGGCTGTCCCCCTAGGGGTGCCTTTCGGGTTAAAATGGCTAAAATTGACACTTTTGTGCTTATTGAAACATAATAATGCCTTGGATTTTTATAAAACTTTCTAAAATGTTGTAACTAACTGATTTCTATATAATTTTATTTGTTTATACTTCGCGATAACTCTTGGGTGTGTCCCAGGGACTCTTTTAGAGCTTATAAAAACCCTTCATTTTGGGGACTATTTTATCATAAATTTTGTGCAAAGTTTTCTGTGTATGTCTATTTAGCAGTTTTGTATTGTGCTGAATTCAATTTTAATTATGTTAAGGCCTTTGGGGACTTTTGGGTCTAAATTGTGGTGTGGGGGGCAAATGCTGAACTTAGTCATTTTTTATGACTCGTTCACTGTGAACTTACAGGGGGGGGGCATGCATGCTTCACTTGTTTTTTTACTAAAAACGATATAGTTTTTTTTTTGTACTTGGGAAAATTTCATGACATTTTGATATATTTCTATTTCCGATACAATTTAGTAAGTAATATTATTTTTAGTCACAAAAAACTCGATCTGACGATTCTACCTTAACCAGCACCTTAAAATATGCTAATAAACATTCATTTGTGAAAAATTCGAAAAGTTGTTGCTTGTTAAGATATAAGAAATCGATTTTTTTAATATGTCGTTTTAAGCGAAAACAATATTACGTACTTAATTGTCATGTCGAACATAGTAATATATCCAAAAATTACGACGTGCCATTGAATAGAACAACAGCTATTGTTTATTAAAGTAAAAAATCTATTGCTATAAACAACAAATATTGCACGCCGTGAACAAGTAATCTAAAATATTCATTAAGACTATGTGAGTTCTTAACTGTCTACTTTATAACATCTATGAAAATGCAATTTTACCTAGTTTTCCGTAAAAATTATTTTAAATTATAAATAGCTTTCTGCTCTATAAATTTTCGTTATTTTCTTTTTAGGTATATTAATATTTTCGACATAACAATTACCTACGTAATATTTTTAGTTGCTTAAAACGATATATTCACAAAATCGATTTGTCGACACCAAAAATGCATAAAAGTAAACAGACATAAGTATTTTAAAAAATAAATCAGTTTAAGGATTTTCTTATTTACAAGCTTATTTCTTGTTATTAATGTTTTTGTAATGTTAAATGTTTTGCGATAATGTTCAATGTTTTGTGTTGGTTTTCGTGTCCGAAATTCTCGTATAACAATGAATGAATCACTTAGTAAAATAGAGTTATCTCCCTCAGGCCAGTGACAAATTATCAAAAACCGACCCAATAATAATTAGTGTAAAAAATATTTTTTTATTTTCCTTTGTTTTGTTTTAATATATATAAATAAAATAGACGAACAAGATAATTCTCAACCAGCGTGATTAGTCCATTTATATTCCGAGGGTGTTAGAAGGAATGTATATGTTTAATTTTACATAAAAATTTAAAGCTTAAAATAAAGTTATAAAAATAAACATTAGTACATTCACGAAAACTGAAATCAATAATTTTAACTGTAAATTGGACGGGCCTTCTATGATTGTTTTTATGAAAAGTAACGTTCGAACTAAAGGCTAAAAGCGTCCCCTTGTTTACACTTTTTGGTTGGTTAGCGAGATTGCTTTTATCCAATAAGAATGTGGCATGCGTTTTCCTTATCCTATCAGAATGTGGGTAGAGTTAAATTTATCAGCGACATGTTTTCTTTTTTATTTGAGTATTCAATATTAGAATATTCCGTTTTCAATCTATGGGATGATCAGAATGATAACGGTCGAAGCGATAAACGTAAAAATATATAGGTAATCATAATAATAATAATAATAATAATAATAATAATAATAATAATAATAATAATAATCAGTAATATATATATGAACTGATGATTATTATAAATAAAATTAATAATTTACAATATTTCATAATAACACTCGATAAAAATAATTAACAATAATAGATAATGATAATACTAGGAGTAAAGTAATAATAATAATAACTATTAGTTTAAAAATAATTCTGGTGATATGTATAATTTATAATAATTATAATATGAACATTAATAATACTTATTAAAAATTAATAATAATAATTTATAATATTCATATTAATAATAGGAGACCTCCGCTGGACAAGTGTGAAGAGAACTGGAAACTTGAGGAGGCTTAGTAGCACTCAAATTTCAGAACCGACCAATGGCCGCTGCCAGGGAGAAATCAATGGTGAGAGGCTGTTGCCATAACACAAATTCATTCACAAATGCATTGGAAGAAGGCGGAGAGAGCTGAACGTCTTGGGCGACTTGTTGTCACTCAGATTCCAGGGAACACCACAGGTTTTCAATCATATCTTTGATGACCTGTGTGAAAGCTCCATATAAGCCAATAATAATAACAACAACAAAAATAATAATAATAATAATAATAATAATAATAATAATAATAATAATAATAATAATAATAGGAAGTAAACTACCTTCAAAATAAATGGTGATATAGACATCGACTAGCCTCTACGAACTAGGAATGTTTATGTAAAGTCCTAGTAGGAATGTAGTCACCAGAACTATACTGCATATTTACGAAGATGATCAGGACATGGGAGACTTATTTCTGTTTATATTCCAGTGAAGACCAATTGTCTTGGCCGGCGAGAAATCATTGTTTCAATAACACAAAATTCATCCAGGGACAGAAAGTATTGGACATCTAGAGCGACTTTTCACCAATATTTCAAGCAAAAGAATAGTTGCTTATCATGATATGCATGTATACTTGGGTCAGATTGTGAATACTACCAAAATATAATATAATTTAAAAATAAACACACACACACACATATACTTGTATATGTGTGGGTTTTTACATATAATGATCTATATATATATATATATATATATATATATATATATATATATGTATATCCTTGTATATGCGCGTGTTTATATATATATGTGTGTGTGTGTGTGCGCGTATGTGTATACCTATAAATATTTATATATGAATTATATATATATATATATATATATATATATATATATATATATATATATATATGAATTAAAAGGGTATCAATCTCGACCGATAGCTCACAAGGAGAATGGAAAGAACGAAGACCTCAGCTAGGACAATACTGGAAATCTAGGAAGATTGTTGTCACTCAGACCTCAGGGAATTCTACAGGTTATTTGTACTAATAATTTATTATGAGTATGTATGAGAACTATTAATGTTTACTTAATAATAATAATAATAAGAAGAAGAAGAAGAAGAAGAAGAAGAAGAAGAAGAAGAAGAAGAAGAAGAATAGTGAGAATTTACCAGATCTCCACCTGTATAAGTTCGAAGCGAACTGACATCTTGGGTAAGATTGACATTCAGATTCCAGTAAATACTAATTGCCACTGCCAATAAGAAATCAATGGCAAGCAGCTGTTGCGATAATGCAAATTTATTTTCAAATGTTATCGAAAGAGGTGAAGAATACTGGAAAATCTGGGGAGACTTGGTGTTCCAAGGAACACCACAAGCTATATTCAATGAGATCTTTAATGACTTGTGTGAACGCTCCTTGTGAGCCAATAATAATTAGAAGAAGAACAGGAGGAATAGAAGAAGAAGAAAAAAGAAAAAAAAATGGGAAGAAGATGAAAGAACAAGAACAATATATATATTGGTATTTGTTCAAATATATGTTTCTCAAATATGTACACTAGCGGCGTAGTAATTTCCGTTCAAAACCGAAGCGCAGTTAAAATCGAAGTTCACTAATCAAACATTCAAACGTTTTACACAAACCTGTCTTTGAAGTATATTGTTCTTGCTTTGGTACTCAAATCCATACAGAAGTCAATACATATTTCGTTTTTCCTGAAAAGATCATCACGGGTACAACATTTTTTTTATTAAATCGCAACAGTATTTTTGGTAGACGAATATGACACATGACCTCGACACATAAAACTTTTGTTGTTCAGCTTGATGGGAAAATAATATTTTGATATTTATACAATATACGCAATACAAAACTATTTAAAAGAAAGTAGTATTTCTTTATTGTTTAGTCAAAGGTGATGGCGTTCTACAAAAGTTTCAAAGTAGTTTTGGTTGTGAAGTTTTAAATATGGCGCATTCGG